>NC_056051.1:20981298-21299823 GCF_004379255.2 Salvia splendens | reverse complement strand
AAGATCCACCCTTTCATCCCTGCACAACATTTTCACCAGCAGATGATATGTAAATCGATCCTGTTCATACCCTGATTTGATCATTTGATTATAGAGATCCAAGGCCACCTCAGTCTTCCCTACCTTCGACAAGTACTTGAGGAAATAGCCATACGTCGTAGTAGAGGGCAAACACTTGACACTCATCATCATCTTAACAATCTTGCTAGCCTCTACCAGATCCCCAGCCTTGCAGAAGCCCTTCACCAACGAGTTATACGTGGAAAGAGTGGGTCCCATTTCTAAAATTGAGAACCTCTCCAGCATCCCCATCGCCTCCTTCAGCCTTCCAGCTTCTCCCAGTGCATCAATGATGGAGTTATACACAATTGCGTTGGGCTCGACTCCCTCCGCCCTCATCTCATTAACTAACTCAATTGCATTGTCAGGATGACTCATTTGACAAAATCCTTCAACAAGGGTTCCATATGTGACCACATTTGCCTTAACACCGGCCTTCTTCATCTGCACACGGATCCGCTCAGCATGTTTGAGCTTTCCTATGCGGAGCCACCCATTCAGCAGTATGTTATAGATCCTAACAGATGGCAACCAGCTAGGGTCCTTTTCTGTGATCGTATCCAAATACTTTGAGGCTATCCTAACATGCTTTTCTTTGCACAAAGAGTCCAACAGAGTCTCCAACAGATTCTTTCCTGCATTTGAATCGTGAAACGAATCCAAACAGCATATATATTCATACGTTCGAATGGCTGCAAATGGAAGTCCTGTAAATGAAACATGAAGAAACATTACACACCAAAAACAACCAAAATACATTACAGAGATTTATAGGCATAACTCCAACTAGTCTTTATAAGCAACAACAGACACTCACACACAGAGTAACTAAGCTTGATATACATTAGATACAAAAACAGAAAAATAGAACTGAATCAATTTCACAAACACCCCGCAAGCAATATCCTCTAGCGAGAAAGGTGAGGTGAATCATTCCCCTCAATCAAATGAAATAATACCTGCGCGTGCATATCTCCTAATCATGATAACATAAGTATCGAAATTAGGTCTTTCGTTGAGATCTCCTTTAATTTGATCAAGTATAACGCACCAAGCTGAGTCAAATTCCCGGGCTTTACCGAGAGAATCGACCATGGCATTGAAAACGTCCATGGAGAATCTGTAATCGGGCCGCTTTCGGGCCCAATTGAAGAGTGTGAACAGGGGTTTCGGGCTGGAATCAAGTTTTTTGAAGATTCCGAGTAAATGAGCTGGAGTTGGGTAGATTTCGGCCGCGTTGAGGGCCGCTTCGAGGTCGGGACCGGGCTGTAGGGCCGGACTTTGGAGGATTTCGGAAATGCAGGCGGAGGTTGGGTCGTCGGCGTTAAGGTTTAGAGGGGGCGGCTGAGTGGGTGGATGTTGAGGGTTCCGCTTCTGAAGCGGCGGGAAGGGGATTGAATAGATTGGCTCGTCGGGGAGGTGTCTGCGGTGGCGGGCGGCGGTGGCTAGACAGCGACGGAAGTTCATGATTGAATTTTCCGGCGGTGGTTGGCGGGAATGTTATTGGACCTGGCTTTGACTGAATGAACCTTGAATATAATTTTCGTTAAATTAGTTAGCATTCTAAATGTGATTATATTTGAGTTTTTAAATTTAGTTTACTTAACTAATTAAAATTATTTCTAAAATAAATAAATTGAATGTGAAAAGGATTCGAGCTTGATGTGACTTGTGAGTATATTTGAATGAATGAAACTTTAATTGATAAAAAGAATTTGCAGGAACAAAAAATACATACAGTAATAGCTGAACAACAATATACTTGTATATCAAGATATCCTACAACTGAGTGGAATAAATGAAAATTCCATCACATCATTTTTGTTGGGAATTTTCCACAAGCTTATGACATGAAACCCCAAATGTATTGCAGATTCAACACAATGTGTGTACAAGGTTGGTTTGATCACCTCCTCTGAAAGTTGAAGTGTTTGATGGCGAGGGCGAAGGTGAAGGCGAAGATGGCGCACAATCCGGCCACCACGAAAGCAGCAAGGCTCAAGAAATCATGCCGGAATCCAAACTGATCCTTGAGCAGCTGCTTCACCGGCAGTGTGGTCACACCATCACTCAGCGTAACCGGATCACTCATGTCTCCGTATTGAGATGTCAGCAGTCCGTACAGGCTCCAACCGATAGGGTTCGCCCAGTAGTACCATCTCCACCATATCGGGATCCTCTGCCAATAACACCACCATCACAGGAATATGTTACACTTGCTAAGTAAAATTCTTATTAACTCGTAAACAATGATTTACCATGTAGGGAACCATGAAGCCGCTAAAGAGGTTCCACATCATGTAGAAGGGGGCAGCCACGATGGCAGCGGCGTTTTGGTTGGGGGTGATGGAGATGGTCATCATTCCAAAGAAGGTGAAGTAGAGCAATGTGAAGTACATGAAGAATATGTACCAGAGAAACTTCCACATGTTCCACTCGAACGAAGCCATCAGGTAGAAGATGCTGCTGTAGATCAGGGACTGCACACAGACATAAGGGAACTCCACTGCTACCTGCACAACAGCACGAGTGTTGGTAAGCGATGAACTGTTAATTATATCAGAAGAGGGGCAAGGGAGAAGGCCGTGCCTGGGCTAAGGCGAATGGCAGTGCAGAATACATCCCAGCAGCTCTTTCCCTATATGAAACAAATCTTTCAACGTATACCACTGGCTGCACAGAGGTTGCATTTGTGATTCCTATAAACAGAACGGCTGCGTACATAGACCCCATAGCATTGGATATATCCTGCTGAGTTTCTCTGTCGATGGTAAAAACGCCAAGATCAACCGTTTTACAGTTGTGAAACAGTTATAGCTCTGATTACTAAAACTCAAGGGCTAACTAACCTTTTGGATCCGAATTTCCAGCAGATTGTTCCAAACATCAACGAAATGATTACGGTATAGAAGAAGCGCACAGCAGTGTACTGCGGGTTACGCCAGTACGAGAGGTTCTGCTTCCAAAGACATGCCAGAAACTGACCAAAATATGACAGCGAGTATTTGCTGGGAAAATTCAGTTCAGTTGTATCCTTATCTGGCTTGGATAAGCTCTCAACCAGAATCTTGTTTTGCCTGAAATGGTGAGGGAAAAGATTAAATGACTAAAATAATAGGAAAATTTCGATAATCGATTCTTCTGTTCAAAAGATGAGCTGGTATTTACTTGTACAAATCTGATTGGCGATATAATTCTGCAAAATCCAAACCAAGGCGATTTTCTTCAGCCGGTGATGTGACTTCGAGGATCCAAGCTGCAGGGTTATATCCAGGTCTTATTTTTTTAACTCCTGGAATAGCCTATGAGAAGACAGGCAGATACACATAACATGCTGAATTATGAGGCATAATTAGGACAGCATTAGAAATTTAGATATAAATTGGACTTTCGTAACAAGTGTTACCTCAAAATGCTCGATAAGTTTGATGGATTTTTCTCCCAATGGACCAGCATAAATGAGCCGCCCGCCTCGTTTCATGAGTAAAAGCTGGGACACGAGGAAGAAAGATTAGATATATGGGTCAGGAAGATACAAACTTTTTTAAAAAAAAAGATCATACAACATAAGAGAACCTCATCAAAGGATTCAAATATATCAATACTGGGCTGGTGAATAGTGCAAACTATTGTTCGACCCGTATCCACAATGTTCCTCACAGCTCTCATCACAATGGCTGCAGACCTGGCATCAAGGCCTGAAGTAGGCTCATCCATGAAAACTATAGAAGGATTGGCAACAAGTTCAACTGCGATTGTAAGCCTTTTCCTTTGTTCTACTGATAAGCCGTCCACTCCTGGTACCCCAACTAAAGCCCCACGGAGTTGAGTTAGTTCGACTAGTTCCATAACCTCATCTACAAATGCCTGGCATTGATACAAAAAAAAGGATAGTTAATGGCAGAAAATACACAGTGAAATGAATGGTAAAGAAACTGAGAAATTACTCTCTGGGTCGCGAAGTCACACTGAGAGGAGAGTCGGAGCCAAGCAGAATATACAAGTGATTCACGCACAGTCAGGCATGGAGAATGAACATCATTCTGTTCACAATATCCAGAGATCCTTGCAAATGTTTTCTGATTCTTTGGATATCCAGAAATGTACACCCTGCCTTCAATATGTCCTCCAGTTTTCCTACCAGCTAGAACATCCATGAGGGTGGTTTTACCAGCACCGCTGACACCGACTAATGCAGTGAGGACACCAGGCCGGAATGCTCCAGTAACATTTACCAGTAGCTGTAGTTTCTCTTCTTGTAAGCCTTGCCCCTTCAATTCCTGAAGCATGATGAGGCTAAGGCTGGTAACATATCCTTACAATGCGGTTTTCCTTGCAAGAAGACTGGGAACATATCTTACATGATAAAGCTAAGGCTAGTAACATAAAATAAGCTGTTTACATACCAGAGGAACATCAACGTAGTAACTGATGTTGCTAAAACACATGGAAAGTGGTTTGAATGGGAGAACCATCCCTTTCTGCTTCTCGTTGCTCTTGCCTGACAATCAGTGAGAAGATGAGATAAGATCACTCTTGGAGGCAGATTATGAAGAGCGAATAAACCACAAGTGGAGTTCTTTGGCTAACCAGTGTACGAGTGTGAATGCTGCAGAAACTCTCCGAAAGTCATTATGTGAGATTCAAAGCTCTTTCGGGGACCGGTAAATGAGTGTGAACGTTGCAAAAACTCTCCAAAAGAAAAGATGGAGCGTCGACTCTCTTTCCCCTTCACTCTGTCATGGCAATTCTCCTTTGAAATAACAGCTTGCTGATTCCCAAGAGCTGCACAACAATTAATGAGATTATTAGACCTCTCCATTAACTCTTTGGTGAGATCTTTCTGGAATGAAACTTACGATTTAGGTAAGTCAAAAATACAGTGAACAGAGTGTTGAATAATAAAATATATCCAAGTAATGCTCCAACGCCGATCCAATACCAATGGTCACTTGGAAATAAACTGCGAACCTTCAATAGCATTTGTCCCAAGGACAAATTAGTGCCTTCTCCAGCTTTCTAGCATCAGGAAAAAGGAACCGTGTTATCATACAATGGCATTTCTATGTGCAAGTACAACAAAGTCATTCAAAAGGAAGAGCAAATGGTACTGGAAAGCAATATTACCTTATCCCAAGAGTGGCCAAGAAATTCATTAACTGAAGCTGCACTTTGGGCATACATCATAGGGGAAAACCAGTAACCCCATATCCACCAAACTGGAATGCTATCTGTTTAGAAGAAAAATTCCACAAAAATCAAGAAAAGGTAGTGTTAACATATACTATTATGATATTAGTATCATTAAGTAAAATGCAAAATGGCATCATCGAGTACCTCTTGAAAGTATGAATCCTCCAAGGACCACGACAACCAGCATAGCAAAAGACCCAAATGTGTTGGCAACCACCATATTTCGCCCTAATGATGCCATCACACGAAAAAGACCTATTGACATCTGGTGCAAAGTGAAGTACAACAAGAACTGGAAAATGCATCTGCATGTTACAAGTAAGTTAGAGCTATATGGGAGCCTAAACTGTTAGAGAAAGCAAAAATAAAAGGTTGAAAGATCACGGAATATAACATGAAATGTACAAAATATACCTGGTTATTTGAGGATCAAAGCCAATGGCATAATAAGTCACTGCTACCCATAGAAAAGATTCTAAAAATGAAAGGGGAATACTCAAGAGCCAAGAGGGGAGAGTATAGATCCAACATGGGTAGAAGTACAGATCCCTTTGTTTGTACAGAACAGGAAGCTTAGCTATCAACATTGGGACCTCCATAAATCCATTAAAAAGAATCATAACTATTGCGAAGTAAAGGGCACCAAGGTAGATGCCCCCGTCATCCAGAGTATTATGATGCAATGTAGTCCGGAAGAACACACTCATCATCATAAGAATAATCAGGAGGAGCTACAAAGAAAATTGTTTAGGTATAAGTATATGCAGTCTAAACCATGAGCAACAGTGCCAAATTAGATTCAGATAAATGAGAAAGAGGGCAATAGCCTCATTAGCTGAGAATTAACGTGTTATTACCTGAATTAATTTGAAGATGAACACAGGAGAATTCCGCTTGAGCAGTAGCACCTGCCATGATAAACTAATCCTTAGAAGTTTTCGCCTACTTATACCGTATGTCTTGGTAGACAGTGCAGCTGGATGACTGCAATTTTTATCAAATGTAACAGCCAACTCCTGTGCCAACAAATTGCCAACATGAAAGGATTGAAAACCATCTACAAACTTCGCTGCAGTTACATATGTGTACTGTTTGTTCTTGAACCAATACTGCTCTTGATCCTTTTCAGATAAGACCTATGCATGTGGTTAAAGATGTAAGTTCCAAAGCAAGGAACCAATGAGCACTGTTTTAAAGGAAAACTTGAACCAAAATGAGTACCTCTTGTAGGAAGTCAGCAACATTTTTCCTGGATGGACACTTGAAACCCATAAAAGTGAAAAAATCAATCGCAGCCTCACAGGGCCCTTGATAAACTATTTGTCCCTCGCTAAAAAGAATCACATCATCAAACATTTTGTATGTCTCAGGATCTGGTTGCAAGAGAGATACCAGTGTTGTACCACCCAGTGCATGAGTTGTGTGCCGAAGATAATTGATGATCTGATGTGTAGTAGAGCTGTCTAGTCCCGTTGATATCTCATCCAAGAGAAGTACCCTAGAAGGACCCATAAGCAGTTCAGCTGCCGATGTTTATATGTTAGTAATTCAAGCTGAGATATTCTGCAGCAGAAAGTTGAGCTCATTATGGCTAGTAAGAGTAATTACCTGTCGTAAGCCGCTTTTTTTGCCCTCCTGATATTCCTTTAAGCATTTCATCTCCTACCAATGTATCAGCACAAATGTCCAATCCTAAAATCTTTACATATAGTTTAGAACCAAGCAAAGGAATGCACTCCTACTACAGAAGCTATGATCCTCAAATAAGAAAAGAACATATATGCGATAGATACAAACTGTGATTCACTGAATTCAAAAGAAAGGAAAAACTATAAAAGATTTGAGTCTGTTTAGATCCATGACATTGAAACTTACTGCCAAAATGAAGTAAAAAAGAAAATATCTATTTAGAGACGCACCTTCATGATGTATTCCACAAGTACGCTTGTCTGTTGCCCCAAAACTACTGCCTAGGAGCAAACTAAGTATTTTAAAAAGTATTGGATCACAGGTAGAAATTCCTAGGCAGCATCATTAGTGGAAGAGAATTTCAGTCAGGAAACCATACCTTGATAAATATATCTAGTTCTTGATCCGGGTTAATTTCAGCAATTTTTTCTCTTCTAAGAAGTTCCATGAGAATTTCTATGATCCAGTGGTACCAACAAGTTCAAATGACAGATCAGAAACTAGCATGAAAGACGTAGCCTAAAAGTGCCAAAATTAATGTGTACTTTATGTTACCATTCTTGAATCCGGCACCCTGACAGGATCCTGCAAATTCAAGCACCTCTCTCACGGTCATCTCTGCGATGTGTAAATCCTGCTGACTTGCATATGCTGATGTCCTCTGAGGAGTGAACTCTTCTAGACTCTGTCCATTATATGTAACTTTCCCTGACATCTTCAAAGTAGATAAAATATTTTAAAAGAACTGAATGGGACCAAATAGGACATCACAATACATAAGAATTACTCCACTAGATAGTAGTACTAATATTTCACCATACAGGATCGAGCAATTTGTAAAGGAAAGTTCACTGGACAAGGATATCCAGCTTCTCAAAAAGACTAAGGGCTCTTTCAAGTTTGCTAGAGTGATGTGTAGCTCACTGGCATAAGTAAAAATTGGTTGAATAAGAGGTTGAAGAATAAAAAAAGCTACACTACACATTATCTTATAAAAATTGTGAGATTCTCTCGTTTAACCACTTGTTTGGGTATTCAAGATCAAAGGTGAAGAGCATAGATACGTAGTCAAACAAATCTCGATGGATAATATTATAATAGAACAGAACAATGATCACCAAAAAGAGTAGTCCAAAATTTCTAAAACAGAAAAGGAATGCATTAGTTGCAACTGATAACTGAAATAAATCGTTGTCTGCACTAAATCTAATGGCCAATTCTGTTGTTAAATGTGCTAAGAGTAAAATCACAACATTGTAACACAAATTAACACAGCAGCACAAATACCTGCAAACTTGGTGCAAGGCGACCTGCAAGAGCCAAAAGAAATGTTGTCTTTCCCGAGCTCGGAGGGCCTAGAAGCAGAGTCAACCTAAATAACAACCTCACTCATTAAATCAAAAACAACTGTTTAAGAAATACTCCTACTTTTTAACCTAAGCTCGCACTATACCTTGAGGGTCGTATAATGCCATTTATATTGTTAAGTATCAGAAGTTTTCGTCTTCCACCAGAGAAAATCCGGAGCTGCCTCAAGAAAGCCTATTTTTCATGCCATGTTTACATTAAACTAGTCAGTATAATTTTGAAACAGAGTCTGCTTAGCTTATTAGTAGATTGCTGTTCTCAACACGTTTACCTCAGTCATGTCAAAGATGAAATTAGGTATGGTTGGCAGAGCTCTGCTTCCGACATGGACTAAAGCATCCACCTTCAGATTCTTAAATCGAACCTCGACTTTTGGAAATTCAAGGCCTACGCTGCAAATGACACGAGCAGAAATTGAAAATAATCAGAGAAAGGTGGGGCGGTGGACATTGTAGCATCACTCTCTAAATAGTTCAACACCAAACTAGCTCAGGCAAATTAACAAACACATGGCTTGCATAATTTAGAAACTCTTTACTCTCATAATAAAACACAAACTCGAGAAATTCGTACGCATCAAATCTCTGCCTAACTCTTCCAAAAAACCCCTCCACATCTTCTTCAACAGCAGCAATCAACTTTTCCAAAACCTGCTTCTGCTCATCACTGCTGATTCTACCAACATCCACCAACGCCAACTCTCCAGCAGCGTTGCGATACACGGCGGTTCGCGCGCGATCGCACGTAGGAGACCTCTGCAGCGCCGCCAACACAAGCCCCTCCTCCTCATCTCCACTAGCGCCGCCGTCGCATAATGTGCTTTTTGGAAGCATTTTTGTTTTTTTCTGGCCCGCCCCCAAATCATGGCGACAGAAGCAGAGTATTTAAAGAAATGCGTTTTCAATTGCTGTGAAAAGCGATGGGTCAATCAGCAACGACTTTGGAGGCTGGAAGGAGGTCGTTCAATGCTATTGCATTAAATTTCTTCTCCATCAACCTCTCAATCAATCTCTCTCTCTGTATTTTTTTTTCTTTTCTTTTTTGGTGATGATTCATCGTGAATTCTTGGTAACATTTAGCTGATCAACAAAAAAAATTGGATGGAAAATGTGGTAGATTGAATTAGGTTGCAAAATTTGCATGAATTTGGACTTTGAGAAAGAGGGAAATGGAGTGTGGAATACAGTTAAAGTAGTTGAGACTTTAGCTATACCAATTTTTTGCGTATTTTATTTTATTCTTTAATTTGTTTATTTCTAATTTAGTAGTAGTATTAACAAATCAATAATACTATAATAATATATGAATGTCACTAAAAATAATCATCTTATTGTTTTCTTCTTCTTTTAACATCATCATATTGTTTTTATTCACTAATGTCGCTTTAATTCAGGTTTTTTTAGAATATATAGCATTGTTTTTAAGAAATACAAAATATATAGATTTTAATTTGTGTAGTTGTTTTTATTAACTAAGTACAGTAATGATTAAATATCGATTTGAATAAGTAAATTGTACATCCACTATTTATTTAGTGATTTCGGTGTTTAGTAGCAATACATTACACACAAAAAATTTCATATTACCTTCGTGCCTATAAAAAAGTTATATGCATCTATTTTTGTCTGTTATAGTATATGTGGTCTATTTTAGAAACATAAACTTTTCACACTTGTTTTAATAAGCACTCAAAATAGAATACCATTGTTTTATCATCACATATAATTTGATTTTGTTAATATTGGTTTTGATAGTTTACCCATTATGGGATAATTTTAAAAAATTATATTTAAATTTAAAAGTTGAAAAATTCACCAAAAAGTCAATGAAAGTTTTAATTTGAATGAAATTTATCCCTTAAAATTGACAAAGTGGTTGGCATTGCATCAAAACTTTCCTCAACTGTAAATCCAACAACCTTACCTCATGCAGAATAAAAGGAATAAAAAAATTGAATCAAAATCTATTTTTTACAAGAAATGTGTCAATCTGCCTATTGCTATTTTCATAACATTAAAGTAGTACAATAAATATTCGAACCGTAAAACTGTGGTATTCGAACAACAAAATGTGTAAATATGTAGCAATGAAGTAGGTCAAATGCTACTAATCAAATGATTGAACAATTTAATTAATAACAATATTATGAAACAATGTTAATGCGAGCATAGTACCAACTAAGTATGTTCTACTGTAATTAGCGGTGCTTTATTTCCATCTATCTACCTATGCCTACTTTGTATGCTGAAAATGTTGCATTGATTATAGATTGAAAATGACCTATAATGAAGAAAAAAGACAGCCTTTACAATACATCAAACCTTAAAATAAATACCACTATTGGTGAGAAAAAGACAGCACTTTATAAAACATCAAATCTCAAAATAATTGAACTATTGTAAGTTGTAACATGCCGACTTTGTGAATAATGATGATTGAACAAATTATTTTAATTTGTCGCAATGGCTAGGTTAGTGGATTTGGATCCCCTGCTGTGCTGTGCTCACAGGGGATAATAAAAAAATATTTGTTTATTATTATTAAAAAATTGTTTTGTGAGTGTGCACAGCAGTGCTGTGCACCGCGGGGGATCCACCCCCTAGGTTAGTAGGTTGTGGTGCTGGCGGCCGCACCATGCGGCCAGATAATTAGTCCTATTTATAATTTACATTATATTACAAATTATAAATTATGACCAATCTCTAATTACCACGCATAACATTTCGCTAGTGTTTGTGGAGAAGTTATATGCTACAACAGGTGTGGACATAGGAAAAAAATACTTGTGCAATGTTATATTTTCTAATATATTAATAGGGGCTTTTGCAGTTTACATAAAATTTAAATAAATTTTAAAAATTTATTAAAGAAAATATTTTTAAAAATCAATGTTTGATTTGTCATTTTATTCATTTATTTGAAGTTATAAAGTAAACAAATAAATAACTTTGATTTTTTATAAAAATAAAATAAAAATGTTGATATCAATTTTTAATGTATTAAAGTTAAACTAAATATGCATTAAGGACGCTCCTGTATGTATGTAGTACAATATATCATTTCTAAGGGGTATTTTTTTAGTATTTATTAAGTGTATATTGATCGATTATTAGTGTCTTCTAAGTTTATCCCCAAAAAAATATAAATTGATGTTTAAATATAGAGTGAACTACAAAAATGGTCCATGGATTATGGGTTTATCTCGCCCATAGTCCTTGGACTTTAAAAATATCGTTAGACAATCATGGACTAAGGGTTTATCTCAAAATTGGTCCTTTTGCCTTTTTTCCACCCGAAAATGCCCTTTTGGGGTGTTGGACAATTTGGTCTTTTTACACTTTTAATTTTATAAATATGTTATTATTTCAATGATGTACTAAATCTGATATTATTTCAAAATTGCCATTTTTCTTCCCCTTTTTCATCCTCTACTTTGTTTCTTTATTTTAATAATAGATTTAATTTTATAATTAAATTTTAAATTTAGATTTTTAAATATCAATAAATTTTTGTTAATTCTTAAATTATTAAATAACGAAATTAATAGTTTTAATCAATATTTGATAGTGTTTAATAGTTAATCAATAAGGTATGCCGACGCCAACTTAGTATTAATCAATATTTAATAGTTTAAATAAAAAATAGACCATATAACACGATTTATTCTAAAATAAATATGCATCTAATGTAAGACCATAATTTTCGTTTATTTATTTGAAAACAATCAAAATCAACTAGAAAATTTAAACAAAAATACTCCTATATAGATACTTCAATTGGGTAAGTAGTAGGAAATAATGGACAGCGACACACAGACTTATTATAGCGACACAAAGATGAACTAATTTTGTGGGATGGACAAAAATGACAAAAAAGACTATATTTTTTGGAATGGATGGTGTATAATAGAATAATAGTAGTCTCAAATTTTTAGCAGTCTCAAATTTTTAGCCAATTTCATAATATTTTATCACAAGTAGTTATACCAACCAAACGAAGACTAAGTAGAATTGCCATTATATTTCCATCATTATTAATATTATTTTTCAGCACTTCTTCAATTCAGTTGAATATTATATTAAATAACAAAAATTAATAGTGTTAATCAATATTTATAATGTGCATGAATTAATATTTTTAATTAAAAAAATTTATTGATATTTAAAATTTTAAAATTTAATTTTATAAAATTAAATTTAATATTGAAATAAAGAAACAAAATAAAGGATGGCAAAAGGAAAGAAGAATGATAATTTTGAAATAATATCAGATTTAGTACATCACTGAAATAATATCAGATTTAAATAGTTAAAAGTGTAAAAAGACCAAATTGCTCAGCACCCCAAAAGGGCATTTTCGGATGAAAAAGGCCAAAAGGACCAATTTTGAGATAAACCCTTAGTCCAGAGTTGTCTGGCGATATTTTTAAAATCCGGGAACTATGAGCGAGATAAACCCATAGTCCATAGACCATTTTTGTATTTCACTCTTAAATATATAAACTTTCAATATTTCGCATGGTTATTTAATAGATTTGAGAATTTTCAACCTAAAACTTATTTGGCCTTAATGGTGAGACGCAACAGCACTAGCATTAGATTGGAACAAGTGAATCCATCAACATATTTTGTGGACATTAAAATAAAAATTCACATCACAGGTCCACAGTCATGTGCAAACACATAGAATATCATTAACACACTATACATAGAGAAATGTGGTTGTTACAACACTAACAAGTAACAACCCCCATTAAAATACAAACCACCACTTCTAAATTAAGTTTTAAACCAACATATAAATACGTACTTCACCACTAATTAATTAAGTCTAAAATCCAAATTTAGTCTCTTACTTTTTGGTCCATACTAAACATTTTGTGTTAAATTTAACGGTGAAATATGTTTTGATCAAATTAGTGAAGTGTTCTAGGTAAGAAGTATTTTATAAATTTTAATATTAAATTAATTAGATTAATTTGGCTAATTAGATTCATAATTAAGCCACTAATTTAGTCAAAACATGTTTGACCATTAATTTAACAGAAAATGTTAATCATGAACCAAAACGCATTATTTGAGATTAAATAGTAAATACTACTATATTATATAGGGCAAATATAATGAAAAGACTAAATTTAAACTTTAATCATCAATTAATTAAGACCAACTGAATACACCTACACCCTCTCAAACCTCCACATGCCCAAATAAATGGATACTATATTTTTTAAACCCATATCAAAATTTGAATTTTGGTCGTTGGTCTTCGCCAAATAAAGTATACATACTCACAATATAAATATAGATAGATCTAACTAATACTAGAAGATTAAGTTTAGGAGCATATGTCAGAAATGGTCTAGATTAATGGAATTGTGGTCATCCACTCTCCCCAATATTCTGGCCCAGATATAATTAAATAGAGAAATTGGGTATCTCTTTTATATGCTACTCTCCCCAATAAAAACAATCGAAATATGGCTACTTTAATTTATGGAGTTTGATAAAGTGACAGCGACCTGTTTGGTCAACCCTGTTCAAATAAATTTACATCGTGCCGTAGATCTCGAAGTTTTAGCCCAACTTTTAAGCAATCCAAATGATGCCTTACTCCGTTGCTCCATTTAATTGGTTTACAAAGCATATGATATGATGGCTTGCTGCCTTTTTTTTGTTGAAGCAAAAATTGGAAATCAAATCGGATCCAAATCTACTGTTTTTTCAATTGTTTACTATGTTTATTATTTAATGACTTTGATACGATGTAAATTTATTTTAATTTCAAGTTGATATACATATCTGGCTGTGAGTATGTGACGTGTTGAAGTTTGTTAGAAAATAGAGTACTAAAATATTAAGTAGTATAATATTGGAAATTTAATTAAAATATCATAGTTTCCTTGTATCCTTGATTTATTGAATCTATCCATGAGAGCATTCACAATACACTTGGAAAAAATGTTGCACTTTAGGCTCGGTATAAGGTTTGCACTGCAAGAGTTGAGGCTAGGCTGCAAAACGAGACTTGGGCAGCAACAGGTGTGGTTTGAAATACGATTCAGACCATATCTAATTCTCAGTAATTTTAAACTTTTATTATACTTATATTTTCTTGTTTCTTTGCATATTCTATTTTATTTTTTATCTGTTGCTATTTGTATTACATAACTTTAATTAAGATAAAATAACACTTATATATAATAATGAAGAAAAAAATTATTACTGTTATGCCATAAATTTCAATTAATATCAAATTTAATGATTTTTTTTTGTTTTATATGATTGCTAATTTTAATTATGTACGTACTTTTATTTTTTTTCATTTATTTTATTTTTTAAAATATGATAGTTAAAATAAATAGAGTGAACTATATTTTTGGTACCTAAACTTTGAAATAGTATCAAACGTGGCACTCAAACTTCAAAAATATCATCCTACACCCAAGATTTTGATTTAATATCACTAGATGGAGTTTTGCATTTTTTGAAACTTTTTTGTCTAAAATATCCTTCAATCCTTAAGGATAATTTAGTCTATTTGTGACGAGAGAGAAATTTAAACAACTTTTTATTTGAGTATATTTTGATTTTCATAAATAAAATTTAATAAATTAAGTATCCTAATATTATGCTTGATTTATTGTACACAAATATTAGTCTATTTCTCTGCTAATTCAGTAAAGAAAATAGTTGCAATTTCTCTCATCACAAATAGGCGCAAATGATGTTTAAGGGTTGGATGATATTTTTGATTAAAAAATTAAAAAATGCAAAAATCCCTCTAATGATATTAAATTAAAATTTATGGACATATTGTAATATTTTTGTAAAATTTATGGACATATTGTAATATTTTTAAAGTTCAAGAATCACATTTAATACCAATTCAAAATTTAGATACTACACTGAAATAAATATACAAAATTAGATATTTAAAAAAATGTACTCCATAAGGCCACCCGCAACGCGTTACGCGGGTGGCTCGAATCCCGTCCCTCAATGACGAGACGGGCGGGGGACGCGTTGCAGCGTCCTGTCTCGTCCCCAGCCCGCGAGCTGTCTTGCCACGCGAGCGCGACAAGGCGCCCTCCGGCGTGATGCGTGACGCCCACTCGCCGGCCCGCGAGTGGGTTTCATCACGCTGACGCAATAAATCATTTAAAAATATTTTACTTAATAAAAAAATTAAAATTCGAAAACGGTAATATTACTATTTTTCCGACCGTTTTCCCATTTTTTTTACTATATAAATACTCATATTTCATCCTCATTTTACGCACAAACACACAAATATTCTTCTCAAATCATCTCTCTTTCCACTCCAATTTTCATCTCAAATCAACTCTTTTATTCTTCCTCCAAAGTTAATTGATCTAATGGATCCATATGAGCAAATGCGTCGAATAATGGAAGAATCACTTGAAGAAGATCGTCGTTGGGAGGCGGAGGAAGCCGCGCCGCCCCAAAGACGCTCCCGGACTTACATCCATCATAACCGAGAGGAAGCTGCCGCAAGGTTAGTACGCGACTACTTCTGCGATAACCCGGTTTGGGGAGATACCTACTTCCGTCGCCGTTTCCGCATGCGGAGACCACTATTTCTCCACATCGCAAATACATTGGCAGCCCGAGAAGAGTTCTTCCAAGAAAGGTTCGACGCCGTCGGCTAGGGGTGAGCAAAAAAATCGAAAACCGAATATCCGAACCGAACCAAACTGAAATTTTGAAATTCGATTCGGTTTTTTTGGTTTTTCATTTCGGTTCGATTTTAAAAATACAAAAATTTTGGTTTTTTCGGTTTGGTTCGGTTCGGGTGAAAAAAAACCGAAAAACCGAAAAACCGAATTATATTTTAAATATAATATTATATATATTAATTCTATTAATTTAGTATATTATGTCATATATATAATATATATTCTTTTAATATATTTTTATATAATACGTATTATATATATTCTATTAATTTTATATTATATATATTTATATTCTATTAGTATATATAAAATAATATATATATATATATATTAATATTTTTTTTGGTTTTTTTTAATTTCGGTTTTTTTGATTTTTTAAGTTCGGTTTTCAGTTTTTAGTTCGGTTTCAATTTTAGCCTAAATTCGGTTTTTCGGGTTCGGTTCAGTTTGGGCGAAAAACCGAACCGAAACCCGAATGCACACCCCTACCATCGGTCGTCCCAGCCACACGACGCTGCAGAAATGTACTGCAACAATCCGTCAGCTTGCGACTGGACAAACGGCGGATGTGTTCGACGAATACCTCCACATTGGAGAAAGCACTGGGAGAATGTGCTTGATCCAATTCTGCAAAGGCGTCCGGGCAGCCTTCACCGACAAATTGCCAGTTTTTGCTCCACCTTCACAGAGAAGTGCACGGATTCCCCGGGATACTCGGCAGCGTCGATTGCATGCACTGGCAATGGAAGAATTGCCCTGTGGCGTGGAGGGGGTCGTGCACGAGCTGCCACAAAGGCACCCACCCCACCGTTATACTCGAGGCCGTTGCCGACTACCGGCTATGGATCTGGCATGCGTACTTCTGGGTCCCCGGATTGAACAACGACGTAAACGTGCTCCACCAATCCGACCTCTTCGCCGAAGTTTTGGATGGTAAAGCGTCGGCCATCAACTTCATCGCTAACAACCGGCGGTATAAAATGGGGTACTATCTTGCCGACAGCATCTACCCGAAGTGGCCAACCTTCGTGAAGACGTGCAGCAGGCCTGTGAACGCAAAGCAGGCTCTTTTTGCGCAGAAACAGGAGGCTGCTCGCAAGGATGTGGAGAGGGCGTTCAGGGTTCTTCAAGCGCGCTTCAACATTATCAAAGCCCCGGCTCGTACGTGGTTTATGGAGAGTATGGTCGACATCATGTATACGTGCATAATCTTGCACAACATGATTGTCCAAGAAGTAGGACCTGAGGCGGGAAACTGGTTCGACCCTGAAGCCCCCGGAAGCTCTACTGCAAGTAGTCCGCCTCGCAATGGAGTGCATCCGTCTATACAAGAACGGTTGTCTATTCGAGCAAGGACACGTGACTCTACCGCCCACACCCAACTCCAGGATGATCTAATTGAGCACATTTGGTAAAATTTGGCAATCGGTAGACACACATCATCGCCGTTCTTCTGCTTCTTTGAGCTTTAAAGATTTTGAATTTAGTGAGAGTGAGCGGAAGAAATTAAATTATGTATTTTTCAGTTTTTAGGATTTTTAATTATGTTTTTTTTATTTTTTTAAGAATTTTATGTTGTAAATTTATTTTATTTAATGAAATGTGTTTTATTAATTGAATTTGTTGGAAATAAAAAAAATGAAAATGAATGAATAGTAATTTAAGAGATGGTTAAGAGATGGAGGGTTGCAGGTTCTGTTCATTAGTTAAGAGATGGAGTAAAAAGTACAGTGAGACCCAAGAATAGTAATTTAAGAGACGGTTAAGAGCATGAATAACGCGGAGGGCCGGGCCACAAATCGCGAGTCCCGGCCCGTCCTGCGCGTAAGAGGGGGGCGACTTGCGGCCAGGGCCGGTCCCGGTCCCGGAGCCACGTTTGCGGCCTGGTGACGGTCACGGGGTCCGGCCCTGCCCCACGTTAGCTGGTACGAGACGTGACGGAGGAAGCAATTTTTGCCAAAAATTGGAAGAGGAAGAAGAGGGAGGAGAGGAAGAAGATGGAGAGGGAGATGGGTGACGGAGCCCAATTTTCTGATTTCTGGTGCAATTCGACGAGGAAGAAGAGGGAGGGGGAGAGGAAGAAGAGGGAGGAAGATGAAGAACAGGGTGGCGGATCCAATTCTCTAATTTTTCATTTTTTTTGCATTTTTTTGCATTTTTTTATGTTTTAATTTTTAGTTTTTTTTTGCATTTTTTGCTATAATTTTTAGTTTTTTTTTCATTTTTTATTTTATAATTTTTGTTTTTTTGCATTTGTATTTTTTTCTAGAACTTGTAAATTCTTTTTCGAATGAACAATTTATTTTCCTGATTTGAATTGTTCAACGTATTGCATTTACGAGTCAAATAGGTTGAAGTTGTGAATAGTATCAATTATTAGTTGCGGCCGGGTTGTGGCCTGCAGGGTTAGAGCAGTTGGGGGCTGGGCCGCAACTGTAGAGGAATGATGACGTGGAGGGGACTTGGGGCCGGAAATGAGGACGGGGTTATTGATGATATAAGGGACGGATAAAAGACAGCATTGCAGATGACCTAAGTGCTCAGACTATGAATCGGTAGTTATTGTTTTGTGTTGTTTGTAGCCTAAGGGTTGTGATGTTTGTGGTCCGGTTCAAAATTGACGTGACATATAAATAGAATAAGTCTAACATACTCCTATTTGCCTAGTCATTGTCATGAATGTATTGATGAAACGAATTATGAAATTAGAGTTAGGATGAAATTAGAGTTAGGATGAAATTAGTACTATACATTTTATTTTGCCCATGCGATTTTAGGCTATGTTTTAAAAAGTCTATTAACTATTAAGAATTGTCACTCGATCATTCTGAAACAATTATTAGGCTATAAAAAGAAATAGTGTCGTCACCCCAAACTAAATTATTGGGCTTCATATTTCTTGTGGGTTTTCTATAGTGGTGAATCTGGTGATGAAATAAAATTTAAATTTGAATGGCGATTAAGGCCTAGCCTAATGTGATGCGAGTAGGGGTGTGCATTCGGGTTTCGGTTCGGTTTTTTGCCAAAACCGAACCAAAACCGAAAAACCGAATTTAGTTCAAAATCCAAACCGAACCGAACCCGAAAAACTGAAAAACCGAAAAATCGAAAACCGAACTTAAAAATCCGAAAAACCCGAACAAAACCGAAAAACCCGAAAAAACCGAAAAAACTGAAAAAATAAATATAATATAAATATATATTTATATATGTGTATTTTATTTTATTTTATATATACTAATAGAATATTTATATATAATATAAAAATAATAATGCATATAATATATATTATATAGTAGAATATATTAAAAGAATATATATATTATATATAATATAATATATTAAATTAATAGAATATATATAATTCGGTTTTTCGGTTTTCCGTTTTTTTTCTTCGCCCGAACCGAACCGAAAAACCGAATTTTTTTATTTTTTAAACCGAACCGAACCGAAAAAACCGAACCGAATTTCAAAATTTCGGTTTGGTTCGGTTCGGATATTCAGTTTCCGGTTTTTTTGCCCACCCCTAGATGCGAGATCAAATCCCAGTTATCCATATTTTGTAATTTAGTGGATAAAATAAATCAAATAAATGATATATCACTTCATTTAAGATTGTTTTACTTCATTTTATACAAACTTCATTATTTGATCATTTTATTTCATTACAGAAAAATTGAACTAAAATGATCTTAAAATAGACTATATATTGTCTAATAATGAACTATATTTCAGTTTGACGGTTTGACATTAATAATTAGTTCTGCCTATATCACAACCATAAAATTGAATAAAATCATACATTGTTACATACTCCTACTATATAAACTAAAATTTTGATTTATTTATGTTTTTTAAAAATACAAAATACACATAATGTCATGAATTTGAATATATATATATATATATATAGTAAAGAGTCTAATAAATTTCACAATAACCAAACTAGTTTACAAATGAAACTATATCTAAATACATTCATATACTACAAACGAAGAAAAAAGTTTGAATTGGTCTCCTCTTATATTCATTATAACTACATTGATTTTCTTAAGCAATACAAAACGTAGGGATTTGAATGAATTTACACATATGCTATATTTGTGAAAATGCAAAATTGAAATCACGGCTGTCTTTCAAGGCCAATAAATATATTCTGGAAAATTAACCTCAATCTTTTAGGATGTAAAATTCTTATGTACAACTGTACAAGGGAGTGATCAAATCTATGAAACTAATATCGAATGTGAAATCAACAAACTATTTATTCTTCGAAGTTGCAAAAGTCATGCAAAATATATAAACTTGTTTTTTTAGCAATATAAAATGAGAATGAAACACAGACTAATTGATAAGATGTTTTTTCTTAAATATTGGTGGATTCAATTGAGCATAAAGAAAGGAGCTCTAACCCTTACTAAAAATGCATAATAGTCCTACTATGTTTTTTATTATAAGATATTTATCTTTATTCAAAACTAAATTGTTATGTAAAGTTCATATCATTAATTTTGAAGGACTTAAAATAATTATAAAGAAAATTGTAAAATACAACTCATACTAATATTTTTTTCTGCGTTCAACCCACGCAATATGCCTAGAGATTCGTGTCATATTAGATGCTTGCGAGTAATTTCGAAAATAAACTTATATGTTCTCAACTATACAAATTCAAGTAGTTATTCAGTAGCCCCATATTTCATGTATCCAGAGTTACAAAATTTATAAAAACGATCAATACATTTTAGATCTAAACATTCATTATACAAAATAAACCATAGATACCATTAACATAATCATTTAATTCGTTTTAACTTTCAACCGTTTAAAACTTTCAAAATTCATTTACACGTGAAATTTGATATATGCATAACCATAAAATTCCATTGCTCCAAAAATTTAACATTGTTCAACATCAATGATAAAAAAAAAAGAAGAAGATGCTAGATTAGTAAACCAATCAATTATTTTCATCATTGATGTTTCAAATATAATTAAATTTAGGCAAAATTCTTAAATCAAAACATAACATGGTAAATAGTTTTCCCAACTGTAATTTCCAAACATCACAAATAAAATTAAAATCCTACCAAATGATTGAAGAACCTACATAAATTGAAAAGGTGATAGTGCACGCATTTAATTAATATTTTTCTAAACGTTCCTACCATTTATTCAATGATTCCTTATTAATTTCCTTCTTTTAATTTTTATTCCGTTTTTGTTGTTAAGGATTTTCAGGGATGGAAAAAAAAAAAAGAAAGTCGTGGGGGTAGCAAAATCAGGTGTGGAGGTAGCAGAAATGTATTCATGGAATTTGAGTAGTTTTGAACTGTGGCTTAGCCCCGCTCTCACGCTACGCTCCTCAGTATAAATAATCACTTCACTCTACACATGCTTCTCCTTTTCTCACCCACACTGACTCGCTCAACAACCCTTTGCATTTCTGTATCGACCGCATTTTTCGTTTGATGATCGATCTGCTCCAATCGAGAGGCTAACGCTGCTCTCGTAGTTCCGCAGCTGCTGTAGTGAGCTCGGTCCTCCAATTTTATGTGCGTCTCTCTCTCTTTTTTTTGTTTCTGTATCGGCGTTCATGGAATTTAGGCATTTTTTGTGTTTATTTAAGTTATTTTTTAGTACTTTTTTTTGTGCTAATGCTTGATGTTTATGAACATGTTCATGCTTGTATGAGTGTTGTGTTTATTAGTTTTGTTCGATTTTAAATGTAAATGCTGTTACTCATTTTTTTCTGTTCCAGTAGCGTTTTTGAGGTCTGATTTGAAATTCTGAAATATTTTTGCTTAGATCTGACTTCGGGGCTCGATTTTCAGTTTTGCATTTCTGGTATCATCTAGCGCTTCGTGGAGCTTTGTTTTCTGTAGCTCATTTTGTGTTTTCTAAAATAGGCAATGTGAGCGAAATAAGGAAGTTACCTTCGAAAGTTTGGGGAGATTATGTGACTGGATTAAAAGTCGAAATGGATGAGATTCTATTGGAGTTTAAATAGAATTATTTCTCTTATCACAGATTTGATATGTGATTTGAACAGAATATAACCCTAACATTTTTGGAATTGATAGCTGTTGTTGCGTTTTATGCTTTCGAATTGACTTTAATTTTGGTAAAAAAAATTGATTTGTTTGACTTTGCAAATCAATGTAAAATGTGGCACTTGAGATTACAAAGTTTAGTTGATTTTCTTGTTCTATGAATTGTTTCATACTGTTTTAAGCTCAATTATATATAAAAAAAGTGTAATTTGCTGCACGCGTTTTGGATGGTGAATGTAATTTCTCCATAAACTGAACACAATTAAAAACTCAGAATAAAAAGGCAAGAGCAAGAGAATTCTTATACTGTGCTTATATTTGAATTTGAAATATGCTCTACATCGTTAGGCTAGGTTATTTAGCTTGTTTTAACTTGCATCCTTTGTGATCATTGCAGCAATCATGAAGGCATGCTAATTTGGTTCCACAAGCTTTTATTCAATGAAGCATGCACTCATGAATGACGAGAATAGGCCATCCAACCTTGGGGAGCCTACTGCAAGAGTCACAAGAGCCCGAGCAAAGTTCTTAGGCTCATCGAGCGGATTGCCACCACTATATCCTTCAGCAAAACATGATGACAAACGGGTCTCACGAGCAAGCTTGAAAAGAGCTGCACCGGACAAATCAGTAGGGAGTTTGGCTGCTTGTCACCCGAATAAGAAAAGGGCTGTTCTTAAGGATGTAACCAATGTCAACTGCGAAAAGTTGTACATAAACTGCATCAATGCAGCGAAAGGTCAGGTGAGAACGGTACCACCATTTTTGTGGACATGTGACTGTAATAAAACGTTTAACCACTTTGTCACTTTCTCCTTCCATATTTGATCAATATTTGTGGAATACTGTCTTTGATCAGCCTATCAGGCAGGACAGGAAAGGGTCTTTACAGAAGAAAGGAAAGGTTGAGCCTGCTTGTTTTGCTAAAGGTTCCCAGGTGTTGGAAGTTATAATCGAAAACATAGTGGATGAGTTAAAGCTGGAGGGATCCCAGGGTACTTGTCCTGCTGTAGACTTGCCAACGGAACCAACTAAAGTTACAAATGAAGTGTCAGTTGCAGCAGGTTCGAGTCCTCTGAAGATAGATTCCATTAAAAAAATTTCACTATGGGGTCCATCTGGTAGAGGTTAGATTTGTACCTAGCTTTTCAATTTCATTATCGAATGTAAATTAAATCTGCAGTGCAATTTATGACAAATAAAATGTGTATATTTTTGGGAAACTTTTAACAAGAGTCCAGTGACATGCCAAGGTAAAATTTGTTTAAACTACATAATCACGTACATAGCTTGGATTCTAGCCAGTACAGTTTGACTTTTTTATTGATGAGGTGGGTACTTATAATCAATACTGTCAAAAGATTATTGAAGCAAGACATTTACAGATGACAAAAAATGCTATAACCAAAGTGAAGATAAGTTAGCAGCAGACTGCAGTTGTTTAAGTAGTTTAGTTATATATACCTATGGAATATTTATGTACTCATTATGGTGCTCAATACTTACTGTAAGGTGCAAATATAACAGCATAGAGGTTCTAGAAATCTGTTGTAGTCTAAAATTCACTTGATGAACATATACTATGTTTTTCTCTCTACTTTTGCCTCCACATCAGACATTTTCTGGCTGACCATGCAGATGATGGCAAGCTTTGCATGAAAGAGGAGAGCTTGGAAGCTAAGGGAGTTATTGATATAGATTCAAGACACAGGGACCCACAGATGTGTAGCCCCTATGCAGCTGATATATATACTAGTTTGTTTACAAGACAGGTTTGTTAGGTCTCACAGATTGACTAAATGCTAATAATCCTTTCTTTATTATGTGGACGGAGTAGAATCCTATCTCGTAATCAGGTTTTATTGGAATACTTCTTAATTCCATTATTAATTACTCTTGTACTTCTCTCAGGTCGACCGAAAGCCTTCACCGGATTACATGGAAAAGTTGCAGCGTGACATCACCAAGGGCATGCGGGGTATTTTGATTGATTGGCTTGTGGAGGTAGTTTGCATACTCTTGTATCTTTGAGCACTTATCTATGCTATCACCATCTTTCCTTTGTCATTATTCTGCACAAATTTTATGTAGGATACGATAGGCATTTATTTTAAAATCATAGAATATACATTGCTGCTGCAATCAAATCTACACCTTCTTTGCCTCGTACTGTGACCAACAAACTTAATTGTTATTTGCTACTTGCAGTTTCCTGTTCATACTAGTGGTAAAATACGAATATCACAATGGGACTTTTCTGAAATATGAACATGTGGTTGCCCTTTCCTCGTCTTTGTTTGAAGTTTGAACTTCGTTCTTCCGATTTACAGTCAAGTATACCTTGTGACATTAAGTTCTAGCACAAGCAGGCAGCATACATCTCTCCTTTTTATAGTCTTAGCCAAAGGTAAAGGAACCTCGAATCCCACATAACAGAGAATCTCACCTCAAACAAATACTGAAGGGAAACCAAAGTAATTTCCAAAGCCATTTTTAACTGTTTTTTTATCATTTTTCATTGCTTTGTGACTGCTAGAATGTTCTGCCGTTGATCTTGAAAGATCTCAGTCTTTTTGTCATCTTTTTTCTTGCTTCTTTTCGTTTTTCACTTGCATGCCATTTCATGTACACTCCTCTTTCTCAGGTTTCGGAAGAATATGAGCTGGTTCCTGATACTCTCTACCTCACTGTAAATCTTTTAGATAGATTCCTGTCTGAGAATTACATTGAGAAGCAAAAGTTGCAACTTCTTGGTGTAACATGCATGCTAATTGCATCGTAAGTTGTTCATCATAGAATATTTACTTTAAGAAACAAGGACATGCTAACTATATGGGTTTCTTTTGTTTGGTGCAACTGTATTTCATTCTCCTTTCAAGGCATTACTTATATTATAAGTGCTGGGGTTCATTAGATTATTTTCATTCAATTATATATCAAGACAACAAATCTAGTAATTTGTCGACACCTCATTGAAGGAAGTCAAAAGATTTGGTTTCCATGTTTTGGCATACTTTGTATGTCTAGAAGTTCTTATTCTTCTATTTATATGCTGCTGATTATTCCCCGTAGGAAGTACGAAGAAATTTGTGCACGTCGTGTGGAAGAATTTTGCTTTATCACCGACAACACCTACAAAAAGGAAGAGGTACCATGAGATCTACTAATCTACTCATCTCTCATTCTCGATATATTTAAATTGTTGTACATGTGCATTGACTTTGAGTGACACGACAGGTGGTGGAAATGGAAAGCCGTGTTCTGAACCTCTTGAAATTCCAATTATCCGTTCCCACCACGAAGAAGTTCCTCAGGTATCCACTGTAACTCAGCAATCATCTTAGCTTGGTTTTGATTCGCTGTGCTCACTGTCTTCAAATTTTTTTCTGCTTGTTCATTGAAGGAGGTTTATTCAAGCAGCACAAGCTTCTTATAAGGTAGACGAAACAGACTCTAAAAAAGTGACACAGTTGTCACTTTCTTAAGAAAGAACTTAGTACTTCAGTAGTTCAGTTTAACTAAACTGCTCCCCATTTCTCAGGTTCCTTCTGTTGAGCTGGAATTCCTGGCAAATTACTTAGCAGAACTAACTCTGGTCGAGTACAGTTTCCTCAAATACCTTCCATCCGTAACTGCTGCCTCTGCTATATTCCTAGCTAGATGGACTCTTGATCAGTCAGACGATCCATGGGTTCGTTTTCTAATGGCACTTAATTCCTCATTCCTCTCATTTTCAAGTTCATCTATCAAAAACCAATAGAATCACCTTTTGCAGAACCCAACACTGGAGCACTACACGAGGCACAAGGCATCGGAGCTGAAAAGCACAGTTCTAGAACTGCAAGAATTGCAGCTGAACACAAAAGGAGGCATGCTCAACGCCATCCGTGAAAAGTACAAGCAACCTAAGGTAAGACACAAAACAAACCCCATTCTATCCACAAACAATTTAAGTTACAGTTGCATTTGTTTTAACACATTGTGGGGTGTTGTTCGTGACAGTTCAAGTGTGTCTCGACTTTGCGCTCACCAGAATCTGTTGAGTCACTCTTCTAAGATTAACAGAGCCTCGTTTCCTGGTAATATTTATTGCAGCCAGCTGACATGGTAAAAAACAACACAGCCACCGGCAGATAAGTAAGTGGGCGACTAATGGATGCCGTCCCCATTCTTTACTCATACTTCTTGCAGCATCTCTCACCCTCACCATTGATGTTGTAAACCAATCAGCTCTGGTGCTTCCAGAAATGCTTTTGTAATGGCAAGAATGATATGAGAAGCTACTAATTTATAAAAGCACATAATGCCTCTCAGCTTTTCTTTTCGACTTAATTGTGAGAATTCTGGTAACTTGGCTTTAGCTTCTTGCTTCTTGAATATGTCTCTCAACATCTTCATCATTACATCAATGATCATAATTTATTCCAAATAAATTTGACTCTCTATCTTCCCTCTCATCTCAAAACTACTGCAAAGAAATGCCAATTTTTTGGATTTGTCATCACGTATATTAGAGATTGTTGTTGCCTGCAGCCAAACAGCATATTTGATATCAGAATTTTGTTTTCTAATTGGTATGTAAAGCTGTATATTATTTGCAATCTTTGGTTTAGTGTGTCAATTTTTTGCATCTACCAAAGTTTGTAGTCTTTCAGTGTAGAATCATGATGCTTGGCAAGTATGTGGTTGAAAATTAGTTGCATTAGTAGTAGTTACATGCCAAATGAGTTCAATGTAAACTCCTACACAATCTGTACAAGCCGTTGGCATTTCTAAGCAATGAGTTCTTATGTTTTACTGATTGGATTCTCGATGGCCGTTCTCCGATCCTGAGCTTGCTGGAACCACCATACCAAGCGGTATCAGAGCATCTTCCGGCACCTATGCTGGCGCCCCAAATTCGCTGTTGAAGGAATACATCGCACGATTGTAGGCAGAAATGAATAACTTCATCATCAATCGTGCAGATTCTTGTGAGACAAGAGTGCATATTCTTGTGGAACGAAGAGAGTAATTTTTAAGTTGACTTCCAACTCGATTTACTGAATTAATAAAAGAAAAAAATAAATCGCTCGAGTTGTCCTCTAGTTTTCAATGTCATCCATTATTTTCGAGGGGAAATGCATTTGGTATAAATAGGTTTTGTATTAATTTTTACTTTATACCAATGATTAAATTCAATACATCAATTATTTTTGCAGTGCAAAAAATACTCACATCAATGCTAAGTGCTCAATTTGTTACAAATGTGATGTTTCTGCTATTAACTCTAGAATCTAGATATACCACTTGACTTTTTTTGTGGTATTAAATGGGTCACAGATTTAATAATTGTGGATGTTGTTTATATACTGTATCACTGAATTTTCTTATCCACTTTGTTCAGAAATGAACAGTTATGAGGACCCAATGCTATCTCAGAGAAAGAGACAGGAGAGGAGAGGAGAGGAGAGGAGAGGAGAGGAGAGGAGAGATAATAATTATAATTAAGTTGGCCAAAAAAGGGTAGGAAAACAAGAGACAGAGAGAGAGAAATAAAAAAAAAAGAGAGACTAACAAACAACAATTAGTTTAGTAAAAATACTAAGTAAGGCAGAGACCTTTCTGGGGAGAATAGAGATAAAGATAGAGAAACAGAGCAGCATCAGCAGATTCAGATTAGAGTTTGTCACAACAACAGGCTGGGCGTCCTTACCATACCAAACGGCGGCGATTCCGACGCGGCTCCTTCTGGTTTCCCCCACCACAAAAACCCCCAAGGCAAACAGAATCATCAACCCACTCTACACTAAGCTTACCAGAACTGGAGTCCTACCCGTCACTGGCTGGAGACTCGCGGCATTCTCCAGTCGCTCCCACACTTCCTTCCGTCTCTCCACCTCTGACTTTTTACGTGCTCGGTCCTCCTTGTAATTTGCAATGCAGGCCACAATCAGCGTGTCGTCCATCTCTGCCAGCATTCTTTTCACGTTTAGAGTCAAGTTCAGGACGGCCTGGTTCCAGTGGTGCTCCGAGTTCTGTTCCAGAGCTGGGAAAATTATTGGCACTATAACTTGCCGGTTGTGTGCTATTAGGTTCACGACTTGATCGTTGTTCCACAGAAAAAGAGCTCTTTCAGCTACCTGCATAGGAAGGGAGTGGTCCTTGTGTTATTACCATTGATGTATAAAGACGCAGTGTGACTCAAGAAGGTTCAAGAAAAAACAAAGTCGTTTTGAATACACCGATCAGCAAACATATTTCTCCAGAACACTAAGCATAATAGATTCATGTATTCCTTAAACTTTTCCATAGCAAAAGGCAATAGTCCCTTGTGCCAAAATATCAAAGGCTTCTTTTGAAAACGAGCAATATCATAAGATCTCCACAAATAAACAAGAGCTGTAGAATGACTCCCAACTTTCTCGGCTCCCGTTGCAACTCATAATAGAAATATGAACACCAAACGAGTTCCTAATAAGCACTTTGTTTCGTCCTCCACAATCCATAACATGGACTCGTTTCGTCCTCCACAATCCATAACATGGACTCTGTCTAATATTATAATGTTTTACTACTTAGGATTTATCAGAAGCATCTGGGCTGGGCCCATTCGTGATTCGCCTAAAAATTTCTAACTCAAAATGTTTTCTTTCTTGCTGCTTGTTAAGCGTCTTCATGCGCCCTAAACTAGATCAGTTCGAAGATATGACACCTCTTCATCTTCATGCCCCTTTAAGCATATGGAGTAAAGTTTATGATGAAGATTGATAACATTTTAGAAGATCCTATTGAATTTAATGAAAAAGTTTTACAAAAAAAGTGATGAAGCATTAATTCCAGGATGATAGAGTGTAAGCGGAGCAAGGATGCATGACAAGCTTCACCATATACAAAAAAGAGGATCCACAATAGAAGCAAATAAACGTGGGCAAAGCAAGCTTAACAGTATTCAGAAAACACTGCTGCTGATGGAACATGGAACCAGAGACATAGATAGTACAAGCATATGCTACTAGACACAACAAAACAATTACATATATCACTATCATGGTATTAAGTTGTACTAATAACCAAAAGACAATAAAATACACCGTTTACCTGAAAATGGTAGTTATTGATGCAGTGCCCAAGACGCCAAAACAATGGAACCATGACCTTTTGAAACTCGGCCATATTAATTATTTCAAGAATCTCCTCCAACTGACCCAAAAACATGACCTCCTTTTGGCTATTCGTGACAGGCCAATATTTCAAAAGCCCTGTAATCACGCAACTAGCCAACTTCGGCTCCTTCTCAATAAACTGACTCACACAATATGACAGCTGCTGAAAGTAAATCCCCAATGACTTTGGCTTGTGCAGAGGAATCAGTGCCCTTGAAAGAAATATTTTGTGTTCCTCTTTTAGAGGCAGAGCGAATCCGGTGATCACACTCCCAAAAATCTCCAACAACTCTGCAATCCCATTATGTTTCTCTGCCTCAAACACAAATCTATAGAACACACTGCTCATACACTTCCTTATAAATGGCCGATGAACCATAAACTTCCCATATACCCTGTGGAGAATTGCCTTCAAACAGTCCCTTTCCCGGGGATCCTCTGAATCAAACAAGTCAATGATTCTCAGAATAAAGGCGTAATTTATATACTTCTTGGCGACTTTAGTTTCCAAAGAGGGTGAAGTAACAAACTTGAGCAGGAAATCATACACTATCTGCAAGTGCGACCAGGCCGGATCAAACGTTGGCTCGTCATCATTGTCATTTTCACCTGAACTCGAGCTACTAGACCGCGTACTTGGTGGGAAAACACGAAACAAGTTAACCGAGCACATCTTGCAGGATGCTAAAATAGCGGGCTCTGTGAATTTCGGGGGGTTCTGCGATACAAAATCAAGCAGCTCGAGCAATGTGGATCGTTTAAGCTCCTTTTCTTGAACATTCTTCATGGGATCAATGAAATCAAACACCACACAGCAGAGACTCAGCTTACTTATGAAAAGATTCATCTTTTCTGTACTCGGGACATCCTTGAAGGCGAGCAACGGCTCGATTCCAGCAATCACACTGGCCGGAAAGACTGCAGCCGAAGCTGCTCTTTTAGCAGCAGGCCCGCCAGCAGACGACGAATTTGGCCCCGGGTTGGTGTTTCTTGGAGAATCAGTATCCGGAGGCTTCCGAGGCAATTTACCAAGAATTTGCTTCCACATTCTGGGTTATTGATTTTTTTTCCAAGGAAAAGTTGAAGAATATAGCACTAAAGAAAAAAGACTGATACTTTAGGGTTTCAAATTAAAAGGCATTTTGGAGTAAAGCATAGAGAATGAAAGAAAACTAGCCCAGAAACATAATTAACAAATCAAGGATGATAAAAACAAATTGGGGATCTGAGAAAAAGCCAGCCCTAAATTGAGATTTCCTAACACAATCGCATAAACTACACAAATTACAACCGAAACTATAAATTCACCAATGCACACCAAAAATTCCTCAGCTGCACCCAACCAGACTCCAATAAACAACCCACCAAAGCAGAAACCATAATTAAAAACTCACAAAGATGGCTTACATTCATTCACACATACATCTGCATGTATAATTGCATATCTTCCCTTTCCCGGGTTTAGATAGAAACTGAATCAATCTTTTCAAAGGGCTAGAAAAAAGTCGAAATTTTTAAACAGAGAAAACCTAGGATTCCCCAAATTGAGGAGAGGGAAAATGAAAAGGGAAGAAAAAATGGCAAAAACCACAAACACACATGCAGATTAGGGGGAAAAGGTTAGGATCTTCACTTACACATACACATTGCATTATTATATATGTGCAATAGAGGTGTCTGTGTTCGTGGGTGCCAAAAACCTAGGAAACTTGCCATTGATGGGCTGAGAAATCGTCAATTCAATAATTCATCACAGGTTTTTTTTGTCAGTTTCAAGAATTCAAAATGGGAAGGGTAGAAATTAGAAAACAAATTGGGAATTGGAAAAATGAGAAATGGAAATGATGATGATGATGATGATGATGATGATGATGATGATGATTATTGCGCTTTTTCCACAGTGATTCAGAGTGCAGATCCACCATCATCCATGACATAGGATTTCGCCTTTTTCTTACCTTGTTATGGTCCACTCTTTTCTGAAAAGTTCCTAATTTCATTTTGGGGGAAAACCAATTTCTTTTTCACCATAAGCTTTCTCACTTTTCTGTTTTATTACACCCCTCTTTATTTTTCATTTTTTTTACTCCAATGTTTGTTGTTTTATTTCATTGAATGAATGTAAGTATTTATTTATCTGTGTCATATGTTTTTTTTAAAGTTACTGTTACAATTAGCTGTAGATTAATTTACTATACATTGACAATAAATGTGATAGTACTATATTTTTTATTTTTTTATCATTAACAAGATTATTCACCGACGGATCTAGCCCAATGATTTTGAGACAACTGACACAAGGATTTAAAGATGCTCAAAGAGTGGGACAACGGGATTTAAAGATGCTCAAAGGGTGGGACAACTGGCCTAAGGATTTAAAGCTGCTGATTTGTAGACACCTCAAAGGGTGGGACAACTGACACAAGATGCTCCATGTCCAAAAGGGATCGATCCCCTGACCTTGTGTACGTGTGATCCATAATCAATTTCCATTATTATGGATGCACTTACAATAATCACTTTGCAAGCATACTAAAACTAATGATTGTTTATGGGTAAAACTATATTTTGGGCTTCCGCGTGGGATTTCAAAAATCAAAATAACTTAAAAGGTTAGGCTAAATGAATAAGAAATTGAATTACACTAAGTTTAAATCTCGATTCACTTAATCGAATTAAGTTGTCTAAATTATCCACCCGAAATCTAATTTAGATTGAATTAATTTCAGCATTCTATAAAATTTTATAAATAAAAGTTTATTTAAATTGAGAGAGACAAGAGAGTGTGTGTCATTTGAAATGATTATAGAAAATGATGACAAAATAGCCGTAGAGGCAAAACAATATAACTAAAATGTACAGTATTCATATATATCGAAAAAGTATTTTAAAAGAAATTAAGTTTCTGTCCAAACATTAACAATTATTTTTATGATATACTGAAAAGATGCAGACATCATTCTGTATGGCTCACTTTTACAAAAGACATTTAAGTTAAATCCACTATGGTGTTAGATTTTAACTATTCTATTAGTTCCATAGTCACGATTCTATATTTAAACACACATATGCATATATAATAATTTAGTTCATCTTATTATTTATTTATATTTTTATTAAAATAAACTACGTGAATAAACTATTATTAAAACTAAATATATAACTAAAACTAATTAAACAGTGGGAAATATAAAATTTGAAAAAACTAATAATATTAAATCAATATTTTAAAAAGTAAATTATTAATTTGGATTATCATTGAGTCTGGGTTTAATTATGAAATTAAAATACACATAAAACATAATTAGATTATGAGAAATGTAGAAATAGTATATACATAATTTATATAAATAAAATAATTATAAGTTCAAATCCCACTTGCATAATGATAACAGCATGAATCTAGGCAAATAAACAATTAGTTAATTATATGCATATCTATGAAACTCGCTAGTTATTGTCCAGGATAGCTTAAGGTGGAAGATTTTAAGATCATTAACAACTACTTATTCCGTCCCAAAAAAATAGAATAGTTTTACCATTTTGGTTCGTCCCCCAAAATTAATAGAGTTTAAACATGGAAAGTTTTCCAATAAATAATAATATTACACATCATTTATAGTAATATGAATCCACAATCTACTAACATTCATTCCACTACTTTTTTGTCTCTCTCTTACTTTTTCTCATAGAGTGAACTACATGAATAGTACATGATCGTTCACTTTCGCACAAAATGACACCTGATCTTTTTTTATATCGTTTTTGGTACCTCATGACAAAAATAACTAATATGAATCTTGTTGATTCAAGAAACATATGTGCTCGGATTTGTTCTTGCAAAACTATTCAACAACACAAATAAGAAATATGACAATAAAATGATGAAAAATAAGGAGAAAATGATAAGTGTTATGATTTAGATTAAAGCTCAAGAAAGAAAACTCAATGGCTACTTTCACAAACAAAAACCTAATGACTCCCACCAACTAGCAACACAAGAACTAGTAAACATACATTCACAAATAATCTAAGTCCGACAATAGATTAAATGCAATCACAAGGAATTTTGGATAAATCTTCAATGATGAAGATGGGGTGCTCAAATTTGAGTCTTTGTTCTTCAATAATATTCTAAGTCTAATGACAAAAACCCTAGATATGGGTATTTATACAAGAGGATAAAAGTACTAAATAAAAGAGACAAAAAGAGTTAAAAAACACAAGTCGCACAAAATGCCCGGTCGGGCGTTTTTCCTCCTTAGAAACTCCCGGGTCGGGCAAACTCTCTTGAATCGGATCCAAAAATTACCAAAAAACCCTCGGGTTGGCGTTTTCCCCTTGAAAACCTCCCGGGTCGCGTGTTTCTTTCTGGACTGCGCGACTTATGTAAAACGATAAGAACTTCCTCACCCGGGCTCTGATTGAGGCGTGCAAGGTACTCACGGGAAGCTATTTCGACGATGAAGCCAATGGTGGTATGAGGAGATAATTTGGACTTTATCTTCATAGGAATATTCTGGTTTGAATTAGACCTCCAAATCCGGCTTGGCTCCTTGCCATGTTTCCACCTTCTTCTCGGACTCCAATCAACCCATTGCCCTCGATGTCGTTGTATCCTATGATTGTGAATACCCGGATTCATATAATCTCCCCTTCTATGTGAAAGGCTTTGTCCTCAAATCCTTCTATTCTTCTTTGGGACACCCAGATTCATATAAATAATATTAGGTACCGAACATGTGATTTTTGAGTCATAGAGGGTATCATTGAAAATTTCAATTAAATAGTACCAAACATGTGGTTTTTTTCCTTTCTTCTTAGTTTCTATTTCCTCTTCTTTTTTCTTCATTTACATATTTTATACATACACCTAATTGACATCCATAATATAAAACAAGGACAAAATATCTAATTAAATCAATTGTTTAAACTAATTAAATTAATTAAATATTTTTTAATTTAACTATTTGATATCATTTTAGGACTAAAACACCTAATTAAAAATATTCAATCATTTTATATTGTTCTAAATATAATTCATAATTTTAAATTTTATTAACACTATATTGATTAGTATTAATAAGATAAAATAATAATAATTATTATTTAATATTATACAATTTATATTTTAAATAAGAATATTGTATTTATTTATTAATTACAGAGTTATTAATATAATAATAATATAAAAATTAAATATTAATTTATAACAATAAATGTATAGAAGAGAAAGTTAGAGAATATATATATATAGAGTTGTGATCATATGATAACCCCCAATTTATGTGATAACCCTATAACCAAATCTGGACCACACATATTTTATAATCTTGTGGCTGAGATTCAAACTTAGATTTACTTCATAAAAAAGGCGCAGAGGGTAAATATGTCATTTTGTCGGATAGAATGATACTCTGAGTTGATAAAATGATAGTTTTGTCGGATAGAATGATACTCTGAGTTGATAAAATGATAGTTTTGCCGGATAGAATGATACTCTGAGTTGATAAAATGATAGTTTTGGTCCGGAAATCGTAAACCGTCGAGATTTACTTTGCAGCCACGGCGTGTAATGTATCAGTGTAATGTACAGTATGTATCAGTACTATTTCTTATTTTATTGTGAAAAAATCGTCAGAACATAAACAATTAGGATTTCTACCTTTAATATGGTATATGATGTATCATGTATATGACATGTAAAAAATAATTAAATCAAAGAAACCATGACAAATACTCCTATAATATTATGGGGGCGTTTTAGATTTTTTATTAGAAAAAAGACTCATATACCCTTGCCCGCCTATTTGTTTGTCAAAAGCGGGTGACATGCTACAATTTTTAAAATGTGTGGTGGAGATTTAGTTATAGGGTTATCACACAAATTGGAGTTATCATTATATATATATATATATGTATATATATATCATTTTTGGTCCTCTTTCCGTGTATGCCCAAAAATGCCCTCCATAGCAAAAATGTGAAAATGTGATTTTTTATGGGGTATTTTGGTGAGAAAATTAGCATCAGGTACTGAAATTGTGATTTTTATGTACCAAAAACGATATAAAACAAAGATCAGGTATCGTTTTTGTGCGAAAGTGAAAGATCGGATACTATTTATGTAGTTCACTCTCTCGTATTTCTCTTTTGTACATTAATATCATGTCATTTACAAGTTTGTCAATTTTTTGGGAACAAAATGAATATATTTTACAGCCTCAAGTTCACAAATTCTCTTAAGGTTCATTATTAAAAACTAATCCTCCTTTACATGCCCAATTTACATTATTTAGAGAATAAAACAACCAATCACATAAACACCACTTATATAATATAGGGTTGGGTACTTTGGTCAATATCAATTACTATGTGAAATATATATTGTTTTAATCAATTAGTCGTGCACGTCTTAAGTGTAGTAGTAATATATTTCTACCATTACTCCATAATAAGAGAGAGCCAAATAGTGCCACGTATGTTCTTTTGATTTTGATTTTTTTCAAAGTCTACATTCTTTCGACATGGCTTCGATATAAATTGTACACGTGACACGACGATTTATTTTCTAATCCTCCCTCCGTCCCTAATAATTCATCCCCATTTGACCCGACACGAGTTTTAAGAAATGTAATAGAAAGTGAGTTAAAAAAGTTGGTGGCATGTGGATCCTACTTTTATATATTATTTTTATAATAAAATGTGAGTGTTAATGAGTTAGTGGAATGTATGGTCCACTATAAAAAGTCGTAAAAGTGAAAGGTGAAAAATTTTTAGGGACAAATGAAAATGGAAATAAATGATAAATTTTCTGGGACGGAGGAAGTACTAGAAGTTAGGAGTATTTAATATTTGCCACCAAAGAAATGTGAAAAATAATATATGCACACACATGTTTAGAAAAAAACTACTAGTTGTAGGTTTAATTGTATACGTCATGAAAAGTATTAGCAAAAATTATTAAACTAATATGGTTCTAAAAAATAAAATTCGTGGCATCGATCACAGTGACAAATGATTGTTGTCGGTGTCAGAAAGTTTGGGAGGTACGATAACAATATCAAATAATGTATGACGAATGAAACATAAAAGTAAACTTTAACCCAAAAGAATAATTTGGAAGGTACGATAACAATATCAAACAATGTAGGACGAATGAAGTATAAAAGTAGAATTTAACCCAAAAGAATAGAGGCAAAACGGCCTTACCATGAGTTGGACAACAATTTCAAAAATCAAATTTTATTGAATTACACAATCTTCATAAATTGAGTATGATATGATCAATCGAATACCTAAAACCTGCTTCAATAGACTATGATTAATTGCTACTCCCTTCATTTCATGATTTAGTGGAGTAAGTGCGTGATGATATTTTTATCCACCCAACCCATAATTAGGGCAACTTTTATTTTGACAGATTATTTATCACAAAAATGCAATCTTTTCCTCAAAAAAGAAAAAGAGAATTATAGTATAATCAAATAAATAATTACGAAAGTCGAAATATATAAATAATAATAAATGCAGTGCAGTATTTCGAAAAGCGGAAAAAACCAACTGTTGAAGTAGATTGAATGATTCCATCAACAAGACAGGCTTCCGTCTACCAGAAAAATTTATTCTGATTATCTGCTTTCATCAAACCCTAGTTCTAGTTGCTTTATTCCGGTAATAATTAAATTGTTCTCTAATTTGATTAGTTAGTAGCTGTTAATACATAGATTTTGCAGATGTTTAAATTCGTGAATGGTCAATTGATTAAGCCTTCGTTATACTTTTCCAATTCTTTACGGTTTCAGATTTTGATTTGAGTTTACTACGTGTTGGACTGTGGTCTTGTATTGCGGATATGCTCAACGATCTAATAGTTCAAAATTCTGCAAAGTAGAGGGTGGGGAATTAGCTGGGATTGTGGAAAATTTAAGTAATTCAGCATTTTCTTTGGTAATTTGGTGTTATTTTCAGCTCATGTGATGGTTTGTGTGCTGAAATTTTTAAGATCGGTTTGTGTTTTACTTATATAAGTAACTGGAATTGTATGGGCTAATTATATTGGTAGACTATCCTCTAAATTTGGTATCTATTGAAATCATAAGCTTTGTTCACTGGGCTATTTAGATAAAGCTTTTCTACTGTGCTTATTTAGCGAGATGTAAATACTGTGACAGGAACGGTAAACTAATGTTGAAGAAATCATATAGTATGTGCTAAGCGTCTTATTCTTTAGATTATGTTAGGAAAGGGGAATCGTGTACGGTTATATAAATGGAACGAGTAAGCTTCTAAATTCTAATGTTTATGCTTTATGCTATTTATGTGCTGTGAACAGATAAGATACTGTCCATCAATGCCCTTAATCTCGGATAGATTGTTGCTGCACAATTTTCAGCGTTGTAGGAAGGGATCTGAAGTTTTTTACTAGCCTGTTGTCCCATGTTTTCAGAGTGTCGTCGAGGGTTGGCAGACTTGAATGGCTTTTCCCCTACTGGGACATCATCGTAAAAGTTTAAGTAGTGAAACTGATTTGTTGATGGAGGGAGCTGACAGTCGCAGTGATACTGAACACGTTATTGACATAACAGGCAGTGGTACTGCTTCTTCATCTAATTCATCCCATGAAAGGCCGTCAACTGGTTTGGAGCAGCAAAGGAGTGAAGACCTACCATCTACTAGTTCAAGGGTTCCCCTTTATCAGCCTCAACCTTTTACTACCGGTGGGACAAACTCTAGGAATTCATCACTAAGTCGAAGAGAAAGTACTCGCAGCCGACAAAGAAGTCCATTAAATTCTGGTTTATGGATATCTGTTGAGCTTTTATTGACAGTCAGCCAAATCATAGCAGCTGTTGTTGTCTTGTCATTGTCAAGAAGTGAGAAACCACGTGCGCCTTTGAGAGCATGGGTTGTTGGATATGCATCTGGCTGTTTGGCAATACTTCCCGTTCTATATTGGCGTTTTAAACATCGTAACCAAAGTCCTGAGCAGGAATCATCGCAGAATGGACAAGATGCTTCCCTGAGCAATAACTCTGCTGGTCCTTTCACTAGAAGATCAATAACCAGAGAAGATAGCTGGACAACTGGTACAACAACTAGAAGCACTCAAAGTAATGGACTGCCAAATTCAAGGTAATGTTGTTGTACACGAATTTAAAAATGCAGTGCTATGCGTCTAGCCTTGACTTTGTCATTTTCATGAAATCTAAGTTTCTGAAATTGTAATTTTGGAAAGTTTATATAACCCTTGTATGGTTTCCAAAATTAAAAAAAAAAGTTGGGTAACATGTTATAGAGAAGCATATGCTCAGTCTGCAAGATTTTTATATCATTTCCAAAGGTTGGTTGATACAGATGTTTCTCTTGTTTCTTCTCTAGCTAGTCACCCAATTACTTATAGTAATACCAGATTTTTGTAATAACATCGAAGGTCAGGGGCGGGCGTGGAAGGGGGGGGGTGTTGCAAAATAGACATTGTGGAGTTCATAATTTTTATTTCTTCTTCTTTTGTTGGTTAGGATGGGGAGGGGGTGCTGACTTTTATATTGAAGCTGCTTTGAACTTGTTTATTATAGAAACTTCTAGGTAATCAAATGTTTAGTGGGGGGTTACACTGTATGCTTGATGTAGCTATTCGGGCTAACCAGTCATACATGCTTATTCCACAACATAGCTGTAGCTCTGGGTATCTTTTATCTGTCCTGTAGTCCAAGAAGAAGCCATGTTTCCTCTTGAAAGCTGTGTCACTTTTATGAACTAGGCCTCTTGCGAAACTATCTCTCAATATCTCAAGTACTTGTACTTAGGTAGTCTAATAGCTGTGCTTACTTTTTCAGGCTTAAGGTGTTTGTCGAATATTTTAAGATGGCTTTGGACTGCTTCTTTGCTGTGTGGTTTGTCGTTGGAAATGTATGGATTTTCGGTGGCCACTCTTCTTCCTCCGAAGCTCCCAATTTATACAGGTATGAGAGCATATATTCGAGTAGAGCTCGTATGCATGGAAAACTTTTCGAATGTAATGTTCTTAAGTTTTCCACTTACAGGTTGTGCATAGTGTTTCTGACCTTCAGCTGTATCGGATATGCTATGCCTTTTATTCTGTGTGCTACAGTCTGCTGTTGCCTCCCTTGTATAATATCAGTACTGGGCATCAGAGAAGATTTTTCTCAGAATCGAGGAGCTACTCAAGATTCGATTAACTCTCTACCAACGTATAAATTTAAAATGAAGAAAAGCAAGAGCAAGGAACATAGCAATAATGCACCCGAGGGTGGGATAGTGGCTGCTGGTACAGAGAAAGAGCGTGCAATATCAGGAGAGGACGCGGTAAGCTTCACTTATCGCTATCTCAAACAATGCGATTCAGTTTCCTAAACTGTAGCTCTTGTTCAGCTATTTGATAGTTGACACAATTGCTGCAAATGTATATAACCGTTGAACTATGCTCTCCTCAACAGGTTTGCTGCATTTGCTTAGCGAAATATGTGAACAATGACGAACTCAAGGAGCTGCCTTGCTCTCATTTCTTCCACAAGGACTGTGTGGATAAATGGCTGAAAATCAATGCCACATGCCCTCTCTGCAAAGCCGATGTTGGTGATACCATTTTCAGCTCACTCACTGAAGCAACGGCCAACCTACACAACAGCACAATGCTGTATCGCTGAGGAAAAAGAAACACGTTCCAGATTGTTCTTTTGTCAGTTGTGCATAGTCGACCATGTGAGGCCGGAACTCACACTCCTATTGGGTGGTTCTCGGGCTGAAATTGCAATAATATTTCATGGTACGGGGCTCAAATTGCAATCCTATGTGGTGGATTGGGGTGTTGGATTAGATTCTACTGTTGTAGTTTGATCTATGAGTGTTCTATGCCTGTGACTGATGTGAATTTTCAAGAATATTGTTATGTACCCAGGATGAGAGAAATGGATTGATGTACTTTTTATGTAATATAATGATACATGTGTCACATACTAAATTGTATGAATCCCACTTGGCTTATATACTAAATTGTATGAAAACTACTTGAGTGAAGCCTCCTCCCTTCCTATTCATCTTAAGGGATCGTTTGGAGCGTTGATTTATTCATCAAGATAATTTTTATTTTTGTTATTTGATAGATAAAATTAAAATTAGAGAAATTTCAAATATAAGGTACAAAATAAGGTCTCTTCTTTGGCATGGGCTTGAACAAATATATAAAAATAATGAGTGAACCCGGAATTCTAACTAAGGATGGATCGAAATGACTAATGGGGTTCCTAAGTATAGACAAAGTATTTTTAAAATTCGTAATAAGTGAAAAGGTACTTAAACTCATTATAAATAGGATTGATGAAAAATGATGTCATTTTTGGTTCTTGATAGATAAGTAGATTAAACATATCTACCGTGAAACGAACCAGGTGGCCAACTTCATGGCTAACCGGGGCTGACGATGAACGAGAGCTTTTGACGTGATCCTCCAACATTGCTAATCTTCTTCAGCAAGATAAAATAGGTTAGACTGTTCCTCAGTTTGTTTCTGCTTAGGCTTTAGAGCGTTTGACTCTCTTATTGTAACAAAAATAAAATAAAATAAATAAAAAATGATGTAAATATAAAAATGAAAAACCAATTATACATTTATTATTTTGCAGGTACACACTCTCTTTATCTCATAAAAATAAACCATTTTTCCTATTTTAGATTTGTCTTGTAAAAATAGCAACTTTTATTTTTAGATTTTTTTTCATTCTCAACTAACAATACTAATATACTATAATCACTTTTTTATTATCTTTATTTTAATAATTATATATTAAAATTCGTCCTTTTTCAAAAGTGGTAGTATATTATTATGGAATGAAACGAATATAATTTTGTAAATTTCTATTGTGCTACAAAAAATAAAAGTAGTACGAGCATCAGCAATGGTGCCCGTCCTGGCGGACGTCCGACCGGCGTGCCGGAGGTCCGCCATTGTGCAAGGTCGCGACAGATACGAACGTCCGTTGCAGACACCGAAGTTCCGCGGACGTCCATAGCGACGTCCGTGCGGACGTCCGCCATTGCGGAGACACGACGGATGTTCCGATTTTTTAATTATTTATTTATTTTTTGTTTAAAAGTCTATATATACGGCTCGTTGAACTTCATTTCATTCGCACCACTTGTTTTAACAAGTTTTTCTCTCTCTAAATTTCTTTTATATATCAGTAATGACTGGTAGTGGTAGTGGTAGTGGTGGGCATTATGAACACATGATGCGGCTTATTCATGCACGTGTGCGGGAGGCAGCGGATAGGGAGGAACAAGCGGCCTTGGAGCCGGCTGTACCTCGACCCATCCATCGTCGATCTATAGTACCCCGGGACCACCCCGCTGCACACCGTCGGTTGTACGAGAATTACTTCGCTCCGGAGCCACGATATGGGGAGAACATGTTCCGGCAACGTTTTAGGATGCATCGTCCGCTCTTTCTGCGTATCGTGGGTGCTTTAGAGCGTTGATACGGGTATTTCAGGGTGTGGGAGGATGCGGGTGGTAAACCCGGCCACACGCCGATTCAGAAGTGCACTGCCGCAATCAGGCAGTTGACATAAGGAGGTGCGACCGACATGTTCGACGAGTACCTCCACATCGGCGAGACGACTGCCCGCGAGTGCCTGGAGTATTTTTGTCAGGGAGTTAGGGAGATATTCGGGGATAGGTATCTTCGGAAGACTACCCCCGAAGATTGTCAGGCTCTGCTGGATATGCATGGGAATCAGCACGGGTTTCCAAGAATGTTAGGTAGCATAGATTGTATGTACTGGGAGTGGAAGAACTGCTCTGCTGTCTGGAAAGGGATGTACACTACTGGTTTCAAGGGCAAGAATCCCACGATGATCCTTGAAGCGGTAGCTGACTACCGGCTGTGGATTTGGCATGCCTATTTTGGAGTAACCGGGTCTAACAACGACATCAACGTCCTCCAGCCGTCGCCCATTTTCAACGACCAGTGCATGGGCGTTGGTCCGACCGTCAATTTCGTCGCCAACGGCAACCAACACAATATGGGCTATTATTTGACGGATGAGATATACCCTATGTGGCCCGTCTTTGTGAAGACGATCAGATGCCCCACAGAAAAAAAGAAGGTCTATTTTGCGGGTCGTCAGGAGGCAGCGTGCAAGGATGTGGAGCGGGCATTTGGTGTGCTCCAGGCTCGATGGGCGGCAGTGAAGGGTACAACACGGCTATGGTATGTTGACAGCATCGCCGACATCTTGTACGCATGTATTATCATGCACAACATGATTGTCGAATATGAAGGTCTAGCAATGACTGATTGGACCAATGATGATGCTCATGCTATGGGTCCAAGCCACGACGTGGCCACTAGCAATGTACGCATAGGGATACCCCACGACGAAGTCGATGAGTCTGTGCATTTGCCGACATGCGCCAAAAATAAGCCTATGTTCGACTCCAGAACGATATTATTGAAGAAGTATGGCAGCTGAGGGTCGTCGTTGATGTAGTTTTTAATTATTGAAATGTATTTTTTTTAATTTGGTGAAATGTACATTTCTTTTTTTTATTTAATGGAATTTTTTCCCTATTTGTGTCGAAATTTTAATCCCGTAAATTGTTTAATTCCTGAAATTGTTTAATTTGTGAATTTTTATTATTGTGGAAAGTTCGCCGGGATGTCCGCCATTATGCAGTGGGATGTCCATATAAGATGGCATCCGCAGTGGGATATCCGTATGACATGGCATGAGGTGTTTTTGGGATGTCCGCGGGATGCTAACGCTCAAAAAAGAAAAAACCAAATAACAAAAGTACTAGTATGATGTATGAGTAGACCAGCTCACACGGCTAACGTGTCACCACGTAACACGAGTTCGACTACCAATTAGCGCTTTCTCGACTACCATAAATTAGCTTATCTTTCTAGGGTTTCTTTTCTCTCTTGTTGCCAAGAAATGCTTATATCCACCACTCTGCTGTTTCGCTCTCTTCTTTCCTAAATTCCCATTTTCTGCGTCCATAAGGTAAAGCTCTACACTTTTCTCCCATTTCTCTGCATCTGCTGCTTGTGCCTGATTCCTATCTGTTTATGCATACCATGAGAAAATTAATTCGAATTTGGGGTTTTTTTCGTTGGTTGTTAATGTAGGGATATGGTTTTAAACACAAATGAATATTTTATTTCGAGTTTTGATTTAATCGAATTCATGCTTGAATTGATTAAGAAAAACCGATAAGAACTAATTCCAGTGTCGTAAGATAGAGTCGATGTTCTCGATCATGAATATGCAATTATGGCTCATAAGGCGGTTCAGATTCATTGGAAAGTGGTTCAGATTTAAATCCTTTTATCTTAACGATGTTTGAGCTTGAATTTACGGTTGTGTTTGTTAATCTGTGCAAATTCGACAGATTATTATACGTGGTTGATAGGGGTGTGTTTTTGTGTTTGTAATAGTCGGTTTCTTATGTTCATTTATTGTTTGCCTATTTGCATTTAGAAATAGCTTCTATGTTTTCTTCCATTGATTGATTATCCTATTTCATGTTCAGATTTTTATCCTAGGGGTAGTCTCTTTTTTTTTTTTACTAGATTTTGCTTTTATGCTTGTGGCGTATTGAATTCGATGTGCATGTGATTGATTATGGACTCTGGTATTGAATCCATTTAGGTGTTAAAGAAAACATGCTTATCTGTTTGTTATCAGCATGATTTGACATTACTATAATGCATCCACATGTGCAGTTCGATTTGGAGGATCAGGAAAGCAATCACGTCTACATTTGAGCCTTTTGCTTATGCTCTACATCTTTGGTGATCATGTCCAACAATTTGGTTTCCCAGTACCCGATCTCAGATAGGCAGTTGGCTCAGATGGAGCATGGTTCTAGCTCTCTTGAATTTCCAGCACCAGAGATGCCTATGAAAATGGCAGGACAGGTATCAAGCAATCCTGAGCCACAGCATTTCTCTGTACCAGTAGATCAAAGTGGTCTATTAGAGTCTCTCTCTGGTGATTCTGGGTTCAATACCTCATTGTTGCCGAATAATATGTTGGGGCATAATGAATCTTCTGGTGTTGCTATGGGATCAAACCAAGTTTGGATGTCGAACCAGCTAGGTCCGGAGCATGCAATTTCTCCCAACAGCATAGCTGCACAGAAGGCTTCATTCCCGTTAAAGCGGAAGGCTGAGATGGAACCTTCGTCAAACACTTCTCAGCAGCTGGCAGAGCCTTACAATCGGCCAGCACATGTGGGATCTGATGCTAATTCTCCTGGATATCCGCTGCATTCAGCACATCAAAAGAGAACTGCCCAATCCCAGTCTCGATTGGTCTCTCCAGTTACGCCTGTTCAACCTATCAAGAAAATGATGCGGAATGACTCCATGTCTGGTAAGTCTGGCTTACAACGTGGGCAGACTGGAAAGCGACAAACTGCCCAAATTGGATCTGCATCCAAGGTTCGTTCAGATTCATCCGAAGGAATAAGGTCTAAACTGAGGGAATCTTTGTCTGCGGCTTTGGCTTTGGCATGTCAGAACCAGGAGAATGCCTTGATAACTCAGAAAAAACAGCAGGATACACATAATGCCATGGACCCACGGGATTCTCATGTCTCTAGTTCTAGTGAGGGAGGTCAGGTTCCTGTTTCTGGTTCTGCAGAAATTTTCCCTTCAAATGAATTGGCCTCATTTAACAAAACAGATGGTTCTCAGGTATTTACTGCTGAGCTACCTCACGGTGAAAGTAGAGGGAATGAAGCTCAGGCTTTCCAGGGGTTCCAGTATAGTTTGCCTGATGAGGATGTTCCATTTGGTGATAACTTCTTTGTTAAAGATGATCTTCTGCAGGGCAATGGGCTTTCTTGGGCATTTGATTTTGATATGCATATGGGAGAGGGTAAGGAAAGTCAACACACTGAAAAGTCGTTGAAAGAAGAAGCAACTGGGCAGAAACAAGAAGTTGTAACTTTGACACCAGAAGACTTGGCTTGCAAAATTGAAGCTGAGCTGTTTAAATTATTTGGTGATGCGAACAAAAAATATAGAGAGAAAGGCAGGTCTCTTTTGTTCAACCTCAAAGATCGCAACAATCCGGAACTGAGAGAAAGAGTCATGTCTGGAAAAATATCTCCGGAAAGGTTATGTTCAATGTCAGCTGAAGAGCTTGCTTCCAAGGAGTTAACAGAGTGGCGTATGGCAAAAGCAGAAGAGTTGGCACAAATGAAAGTTTTACCTGATACTGAGGTTGATATAAGACGTTTGGTCAGGAAAACACACAAGGGTGAGTTTCAGGTGGAAGTGGAGCATGATGATCCCATTGTTGCAGAGGTATCTGCTGGGACTTCTTTGTTGACACGACCTTTAAAGAAAAAAACTGTTGAATCTCAATCTCCTTCTCCTAGTGTTGAAGATAAAGAGAAGGTTGCAGGCCGAGGGAGCAGTTTAGAAGGCCAGGATCTCCTGGGCAGCCTGATTATTCAGACAGATGGAACTGATCCAATGCAAGGAATGATGGTGGATGAACTCAAGGATACTGACCTGCCTCCAATTGTTTCGTTGGATGAGTTTATGGAGTCCCTTAATAATGAACCTCCATTTGAGAATCTATCTGCAGATGGGGGGAAGAAGTCTCCTGTATCATATGGAGAAAGCCCAAAACGTCCTAGCAACCTAAGGGCTTCTAATCGAGTTTCAGAAATACGAAAAGATGCTACCCCCAAAAAGGCCCCTTTTGTCAAGAAACCTAACGCGAAGGATTTGAGTGGTAGTCCCGCAAAAGAAACAGCTCGTCCTAGTGATGTACCGAAGAAAGCTGATTTAGTCTGGAATGGTATCCTTCAGCTCAACATATCATCCTCAATCACTGTTGGTGGCCTATTTTACAGGTTTGTGCATTTGTAGTTCAAAACTAGTAGTAACATTTTTTTTGTTTCCATTATAACCTAATTGGCTCCTTCCCGATTACATTAAACCACATTTGAAATTCCTTTGTATAAGCAGTGGTGAGAAGACATCAACAAAGGAGTGGTCTGCTTCTCTTGAGATCAAGGGCAGAGTTAGAGTAGATGCATTTGAAAAATTTCTCCAAGAACTCCCCATGTCCCGAACACGTGCAGTCATGGTATATCAAGGCCTTCTCCTTTTCCTTGTAACTAATTCTTGCCCCCTCAAATGCTGCTGCTGGGTATTGGCTTTTTGCCTCCAGAGAAGGCAATGTGGCTTCCCAGTGCTGATACCTGATTACCTTAATCTTTATTTAGTCTTAGTCTGTATGTACAAAAGCAGCAGCGGTGAAAAAATCTCCAAAATATATCAATGTTTTATATGTTTTCCCGGTGGGAAATTCGATCATGATTTTTGTCAAGAGAAGAAAAGAGAAATAAACTTTCTTAGATTAGTTTCTACAATTACCAGTAATAATCACCTCATATAAATTAAAAATCTTCTGTTGTGATGGATGTGTACTTTGTTTAAAGTTTATTTTATTGGTCTGTTCGAGATTTAAATGAATTGGTTGAAGAGCTGAGTGTTCGTATTCAGAAATTTAATTCTGTAAAGTAACTGTAACAGGACAATTTATATGTTTCATAAATTGTGAGTACGTCGAATAGTCAAAAACGTTATCAACGTGTATTATAAACAGGTCAAAATTATTGCTGAAAAAATGTGATAGTGTAGTGTTGTAGCTTTATTTACTTGTACATTTGAATTGCTACTATGCTTGCTAACCCCACTCTCTCTCTCTCTGCAGGTTCTCCACTTCATTTTGAGGGACAAATCATCTGAGGAGCAGCGTTCTAACCTCTCTGAGGTAACTCCCTCTCTCTCTCTCTGTAGTGTTTTGTTGGAACTTATGCAGCTGACCATCTTCCGGTGTAGGCTATTAGCTCGTACATAGGCGACGAGAGGCTGGGATACGCTGAGCCAGTCGCAGGCGTCGAGCTCTACCTCTGCCCGCCTGCTTCTAGAATGTTTGAAATGTTGAACAAGCATATACTCCGGGAACGCCCAGGAACCGAGGAATCCTTCGAAAACGGACTAATTGGTGTAGTTGTATGGAGAAGAGCTCATATAAGCAACGCAATATCACCTAATTCATCGTCCCACCATAAACACGCCTTCAAAAAGCAACCTTTAGCTGCTCCCCCTAAGAGATTTCATGACTCACCGAATCTTAATCCTAATACCCTAACTAGGAAATCCCAGCTGCCCCCGCCGGATGACGACAATGATGACATCCCGCCTGGGTTCGGCCCTGGCGCAGCAGAGAAGGATGACGATGATTTACCCGAATTCAACTTCTCTGCAAGGGAATTGAACCCGTCCGCGTCTCGTAATTCACTCCGCGGTTTGAAAAAGCTGACAAGACCAGTAGAGGATGTGAGAGAGCTTATCAAGAAATATGGGCAAGGTGGGCCTAGTGTGGTGACCAGTAAGAGTGTGGTAGTGGATGATAGGAGATTGGGGATTGAACCTTGGAACGATGACGACGATGATGATATACCAGAGTGGCGGCCCCAGGCCCCACAGCATCTGCCACACCACCAGCCATACGCGGTGCCCCACGGCCATCAGCTGCCACTGCACTTACATCCGAGTGATAGTCGTACGCCTCCTCCTGCTGTGACCCAGCTGCAGCGGCCACCCGGTGGAGCTTGGGCTCCGCCGCCGGGTTACCAACATGGTCCGAGATGGAGGCAGTACTAGTTAGCTTTTCACTTGCTGTATATAAATTTTGATGTTTTCTTTCCCTAACCACACCTCTGTTTCTTGTTTTAAAAGGTTTTCGGTTATTTAAGCTAGGCTGTTCCATAGTTTGTTCTTCGATTTCGTGTTTTGTAAAATTATTTAAACGCTTATAAAATTGACACAATGAGAGATGCAAACTTATATTTCTGTCTTTTTTTCATATGCTCTATCAACGTCCCAAGATTATGATTTTCTTCAAAATGGAAAATTTTGGTTATGTTTCTCATAAATATTCAAGCAAAATGAGTATGCACAATGTCTAACCCACGCACTGACGCCATTTTAATGGTCATATTTACATCAAGAATTTTTTACACTCTAGAAAGTTCAAAACTTTGGTCACACTATTCAGCCCAAGTCTATTCTCAGTCCAAAATTTGACATTCCAGGAAAGGGAATTGAAAATCTTTACAAGAGGTGGTAGAAAGTCTCACTGCTTTGTAGATGACAACTTAGGGGGGTTCCTTCCTCTTGAGGTGTCTTTGTCAATGTCCGACGTCTTCCCAACTTGATAAGAATGACGTTCGTATCTTCATCCTGCTATAAAAGAAGGGTTGGAGGAGCCATTTATACATTCAAGCTGACTTCTTTCTTCCTCCCTTTCGTCTGAAAACCCCGCTACAAGGGTATGATGACGAGCCTTCAGTCTTCTTACGGTGACCCTTTCCCTGTTGGGATCTTTCGGGGATACTGCTCCATGTGCAAATTGTTTCACCCAGTCGAGGGCTGCTTATTACCCAAATATTGGTGATGAAGGAACAGAAAGTGAGTTAGAAGATTCTTAATAGCATAAGTGAAAACATGCTTCCAGTGAATCATTTCAACCTTATGCATTGATAAAATGAAATTTAATGCAAATGAATTCATTGATATAAACTATCTATTAAATCTTGGTTGCCTTCGACACAACAAAGTTTAATTAACAATGGAGACACATCTGCAGCATTAGATCTGTATCGAGATGGATAAGGATGCAGTGCTTGCAAATATCAGACAAAGAAGTGAACAAAGCTTTATAGATACTGAATATGGACAGTGAATTTACAAAGCTTCATGAGGACATATCTATAAATTCCGATTTATGTGGAACAGTTCTAAAAAATAAATATGCAACATAATTCTCCAGATTCTATAAGCATCCTTTTCATGAACAGGATTGGAGCTGTCACACTTTTGTCTACTTCTTGTCTTTTATTATTTCTGAGCTTTTCTCATCTGATAACATGCTTAACCCAATATTACAAAAAAGATATATCACATTCAGCTTCATATGTCTTGACTCTCGACACACACAAATAGAAGATACTATACAAGCTCATTTCTGTAAATGTACAAGATTTCATGCAGCGATCTGAACAAAAATATTACGAGTAAGATAGATGAAAGCAGCAAGGCATGAAAGACATAACTGCAGTGCAACTATGTTAGGTACCTTTTAATCTTTGAAAATGCATTCTCCACCAGCTCGTGACACAGGATGTGTAGTTCTGGGATTTTTAACTGCAAAGAAAAAGGAATGGTTGGTACACCAATTCATCAAAACACTAAATATTTTTCATAATCTAACTTTGTATTTTATAGAAACAGACACTCTAAGACATAAAGTTACACATGCAAACTATTGGATCGGACTTATGGACCAGAATGGACAAGTTCGAGCTCTTTTGATAAGTAACACAGGAACCTGCAGCCCTTTCGTTTGAGTTCTGATTTCTTGTTGACTTGCTCAATATTTCTATTATTATTTTGATTTCCCATTTCTCAACCAGACTGCTTAGCGCCTTTCAGGAGATTAACAACAAGATAACTGGAAAGTTGGAGACATAAATGACTCTGGACCTGGAGCACAAGTTATTGCCTGATCAATCAAGTTATGCGAATATGCGACGAACACTTCTCCAGCCCAAACACTTCCTCAGAGAGAGCATCTTCAGTCGCATGATGAAGAGATGGAACCCATTTTCACCAGCCATATTGTATTCTCTATTAGTACCATCCCTTCTCAGGACAATTTACCAAACATACCAAATACTCTCATTTGTAAAGCTTGAGGGGAACCCTTCATCCAACCTTTTAACTTCGCTCCTTTCAATAGTTTATAAGATCCTTCATTAGGTTGACATCCATCCATGTACATGTCCTGGAGCAGATCGATGATTTCCCAGAACATTCCTTTCATGAACATTGCTTTCATTATTGTGTTGTAAATGAAGAGATTAGGAGGGATGCCATTCTCTCGCAATTGGTTTCGCAGATGAAGGACAAGTGCAATTTTGCCTCTTCTACATAAGGCATACACGAAGCAACTGTAGGTGCCAAGATCCGGCCTCAATTTATGGCTGGACATTTCCCTCAAGAGCTCATCTACCATCAAATCATTTCCTTCATGTATGAAAGCGCGGATTAGAATATTGTATGTAGTCGTATCAGCCGGAACTCCAATCTGTTTAAAATAGTTGAAAAATCTTTCTGCTAATCCAAGTAGATGATTCTTGCAGAGTCCAATAAGAAGGGTGTTCATAGTGACTGTATTAGGCCTGGGACCATTGATCACCATGGACTCCACGAGCTTTAAGCAGTCTGTTATTTTGCCAACTGTACAATAATACTGAATCAGAGATGTTAAGCTCACAACGTCGAGGTTTATTCCTTCATGTTCCATCTGCCACAAAATTCTCTGAACAATGTCTGAATTTCCTAGTTTACATGCAGCAGACAAAACTGTATTCAAGGAAATCAAGTCAGGGCCATTGCTAGGCCACAAGATACAATCAAATAACTTGAAAGCTTCGTAAAATTTTCTCTCTTTGCACAATCCCTTAAGAATTATGTTGTATGATCTATTAGTAGGTCTAAAACCCTTTTCCATCAGACTCTGCATCAAGGACAAAGCTTCTCCAGTATTACTATCACAACACATCGAATGCAGATATATGTTGTAAACGGCAGTATCTACAGAACAGTGCCTTAGTATAATATTGAGCAACAACTTATTGACGAACTCCACATTGCCCCTTTTCAACATGCCTCCAGCTAATGCGGCATGAGTATACATGTCAGGTGACAAGCCCTTTTGATCAATAAGTTGAATAAGATCATAAACATCACCTACTCTACCTTGAGTGCAAAACTCACGGAGAACTATGTTGTATACAACTAAGTCAGGGTTATATCCTCTCTCTTCCATCTTTTCCAAAAGGTTCAGTGCCACATCAACTTTCCCGTCATCACAGAGAAACTTAATAAGTACTGTATAAGTGACCAGACTAGGCTTACAACCAACATTTTCCATTTCCTCTAAACAGAGAAAAGCTTCACGCCACTGCCTATCCTTACTAAAACCATAAACCAATGCAGTATAAGAGTAAACAGATCGTACGAATCCCTTCTTTTCTAAGAAACCAAAAAATGCTAATGCGCCACAAGTTTGACTGGATTTACATAAAGCCCAGAGTATGGGATTATAAATAATCCCCCCACAAAAGTAGCCCTTTCCCGAAATTTTCACAAACAATGAAGTTGCCACCTGAACCATCCCTACATGGCAAAGACCTTGGATCAAGACACTTATATCATACTGACTTGGAATATAGTTGACACTCAACATAATCTCAAGCAACAAAACAGCATCAACTACACTTTCTGTTTTCAGTAGCTTCTTGAACAACTTTGACAGAATTGTAAACGAAGGGGAAAACCCACACGCCATCATCTCGTCTGTAATATACATTGCATCTTTTGATCTTCCAACAGAAATGAACCCATTCAAGAGTGTTTGATAAGTTAACAGATTCGGGCTTGGACCAAATCTTTTCATCCCACTGTAAACCTCAAATAACTCATCGAACGCCACACTACCCGACTTTAAGAAGTACCTGATCATAGCATTATAGTCATAAGTGGAAGGTTTACCAGGACCATTATTCCTCATAAGGTTCAGGGTCTCAAGGGCTTTGGTAATGCACCCCGAGGCAGCATGCCGCTGCATTCTTCGCTGCAACTCTCCATTTTCGCTCGACTCCAGCAGCACATTGTCATCTGATGAGAAACCAGTATCTTGAGCAGCACAGCAAGAAGTGGAAACACTCATTAAGTGGGATAACGGAAAAAACCATCTTTTTCTTTTGGGTAAAAGATGAATAATGCAAAAGAACATTCTACAGAAAGTTCAGAAATTTTGCATAAATCCCCAAAATCAAACCGATGACTTATCATGCTGCAGCATATCAGCTACATTTTCAGCTTCAGTTCAACGCCATTCTCATAAAATCAATCAACTTTGATTGCACCAAATAGCTTCATTCCTTCCAGCTTCAATCAACAAACAGATGAAATTCCACTTTGGGAAGGAAGAGAGTTGCTGTCCTCTGCTGAATGAAAAGACGTAAATTGATTGTGCCCTTCGAAAATTTGGGAAGATGAATTCACGAAGAACTTAATTGAATTGGTGGGGATAAACTCGCTTCCCGCCACGTTATAAATAAGTAATTGAGAGCACTACCTAAACCCTAACCCGTGTTGCCAAGAAATCTGGACGACGACATAATTCTTGTATTTTTTCCATTTAATTATTGAATAAAAAATGGAGTACTAATATTTAATAAACCCTTAATTAATTTTGTTCCCTTTTCTCAGTAAAGGATATCCAGGAAATGTCCATTCTGCCCCAAATAATCCACAAATAAAAGATCATAAATTATTATTCCAAGATGAATAAAGATGCAGTTTTTCAGTTATCTTTAACAATCCACATTGCAATAGAAAAGAATGGCAGCTGCAGCTCTTCCTACACTGAAATACCGTCATTCTCTCTCTCCAAATTTTGTCATTTTTGGGTACCCCTTTACCCTCTCGCTAAGCTAAGAACTGCATCATTCTGTAGCTTCTGCTGTTTCACCTCTACATGTGTTACAGCATTTGTTTTTTTTTGCAGAAATAATGCTCAAAGTGTGCCCATTTCAAGGAAGCGGAAAGCCCAATTAAGTGGGAAGTTGCGTAAAATTGTTGGGTGTTCAAGTAATCATTCAAGACCCTGTTTGCAAGATGGGATTTTGAGGAGGGATTTGATGTTATTGGGCTTGTCATCCTCTCTCTCTCTTGCTTTCCCAGTTTTAGGTAAATGCTGAGTAATCTTGTTTTTCCCCTGTTGTTTGATTTTGACTTCATTAGCAATATGATTGAGTGAATTGTGCAGCTTCTTTCTCACATTGTTGGGTTTTGAATGAATTGTGTTTTCGAGCTAAGAGTATTGTTGTTTAAATTGGGCTCTAAATGTGTGGATTTTGAGAGTGGCTATATTTTCAGATAAAAAAAACAGCTTAGGTGTTTGAGGAAAATCTAAGAACATTGCAAGTAATACTATTACTAAAGTTTGGCCCCTTTTAACAGTAATCGCCTCTCATTAAGAAAAAAGTGTTCATAGAGTTTGGCACATGCTAATTGGACTCGCAAGATTGATGTGTGGAATTTACTAATAATTCGACACTGTTTCGTCATCCAAATCCTCCAAGAGCTTGCTGACTTTTCTTGGATGTTGAATTGGTGACCGTACAGGCGCTGGTGCGGAAGAGGAACTGAAAATGGATCTATTTGTTGATGAGACAAATGCTTATTCATATCTGTATCCGAAAGCACTGCCTTCTGACAAATTTGTCTTCAAATGGTAAATAGTTGTTTACATCGACCAGTTTGTTAAGATAATTTTTTTCGTTTCTTTTTTCTTTATTGTATAAACGTAGTCCATTATGATGGATTACTATGATGATGTAAAGATGTTACACATCATGCTAAAAGCTATTTCAATGTGCATATTTTGCTGTTTTTCTTACTCCCATATTGCTCTTGTGTGTGTGTTTTATTCATGTGGTGTTAATGACTTATATACTTTACACTAAGACGACTTGTTTTCCTTCAGTTCACCACGTTTATTACAAAATGTTCTCTATTTCATTTTCTTCCATCGCTAAATTGTAGGAACCTCACTCTTTTCATCTATTTGAAGGGTGGAATCTAGAAAGCCGGAGCGTTATTCATCAGCTGCACCATTGTCCCGTAAGTCACAATAATCATATCTTACCTGGTCGAGTTAGAAAGCTCATAGTTTTCAATAATTCTCTGTCTTTTAAAGTGGGCAATCATATGCTAACTGTATTAATCCCTTTGATGAAAGCATGATGTATTAACTGCGTTCTTACCCACACATTTCTTGACCACCAAACAGCTGATGCTCGCCTTCGCATTGTGTCTGAGAGGGTTGATTTCATTGATAACCTCATAATTTCAGTTTCGGTAATATGATCATCTAATCTTTATCTCTATAGTGAAAGAAAATATGAATTTTCCTGACTTTTACTTCTGCCTTTACTCCTAAATTCAGATAGGTCCCCCTAATCCTTTGTTCTTGAAATCTAATGACAAGAGCACGTGGACTGCTAAAGACGTCGCTGAATCTGTTTTAGCTGACAAGTCTGCACTGGTATTTTGAAATTCATGCAAAGAATCTCTTCGTGAAATACCCTTAAATACATGTTGGATTTTGGAATGACGCTCTACTGTTTCATTACAGCGAGTAACCACAAGCCAGCGGATGGATGAAAGTTCAATCCTTGATGCACATTCTTCTACAGTAAGTCTGTTGCTGCCAAAGTTTTTCCCTGTTTGAGACATTGCAATCAGCTTTTCTTACACACAGCTTGTTGTGCTTTTCACTAAGGTTGATAGCGAGCCATATTGGTCTTATGAGTATTTGGTTCGGAAATCACCAACCGAAATGGTAAGTCTCCTAATTTATCAGAAGATGAGTGCAGATTAACAACTACGCTATTCACCATCTAAGTTTCTTATTTTCTTTTCTTTTTTTAAAATTTCTCGATAATGCAGGCCCCATCATCAAACCTTTACCGACATTTTGTTGCTGCAACAGCTGAACGCGAAGGTAGGATGATATACTAGTATCATACTGGTCATCTAGCTTTTTGAATGAAGTGTGTGTCTACTGTGTTGTTTGGTTGCCATGAATTAGAGCTGAACATAAATTTTGTCCTTATGTATGTATCACAGGTTATTTGTACTCTCTCAATGCTTCAACTCTAAGCATGCAATGGGAGAAGGTGAATGCTCAAATCTTTTAACTCCATTTTTCACATAATTGCAGCTCTGTTTATAGTATAGAGAAGGGATACCGATCTTTTTTATGACCCCTTTTTCCGTTGGGTGCAGATGGGACCATTTTTGGAGAAAACTGTGGCTTCGTTTCGCCTTCTTCCTCCTACTGAAAATTATGTTCCTCCTTACAAGGACCCCTGGAGATTTTGGTGAAAGCTGCTAGTGTTATGCAATCAAGATTGTTTGCTGAGTTGATATGGAAGAGTGCATTATTTGTAATCTCATATTTTGGTCAATAGTTAATTCAACATTTATTTTCTAGTTTTAGCCTTCTAAACCAACCGATTCTGTCATCAATCAACTAATGTTTCCTGATGTGTGTGTGTGTGTGTGTGTGTGTGTGTGAGAGAGAGAGAGAGAGAGAGAGAGAGAGAGAGTATAATGTATAAGAACCTTATAAGCCTAAAGATGTGATCGAAATCACAAGAAAAATCATCAGAAAGTTTCAGCACTCTTTAAAACTGAAGAGAGCGGTAGTTACACAGCAAGAAGAGTATTGTATAATACATCTGATCTAACGAGCAAGTACCAAATGCAACGGTTTCTCGATTTAAAACGAAAAAAATATAAAGAAACATCTTTTGACATGTAAAGTTCTATTCGAAGTTCATCTACTACAAAACTAGAGGCAAGAGCTCGGAGTTTATTAACCACAAAAATACATCTATCTCCATTCGATCAGAGCTCCAAAGCTCGAATTTTCTCTTACCGGATTGGCTGCTGGTTATAATGGTTCTTCTCCTTCTTTTTGGCAGCCGCAAGTTTTGCACTCCGTGCTGCAGCCTCCATAGCAACAGCTCTTGCAGCGGAGTCAACCTCCTTGCTCGATTTCTTTTTCTTAGCAGAAGCCACCCTCTTGAGCCGCTCCTTCACATCAACAGCAGAAGTGTCTCCCTCCACATATTCAGCCTCATCTTGTTCATTATGAGCATCTGAGGTATTGGGCTGGTCCTGAGGTTCCTTAGCTTCTTTGGAGGCCTTCTTCTTCTTCTTCTTTGCACTTTTGGATTCAGCAGGTGAAGCACTTTCTTTCTTCTCTGCAACTCCATTCAGTTGCACCTCTTTCCCGTCATTGTTTGGGTCTGCAAGAGACCAAAGATCATATGCAAACTTATATTAATAGAAATCGACTGTTTATTCTTACTTCACCTAATCGATGATGCTCTATTTCTAGTAATTAAGTAGGGACAAACTGAAGCTGCATTATTTGCACCCACACTATGTGACAGGCTCCAAAAAATGCATGCAAGATAACAAAATAAAGACATGGGAAGAAAATAGTAATAGGTAGCACACCAATCGCAGAACAATTTTCATGCACGACCAGCAGTTTCCATGTAGATGATAGGGATACATCAATTACCGGTTGTTACATCTTCAGCTTTCTCTTTAGGGTTTACTCCAAAATCAGCTAAAATGGCCTCTAATTCAGCAAGCTCCTTTTTTCTTCTCTCCTTCTTGGAAAGTTGTCTTTCTGTCTCCCTAGGTGCTGGAGATTGTTCAACCTGTGTTTCGACTACCGGTTCAGAAGGTTCTCCGACCTCTGTTTCATGATCAGGCTCCTCATCTACATCATCATCACCTTCATCGAGAAGCTCATCTTCACTCTCACTTTCCTAAATTTTGGATGGAAAATTAAGTTGAAGTCCCAAAAAGAATTTAGTCATTCCACACCAAAATAAAATCCAAGAGGGGAAGAAAGAGCATCAGTATATAATTATTCAATGGGCAGACATGTAACATCTCTAAATAGCCATTACAAATCTACAGCTGCAGAAAGAGCCAATAGGATAAAAGCAATCAGTAGAAATTTACAACAGACAAGGTTAACGAAGGAGACATACGCTAAGTAGTTACATTTCAGTTAGTATAAATGTGCAACTAACAAAGATATCAAGAGAGACATACCACAGGTTGTAACAGTACAATAGAACATGAAAAAACTACATGCTGAGGAGCTATGGTTTTTTGTCCATGATGCTATTTACTTGACTTGACTGAGATTGTTTTATCACTATAAAGGCAACCTGTAGATACATCCCATAAGATGCTGAACAGGAAGAAGATTGGTGAATCAGGAAGAAGATTGATATAACAAAGTAAGGATGATACACTAAGACCAAAAGGCTAGTCTGCAGATGACCCAGACAGGCTAATCAAAGTTTTTACTTTTTACAAGAAACTTAACACATTATCAGATAACAGTATAAGTTTGAGGGACGAAAACAATATTACAGTCCACTTTAGGCATTGTCAGTAGACTCAGTACAGCAAGAAGAAGAAAATTCTAGAGTCGATGAAGCATATTGGGGAAACTACTTATATATAGAACAGAAAGCCACAACAAAAAAATCATCAAAAGAAAGTAGTACTGGTACAGAAAAGGAAAGGAAAGCAAACATTTAAACGATAACACATTTTCATATAAATGACAAGACACCAGCTAAGCTTTTACAATGAAGCTCTGCTAGTAAAGTGTGTCATTCATCATACACATTAAGTAACTAGACGAAAAGTGAAAGTGGCAGCTACAAAATGACAACAATGAACACGAATGAAATACCAAAGAATCAGGAAATCTAGGAAATGGTATTTCTCAACCTTGCTGTGTAACACAACATGCTCAAATTTTAATTTGAAAAAGAAATTGCCTATTTATGCATAAAATGCGAAATGCAGCATACTGAAGGTAACAACACCAAATGATCAATACAAGCCGGGCATAGTAAACCATCAAGTCAAGGAGTCAAGCATCATAACATATTTATATGTATTGCAAATCCAGTTTTCTTTTAACAATCACATGCGGACTTCGAAATGTTAGAATTTAGAAACATTTAATCGTCAAACTAAATAGACAATAATAATATTTTTAAAATGAAATAGGAGCAAAAACAACCAGAGTGCGCATGCCTTATACCTCCAATTGATCTTGTTTCTCTGTTTCATCCACTTTATTCAAACCGGAACCACCCCACATCGCCTGGGGAGGAGCCGTGGTGGCATAGTAATCATCGTCATCCTCATCATCCACATCCGCCCACGACTTCACCGTCAAAGGTGCCGGAGCCCAGTACACCGGCTTTTCCTCCGCTTTTGATTTTCCAGAAGCAGCGCCACTCTTAGTGGAGCTCTTACTCCCCCTGGACGAACCCTTATCTTTGTCAGATTTCTTCTTCTTCCTCAAAGAATCCAGCGCCGCAAAAACATTGGTGTTGCTCACGGTAAACGATCCCTCATCCCTCCTATTCCCACCACCAACCATTTTCCACCGCGCGTAAATCAAAAGCCCTCGTGAACGAAGGAAAACCTGAAGCTCAGATGCAACAAATCGCCGATGATTTTCGGGACTGGATTTCCCGAAACCAATCAACAATTACTGCTTCCAGAACAACAAATGAAAACCAAAACAAGCCGTAATTCGATACAATTCTCAAAGAAAAGGAAAAATAATCCGAACTATAAGTGAGTCTACCGCGAGATTGTTGATCGAACAAAGCAAGCCGTAATTTGATAAAATTCTTTAAAAAAAGGAAAAATAATCCGAACTATAGGTGAGTGTACCGCGAGATTATTAATCGAAAGACGAATATCAGATTATATATCGTAATTTATTTACTCCCTAATCCTACAGTTCCGATGAGCTCGAAAATCTGATTTCAAAATGTAGGGTTAACACGCAAATAGGGTTTCGAACAGAGAGGCGCAGCTTCTAAGGTTTGTTTGGTTTGGTGTTCACGATTTTCTGTGAAGGCTACTTTGTGCATCTAATATAGATTGGGGGTGGGATAGGGTTTGTCAAATAGATTGGGCTGGGTTGGGTTGGGTTGGGTCGATTTAGGTTGACCAACAATCCCGTCCGTACGATTTATCTAGTCGAAGCTTCTTTAATTTTATAAATTAAAACAGATATGAATTGCTAGTTAACCACGTTATTCATATTGATTAATCTTGCTCGACTGAGTTTTTGGATTAAGGCCGAAAGTATCCCATCGGTTGACGGGTCTGAACTTTTGATGATTTTTCAGTGATGCATTATTGGGATAATTCCTTCTTTATTATTCTTTTGTGCATCTTTTCCATTTTAAAGTCAGGAACCGTGAGACTAAATTTTCATATTTTAAGATCGTTGTTTAAAATAATCGTGGTTATATTATCAAGTTACTAATACATACGCCCGTCTTCATACATACTAAGATAAAAAAAAAACACCGCAAAAAAAAAAATCGAAACGAACAAGCATTATTATACACACACAAGCAAATTAAAATATAAATTTCCCATTACACTTCAAACTGAAGTTTTTGTCTACAACTTCACTTATGGTAAGAATACACTGAAGCTCGTCAGATGTAAGGTTCCCGACTTCCCGTCCCGATATACATAAAGAATATTACTACAAAATACTTTGGAAAATTATACGGCCGAATACAAGTTTTGCTTACCGTGCAACAGCTGACTATGCCACGAAGAAGAGGAATACCATGAGGAAGAAAATCAACACAAAGAATATCTTGATCATTAGCCACCGATTTGATGAGATGCTATTGAGGTACTTGAGCAAAGCCCCTTGTGCTCCCTCCACATTTGACAGCGTGTCTTCCATGTTCTCATCGATCCTATTAACACAGGTCCAAAACCATGTAAGAAAATGAACTCACTTTCTAGAGATTATAAAAACAATGGCATATAGCCATATAGGCATGGGTTCGTAAATGCAAGATACATGATCGTACATTTTGAGCATATAAAATGGTGAAAACAATTAAGAAGTTCTAGTTCATGCCTGATAGCAATCTCTCCTTGCTGAGATACCAATGTAGCCAACTGATTGAAGATACTGCCCAGCTCATGAATTGTCGACTCCACATTTTGAAGAGCCTCGGCTCTACTCTGCATGTAGCTGTCCTGTACGGGAACAATTTGTTGTTGTTGTTGATTTTGTTGCTGCTGCAGCAAAGGCTGGGATTCCCCGTCAACCTGAGTCCTGTTAAATAAGTTACAGAAAGTAAGCTATGCACGTAACGGGTAGGTAAATCAGTTTAATTCAAGTTGTTTTCCGCAGTATTAAGTCCTTAAAGGCATCTTTTAGAACCACATTCAGGACTACTCAACAAGCATCATCAATTTTTATCAGCATAAATTCAAAAACAGAAAATGCAATGACCAAAATTCATGTAAGCCATGGGGATAGCAACTGGCTGGAAATTTCATGTACTATGTGCTTACTTGGGAAATAACTGGGAGGAAGTTTTTGTGCCATCGGACCATGGAAGAGGTGTGGCAGCTGAGTTACTAGTTGAAGCCTTTGCAGCCAAAGGACGCTGGCGAACAAAAGGATTTGCATGGCTCTTGGAAGCAGACGACGAAAATAACTGTCTTCTGTTGTCATGAACCTTCAGGTTCTGTTGAAGACCAGGAAACACATTGCATTATTAGCTATACATGAATAAAGGATGATGAGTGGAAGCATCGAATTCTGGGTTCACCTCTGTTCGCATGGTTAAAACTTCCTTGAACTCCTTTGTGGTGCTCATCAAACGATTCTTTAGATCGTCAACAACAGTAGTAGAATGAGTAGTGGTGTCACTGGAGGTAGTCTCATTGCGTGAATTGGAGAGAAACTGGAGATCAACTACACCAGAGTTAAGAGTCGTTATATCTAGCTTGATGACTGCAGTGAGCTCCTGGATTTCCAAGGTAGGGTCATCAAACACTGATGTTCTCTTTGCCACTGCAATAGATAAAAACATAACATTATCAAATCATATATCGAGCATGCCAATCCAATCTAAAAAACAATCATAAACAAGAGGCATACGAGGGACGGGCAGTAACAGTCAATGTATGTGGTGGACTAGCCTATGATATAGGTGTTTACTTTTGAGTGATACGATAAAATGATAGTAAAACATAAGATTGAGAACTTTTTAGATGAGATGGTCAAACAAGCTCAAAAGTAATCATTCCAATGGTTGATTAGCTTGGACTCTTTTTAACTATCTATCCTATCACTAAAGGTAAATGCTCCCTTAAGGTATAAAGGCCCCTTAACGTTTAACTAGATCTTGGTCCATAAGAGCACAAACATCCTCCAAGAACAAGGCAAATTATGATTTCTTAAAAAGTTCTTTATTCAAGCATCTAGAGTTTGAATCAGTGGTATGAAACTAATACTCTCGTGCTCCTGAAAGTAGCAACGAGCTAAGGGGCAGATATACATTCTTGTATGATTAACATATGGTCTGCAAAAGAAATCATATCATAAACTCAAGATACAAAAGGTCCGCACAAGAACTCATATCATAAAATCAAGATACAAAACGTCGCCGACAAACAATTGATCAGATTAAATTGGTTAACAAACAACACATTGCGCCATCTTTTAACTCCTGTATGTGATGGATCCAATAAAAAATCTCAACCACTCCATACATACTACAAAATGTTTTCAGATACATGCAATTCAGATCATGTACATTAGATAATAACTTCTAAACTTCAGCAAATGCAAAGCCGCGATCAGCTCATTAACTAACCAAGAACATCCTATTTCTGGAGAAAAATAGCAGGATGAGCTACAATTGAATCACTCACGCTTTGCCAGCTTAGCTAGCTTCTGCGACGTCTGATGAATCCCAAGCCCAATTTTGGATGCCCTCCGGTTGAACTCCGATTGCATCGCCAGCGCCGACCGCGGCGGGTCCTCCCGCTTGGATCCACTGCTGCTGGGCCCATTGTGCAACGATACTGATTTCCTTGCCCTCTCCGCAATCCCTAAAAACTCCTGCGTCCGATCCCTAATAGAAGCATTGCTCTTCACCGACATTTTTGCCAGATCAAATTATCAACACCTCAATAACATACGCTCCTATGCTTGATCCAGATGGATTTAAAATTAGGGATCGAGAAACAGGAATTCGGAAAATTCAGCCTGGATCTCAAAACCCTGAAATTGGTGAAATGAACGAAACCCTAGATCTGCGTGAAGAGGGTAAAATTCATGTTATGTTTATTTCCGCTGTATTAATTTTCCACCGTAAAATGCAATTTTCTGCTTCTTAATATTTAAATCTTAAGTTAAACATAATTTGTGTTCCAGTTTGATTTCCAAAAATATCATAAGAGTAGTAGTATTTACCTTTCTTTAATTGCTTTTAAAAATTCTTAAACTCGGAAAGCAAATTCTATGTTCAACATTACTTCCTCCCTCTGTTATTTAATAATTTTAATAGTGACTGATATAAAATTTAAAATAAAATTATGTAATAGATAAGAGAGATAAATAATGATATTGTTTATAAAGAACTAGTATATTTTTTTCACTTTTTCAATCCATTTTTATATTTTAAAAAAATTCATACCGGATCAAAATGAATAATTATTACTGGATGGAATTAAGTAGTACTATCAAAAAATTTTAAAATATTTTTTTTTCTTAACATGAAAAAGTAATGCAATATAATTATTTTTTGTTGTGTATAATAGTACTCCTTATATTAGGAGATTAATGTACATATGTAAATTGTACTAGTATATTCACATCAATTCAACATATGATATAATTTGTATATTTAATATTATTTCACTCTTCATAAATGACTAAATGAATGTTTCCAATTTTATCCGTAAGTTTGCAAAATTTGTATATTCACTTCAATTCAACATATGATATAATTTGTATATTTAATATTATTTCACTCTTTCATAAATGACTAAATGAATGTTTCCAATTTTATACATAAGTTTGCAAAATTTGTGTCCAAGTGATATGACATGAGGGTCTTTTTCGAATTGTTAATAAGCATGGTAAAATTATTATATGTTAAAATTTTTATATATTTAGAGTTGGTCTAATCTAGGGGACGATCCGAAATGATAAAATTAGTTTATTTTTTAAAGACGAATATATCTATATTGGCTGAGTGAACGCACTTAAATAGTTTGGGAATAAATTCTCATCCAAATATTACATGATTATATGTTAATTTATTTTTATGTATTTTTAAAAATTTAAAGATTATGTTATGATGGATTCAAACCCAAAACTTTTAGCCTCAAGCATTAATGCATTACCACTCATCATTAGGATATAATGCACGCAACTAAGTAATTTGAGTCATGTCATAGTGCTCTTAAGAAATCGGCAAAATGGTAATTGTCTTGTTGCTAGATCTGTATAAAACTATAAAATCGAACTTTTTACAATTGAGGATTTTTTTAATTGTAAATGCAAGTTCAAGACATTTTAAAACATAAAACTTGTAACATGTGACATCTCAATTACTTTTGCAGGAAAATGCACGTGACACCAAATACTATATGCAAATGCATATCATAAACATACCCGCGGTAAAAGAGTGATAATATGCATGTGACATCTCAATTACCTTTGTCAACTACGTAGTGCAGTCTTCTATTTTGGAGCTATAACCTAGATGCTATAATCGACAGTTAGATCGCCTCAATTCTACGGGGTGTTAGCGATGAACCAAATCTCAAAGAGTTTGTGTGCTTTGATTGAGGTTCAATTGAATTGGATGGGAAGATGAAAAGAAGAAGGTTAGAAGTTAGAACAAATTTGAGCTTATGTAAATTAATTCAAAGATCTTGAATATAGTTTTTGAGGTGTTGATATCAGATTATCAGTAGGATACTGTATTTGTGTAGTGAAATTTAAACTAGCCCAAATATTAGTAAAGAAGTAATTAACCAGAAAAGTCCTCGAGGATGCAATTACATTAATTAACGCTTGAGGGGCACAGTGGACATTTCGGTCAAGCCAACAATCACATGGAAACCCTAGCTCACTGCCTCTCTCCCCTTCCGGTTGATATTTAGGGGTTGCAGCTCATTCTCACTTAAACTCCTGCCGCCGCCGCCCCTCCTCCGCCATCTACCGTTATTCACCGCTGCGTAGCAATGGTTCGTGCCGCTACTTGTGCTTTCGCATCTGCATTATCCGCGAGCATGTATATTCGCTTTGGAGGCTCGATTGATTTGTCTAATTTTGCGCATATTTGTCATCTTGTAGGCTTCAGAGAAGAAATTGTCGAACCCGATGAGGGAGATCAAGGTGCAGAAGCTGGTGCTCAACATCTCCGTCGGAGAGAGCGGAGATCGTCTCACCAGAGCTGCTAAGGTACCACACACATTGAGCCACTGCCGCCGAAGCTCTGAATTTTTTCATATGATTTGTTTTGGTGATTTAATATTTTTGGATTGACCGATTTCATTTTCTCTGATAGGTGTTGGAGCAACTCAGTGGTCAATCTCCTGTTTTCTCCAAGGGTAAATTCCCGTACGCGTATTTTTTCTATTATCCTAGTACTATTAATTTTCTGGAATATGCTTTTGCTGTTTGTACATTTATGTATTTTTCTAGTTTTAGAAGTACCGAGACGCATGAATTCTGCAATATTAACTTGTTAATACAGATTTGTTGCTTGAGTAGTTTTAAGCATTTTGTACAGAACAGATAAAATATATGAATCACCTAAATAGCAGAGCTGGAGCAGTTCTACTTTTTGTATTATGGTGATCCTATAAATAGACTAGATTAAAGCATTTTTTTAATTGTGATGTATATATTTTTTTAAGTCAGGGTTGTTGAGAATTGTATTTGTATAGATTGAAGCTTATCAAATGATTTTTTTTAACATATGTAGACAGTAGTTGAATTTGTTTTCTTTCATGTTTTGCAGCAAGATACACTGTTCGATCTTTTGGGATCAGGAGAAATGAAAAAATTGCTTGCTATGTCACGGTTAGAGGTGACAAGGCTATGCAACTCCTTGAGAGTGGCTTGAAGGTCAAGGAGTATGAACTGTTGAGGAGGAACTTCAGTGAAACTGGATGCTTTGGTTTCGGTATCCAGGAGCACATCGATCTTGGGATTAAGTAAGCAAATCTGTGATGAGTTCTCATACTACTTTTCAATTAATAGTTGTAGACTTGTGTAGCATAAGTTGCCTGTATGCTTTTGAGGTTTTATGTGACAGATACATTGTTAATTTGCCTGTATTTTTATGATGCTACTGTTTTGAAGTATGAAGATTTCTAACATGTTACATTGATAATATTATAGGTATGACCCTTCTACTGGTATTTATGGTATGGACTTCTACGTTGTCTTGGAACGCCCTGGATACCGTGTGGGTCGTCGCCGTAGGTGCAAGGCCCGTGTTGGAATCCAACACAGAGTCACCAAGGAGGACGCAATGAAGTGGTTCCAGGTGAAATATGAAGGTGTGATCCTGAACAAGGCATCCAACATTGGAGCTTAGACTGAGATCAGTGTCTCACCCTTTGGAATGAAATCTTTAAAGGTTTTGTTTGTTTTATCCTTTTTCGCTAAAAGTTTTGTAGAATTATATCAGCATACAGGTCTTACTCTCATGTTGAGATGAGGTTATGTTTGATATTTTATTACTGGTGTTAGATATGCTTATGAATGTTGGTACTGTTATGAAGAACCAGATTGGTTTTATATCATTTAAATGTTCTTTTATTTCGATTTACCCAATACCATATTACACTGTTTGCTTCTCGTAGTACAAAATTTGCAAATTATTAATAGTGAATCTTAAGAAATTGATAGCGTGTATAAGGAATATGTATGTATTGCAAAAATACTAAAAAATTGATACTATACTTATAAACTATGATGCTGACGTTAGACTATAACCATCCGTAACCTTCACCCGACCCAACCCAACCCAAATCAACTCCTTAATAAAATATTCATTTCTTAATCTCCGCATATTGACATACACAATCCCTACTCAATTCAACCCCATCAACTTCTTCACCCGACCCAACCTAAATCAACTTTTTAATAAAATATTCATTTCTCATCTCCACATATTGACATACACAATCCTTACTCAATTCAACCCCATCAACTTTTTTACTTCCAGTGACACACCAATCCAATCCAATTAAATATTATCTTTTTCATATATTTTATATTAATATTTTGATTTATAATTAATTTAAATATATTAAATAATGTCTAAAAATTATAAAAAAAAGTATACGATTCAAATTTAAAACAGAAAATATTAGATATTCAAATAATTAAAGCACAATATATTAGAAAATTACACACATTAAAAAATACAATACGATAATAGAAATAAACAAACCAAAATACAAATGAAGAGTGAAAAAAACAAATTTATCAAAACAAGAACGAAAAGAAAGGTAATTTGTTTGTGAAGAGTTTTGCATGCCTAGTGGGATATATATAGAAAAAATGAAGCACAATAAAAAAGTAAGAAATAATAAAAAATCATAATTAATCATAAATAAAATGATCTAGTTCAGGTGAATTTTTCACAAGAGGGACTCACATGAATGTTTGGAAGAATAATTCACATGAGTTTTGAAATGATATATAAAGACAAATATAATAATAATTAAATAAATTAAATTAATAACTAAAAGTAATAAAAATATCATAAATTCACAATGTTCAAAATATTCAAAAATGTGATTATCTAAAATATTTACATTTCATATTTACAGTATACAATTCTAAAACATGTACATAAATAAAGTAGTAGTGATTAATCAATAATTAATAGTAAATAAAAAAATCAAAAATAATAATACATTGAGCCAATAGAAAATGGACACGTGTCCTTTGCCCTCCACTTTATGTTGGGCCGGCCGACAAGACCCCAAATTGGAGGTTGGGTTGGGTTATTTAATTTTTGTTTTAATTTTATTTCTTTCTATTTTGTCTTATGTGTTTGCCCTCATCTCAAAGTCACCGATGGGGGTGGTCTTATGATGATCTAAAATTTTCATGTATTTTTTCTTCGAAATTTTCAGTATATTATATACTCTCCCCCAAAGAATATGTACTTTGAGGTCGGCACGCGTTTTAATGTAAAATTGGTGAAGTAAGATAAAAAGGTAGACAAGAAAAGTAAATAAAGTATTGTTAGTGGAGATAGATTTCACCTCATTAGAGAGAAAAAGAATTAGAAAATACATATTCTTGTGGGACGAACTAAAAAGTAAAGAATGCATGTTTTTGAGGGACGGATGGAGTATTTTCTAATTGAGATATCTCTCATTTCTTGGTTCCAGGGAACCGCAGCATACATCATTTTGCTATCAATCCTAATTAGACTATTCCATATGTAATTCTCATTCAATTCATTAATAATCAACTTTTTATCTACACAACTCTCAATTGTAGACATTTTGTAATTAATAAAAAAATAATATTTTTTCCACAGACGGTCACTGCTGCTGCGAATGGGTTATAGGGGCATCTTTCAATGTGGACAGAATCAATGCATCTTTACACAATTACTATATGGTTTAACACGAGAGCTGAGAGGGTGTGGTATTTTAATAACTCAAAACAATTCTTTGTTTCTAACTTTATTCTGCAAGTTACTAAGAGCTCCGAGAATACTAACACCACAATATGAGTTAAAACTCCCTCGCTTGGAAGAACTCTGCCCCGCCCCGAGCTCAATTGTTTGTCTGGTTTATCTTGCAAGACATGCTTAAAAAATAAAGATAGACTGATTAGATGAGGGAATACCACGAATTGAGGGTGATAGGTGTATTTTTTGCAAAGAAGAGCCAAAGACGTTGGAGCACATCTTTTTTAATTGTAGAATCTTAAGTGGTATGTGATACTTGTGTTGTGATCAATGGAAACTATGCATGTGCTTGCCTAAAACCCAATGATGGAAAATAACAAATAAAATAAAAGGTGAAAAAAAACTGCATTAGGAATTGCTTTATCAGCTTTGTTAATTAATTTGTATTTTACTGCTTGAATCAAACTATAATCATCGAATAGATTAATTCCACTCGAGATTTATTATTATAAGATGCACAAATTTCTGGATAGCATTGAGATTTGTTTGATTAGTGTTGCATTGAAATTTATTAGTCATGTAAACAAAGTTGAGGTTTAATTTTGTTGAATATTCACTTTTGCATTTAATATTGAAATAGCCTTGCCATTTTTTTCAATTGACTACCTCATGTTGATAACTTGATATCGTATTTTTCTCTTCTGATTGGGAAAACTGCTTACAATTATTTGTTTGTTTGGTAATTGTAACTTGTAATAAGTTGTTTGCTTTTGCCTCTTTCACGGTTACATCATTAATTGAGATTAACTGACTTAAGCACTTACAAATTTTGCTTTTTTATTATATCTCCATCTTTGATTTATGTGGAATATAATCTGTTATTGTTGTAGATTTGTAGTTGCTAAATAGTAATATTTCACAAAAATTATTGACTTTAAGAAATGTTATAGCAGAACAATTATGGTTTTATTTTACGTTATATTTGGACTTTTAATATTTTAAACTTTGAATACTATGTTTATTATATGGTTAATCTTTATAAATATATGATCGTTAAATTTAAAAATATACCTGATAATGCTCATTGCTCCATCCGTCCCTACATAATTGTCCACTTTGGTTCCGACACTGGTTTTAAGAAATGTAAAGGAAAATAGGTTGAAAAAGTTAGTGTAATATGAGTCCCACTTTTATATATTAGTTTTATAATAAAATGTGAGTGAAATGAGTTGGTGGAATTTAGGATCCACTTACCATTTATAGTAAAAAGTGAAAATGAACAATTGATGAGGGACGGACGAAAATGACAAAAGTGGACAATTAAATTAATGGTGGACGGAGGGAGTATTAGTTTTTGTCTGATTATCCTACTCGGCTAGTCCGAAACAAGAATGTTCATGATTAAAGTTGTGAGTTTTTAACCTGATAAAATTACAATCTAATTAGCTCAAAATTTCAGTAGTGCTGATCTAATTGACATTTCAAGTAATTTTCCTTGGCGATGGCAATAACATCTCCATCCACAAACAATAAATTCCCTCGACTTGAACTATTTTGTGAAATATATCTCGTGTTGCGGATGAGCTGATGACCCGTTATGGCCCCAATGTAAGCCAATAAAACCAATCAAACCCGACAACGGAAGTGACACTTGCACCGTGAAAGAGAAATAGTAGTTGATACTTACATGTAGCCGATAACATTGGGCAAGAATGATTGAAATGGTTATGCAAGGGCATTCGAGAAAAATTGGGTGACGAATACTTGAGTCACTGACAATCCAAGACTGCCATATCAAGGCACGTTACGACTGCCCCGACATGTTAGGCAATATTTCTACATGCAGCATAAGTGGAAAAATTATCCACCAGATGCATGGGGAAAAATACTAGTGATTGTGGAAGATCCAACCATCATCGTAGAGAGCAGTCATTGGCCAACTACTAATGATTTAACATGAGTTCTTTGGTGTCTATGGGTTAACGACGACATCAATGTGTGAAACCTCTATGACGTATTCATCAACCTGCACTATGGCTAGCTTTCATCACGACCTTTTCATGTTTAATAGACTAAAAGGGCTCATTTTGCGCAAAATAGTAGTAAAAGAAGAGATATGGACATGCCATGAATGAACACATAAGCTTCGACTCTGACATGATCTACTTGAAGAAATCTGGGCTCGCTTCGGTCCCCTCGATGATTAAAGTATTTTATTATTATATATTTTTAGTACGGAATATTATTTATTTGAACAATGTATTTTTTATTTCAATCAAGTAATGGTTAATGAAATTTTAATATTTTTCTATTATTTGTAAACTTATTGCATTGAAAATTATTACTATTAAAATTAATAAGAAATGATGAATAAAAGAAGTAGTCAACTAATACTCGAAGACCTAGTACTTAATGGTTGTTGAATGTTGATGGTGTAAAAAGAACACATGAATATATAATGTTTATATATTCCAATGTTATTATGAATAGGAACAATGTTAGGTGCACAATATTTTACTACTAGTAGTACTATTTAGCAATTTTTTTTTTTCAAATTATAATGAAAAACCCCCTAAATTCCACATTTCGAATCGACAAATGATATATACCCACGTGGGATTGATAAAGGCCAATTTAAAATGAATTGATCCCTTTGATTAGAGTTGTCAACTGGCCCGGCCTGGCCCGGCCCACCAGTGAAATGAAGCGGGCCTGGGCTGGGCTCATTAGTTGAGCTGGGCTCCAATTGGGTCGTTTTGTAAACCTAGGCCCAGGACCATCTGAAGCCCAGCCCAAGTCCGACCAGGCCCAAGACCAGCTCAGGCCCGGGCCCATCAGAAGCCCATCATCTATAATTAGTGTTTTTTAATATAATTTGGTGATTAATCACTAATAATAGTATATTTCCCTATTTATGCATGTAATCTTGTGCACGAGACATGTTAATTTTGTCTATAATTCCAATTTTTTTGGTGTCTCCGAATGGATTCAAACAATAATAGTTTAATATCAACATAAGTTTCCAACTAAATCCTGATTGCAATATTCTATTTTGACTACATCTAATTTTTTTTATTATATTTTTTTATCTAAGAGGTAAAAAAGATGGTTCTGAAGTTTAACTTTAAGAATACCTTGATATTTGGTGAATAATTATAGAATTCTTTAAATTTGTTAGTTAGTTCATATACTTGGAGTTTTAAAAAGTGCAACATCGACTCATGTGTCGTCATCTACTAACAAAACTAACAACATTAGTTTTTCCTCTAGTTATACACTTTCTTTTAAATAGAATAAAGATCATGAAAAATATTGTTAATGCAAAGTCAATAAAATAAACTTAAACACATTATTTAAATTTAGATTTAGTTAATGAGACATAAATACAAGTTACCATATATTTTATTCTTGCATATAATACATTTACGATATCTTTAAAATACATAAATAAAAATTTTAAAAACCCAGCCCAGCCCGAGCAGAGCTAAGCAAAATTAAAAAAAAGCCCGGCCCAGCCCAGCCCGTTTCAGGCATGGGCCTGAGCCTGAGCCGAGCCGAGCCTCAATATAGGCGGGCCTCAGCGGGCCCGGGCCGGGCTGGCCCGACCCACTTGACAACTCTACCTTTGATCGATTATTTTGCCAGCTGACAAATATACAAGCCCTAATTTAACAAAAAAATTTACTAATAGTAGTAAAAAGAAAAAGGTTTTGGGAAAAAAATGAAATAGACAAAAAAAGCAGTGAATCAAATTAGGGCTTCAAATCAAAGCTGAAATTTTCTCCTTTTCCCCATTCTCTCAATTTCTCCCCAATTTGAACTCTTTCATGCTCGATCTCCACTTCTCCTATGGCGTGGTCGCCGTAATACTGATTACAGGTACAGTTCATGTGTGTATGTCGCCGGATACATACTTGCATGTTTAATGTCTGCATTTATTTTCTTTCTTTTTCTTAGTTTGCCCATCAAATCGGCGTATTTTGATAAATGAATTGCCTTTTGGTGTAATCCAGGAGAATTTGATGGGTTATTTATGGATATTTTTCGTTTTCTTTCCGTGTGAAATTTGTGGCAGATCTAAGTGGGACATGGAAACAAAGGGGTCGTATAGATTTGATTGAATTGAGTGATTATTGATGGAAATCAGCAAAAAGAAGTCTGGTGGCGCTGAAATCCCTAAGAAAAACCGTTCATTAGATCTCAAGAGCCTCTATGAATCCCAGTTTTCTCAAGTGAGGAATAGTAAGAAGAAAGTTTGTGATGAAAATGATGGGGAAAATGTTAAAAAGAAAAAAAGGAAGAGTAGGAAGGAGGTTCCCCTGAGTAGTCTCGAGAGTGATGCTAAGAAGAGTAGGAAGGAAGATGTAAATGGTGTAAAACCAGAGCTAGATTTTGGAAAAAAATCGAAGGACGGGAGTGAAGGTCTGCATGACATCTCGTTGCCTTTGGGAAACAATGGAAGTTCTTTTAATATCCCAAAGCGTCCACGGGGTTCTGTGAGGAGGAAAAAGTTGAAAACTGATCAAGGTTCTGAGCCGACCAGACATTCTGATTCTGCAGGAGAAGAAAAGGCTGAAGTTACTAAATCCGAGGATGGGGAGGCCATCAATGACCGATTAGCTCAGGTAACAACCCCTCTATTGGGTAATGACAGTGTTTCAACTGTGAAATCCAAGAGAAAGGTAAATGGTTCTAGTTCAAAATCAAAGCAGAAGTCTGATTCCATACCGGTTGTGAAGTCTAGTGGTTCTAATGTGAAATCAAAGCAGGAGGTGGGAGCTGAAGAAGTTAAAGATATCAGGAATAGTGAGCCTGGTTCAGCTTGCCACACAGGGAAAGAATGTAATCCTGTTGTAAATAATAAAGTTCCACCGCGTAAAAGAAAGCAGAGCAACAGTCAGAAGAAAAGGGATGTAGTAGTTAGCAGTGGTAGAGGTGGTGTGGAGGCTAAAACTAAGAAGTCTCAACCTTCTATGGGTAGTTCATCAAATAAGCTCTTTGTTGATTTTGTGGATGAGGACGATGATGATGAAGAGAATCTTGAGCAGAATGCTGCAAGGATGCTCTCCTCTCGGTTTGATCCAAGCTGTACTGGCTTCTCATTGAAGAAGTCTCCAGTTTCTCAGAAGGCCGATGGATTGTTGTTTTCATCTTCATCTGCTCGGGAATCTTTTACCCGACAGGCCAAGTCGTTCGCTGATGGACCGTCCGCATCAGCTGATGATCAGAGCAGAAATCTTAGACCCAGGAGAGGAAATGCAGGGAAAGGCATCCCAAGGAAACGGCGCCATTTCTATGAGATTCTTTCCCAAGACTTGGATCCATACTGGGTTTTGAACCGGAGGATAAAAATATTTTGGCCACTGGATGAGAGTTGGTACCATGGCCTTGTGAATGATTACAATTCGGAAACTAAACATCATCACATAAAGTACGATGACCGAGAGGAGGAAATCGTTAATCTCCTAGATGAGAAATTCAAGCTTTTGCTTCTCCCTAGTGAGGTTCCTGACAATTCGAAAAGTAAGCAGAGAAGGGCCAAAGATTTACATAGTGGACAAACAGCTCCATCAGCAGGTGATGATAGCTGTACAAGGGACCCTCTTGATTCTGAACCCATAGCTTCATGGCTTGCTAGTCAATCTCATCGTGCCAAAGCTCCACCGAAATCTTTAAAGAGACAGAGGACTTCACAGAAGCACCTTCCTTTGGTCTCTTCATTGTCATCTGAGAAAACTGACTACTCAAATAGTGATGTAGTTGACTCAATGATATTTAGAAGTAATCCAGATTGTGAATCTGCATCAGTGGATAGCTTACTTGATGGCCAAAGGAGTAATAACTCTCTACATACACACACATCTCCAAGTGAGAAACATGTGGTTTATGTCAGGAAAAAATACCGTAAGGCAAGTGAAGGAGGTAATTCTGTGTCTAGAGCTGTTAAAGCGTGTAGAACTTCTCCATGGACTGTACCCCCACTTTCCCCTGATGGTGTTGGCTGCCGACCTTCTAAAGGAGGATCTGGCAAGCTACTATGGTCGTTTGATTGTCAAGGCAAATTAAGACTGAAAGATGTTGTTCTGGAATCTGACCAATTCAAATTTGAGATTTGCCTACCTGTATTACCATGTCTAGGGACTTCATTTGAATCAGGGAATTATTCACTGCTTCATGACATACTTATGCTTCAACATGGGGTGTTGGTGGCCAGTTCTCCTGCTGTTGTCCTGGAAATGCTTTTTATAGATACTAATTATGGCATGAGATTTCTCTTATATGAAGGCTGCCTGAAGCAGGCTGTAGCTTTGATCTTCCAGATCTTGATCGTGTTTCGTCAATTTGATGAAAAGTGTAATGACGACGTGAAATTACCTGCAACCTCAATAAGGTTCCAACTTTCTAGTTCTCAAGATCCAAGGAAGCAGCATGTATTTGAATTTTGCAGTTCCTCCAAGCTAAAAAGTTCAAGATGGTTTTACCTGGACTCGGAGATTCTGCAACATTGTTTGCTCATTAAACAACTGCCCATCTCAGAGTGCACGTATGACAACATTAAGGAACTTGAATGTGGAAATTTCCAGTCATGCATACCTTGTGATGGTTTAAAACACTCGTCAAATGAGGTATTCTCTTATCTTACTTATTCATATGGTATTTATACTTTTGAAATAATGGTTTATATCACTCTTTTTTCTCCCTTACTGTGTATGTCATAGCTATAGTTACTGGGGCCTGGAAATGGCCATGGATCTGTTATTTAACAGTAATGGTTCTCCTTCTTTCACTTCCAGGGTTTCAAAAAGAAATATGTTTCTGGCATTTTGCCAACGGGTGTTTCCCGAGAAGCCCGTAATAAAAGGCTGACTCAGTCTGCTTTTAGTCTGTCCGCAAAGCCTGGAAAAGTGCCTCAATTCGTTCTTTCCTTTTCTGCTGCACCAACTTTCTTTCTAACTCTACATCTCAAGCTACTGATGGAGCATAGTTTTGCTTCGGTTAATCTCCAACATCAGGATGCTCCCTGCTCTTCAGAAAGTTCTGATGCTATTTGTCAACCAGGTGCAGAATGTGCTCGATTTAAACCCAGATTCAGGGCTCTTCAAAATGGTACTGCTGGTAATGATATCAGAAAATTAGATGCTAAATCTCCTGGTCTCAATGGTTTTCAACAAGATTCAGGAATAGGTGTTGTCTTGGCAAGCAATGCTGCTGAGGATGCATGTTCCTCTCAAAAAATCCAGAGGGAGAATCCCGAGAATGATGGAAGGGGTGGATGTCTCAAAGAATTTGATGGAAATGCATCATCCAAAATTATTAGTCAACCATGCCAGCATGAACCTGGGAAAGAAGCGCAGCAACTGATTGATGCACCTGGAGTTTCATCTGTGCCTACTTCAATCACATCTCAAACTCCTGACCCCAGGATTAATTCCACACCTGGTGCCATGAGAGTTGAGATTCCATCTTATGAATCAAGGCAGGCCTCTGATGTGGATTGGAATGTGCATGATGGATTTATGCATAAACCCAACACTATCGGCTTCAGAAGCTCATGGCAGCATAGTGGAAGCAACTCTGTTTCTTCTCCATTTGGACATAAACCCCCGGTGTGGCCTGATGGAAGCCTAAACTTCAAGCCCAATGGATTCAGTAATGGACCGAAGAAACCACGCACTCAAGTTCAATACACATTGCCTTTGGTAGGTTGTGATATCAGTGGAAAGCAAAGATCGCCAAGTGCAAAATCTCTTCCTTGCAAACGAATTAGGAAAGCTAGCCTGAAGAGGATATCTGATGGTTCTGGTAACAACCAGAAAAATGTAGAGTTGCTTCAATGTGTTGCAAATGTACTAGTCACCAATGGGGACAAAGGATGGAGAGAATATGGGGCACATATTGTGTTGGAAGTTGATGATCATAATGAATGGAGACTGGCTGTGAAACTTTCTGGGGTTACGAAATATTCCTATAAGGTTAAACACATTTTACAGCCTGGGTCCGCCAACCGCTACTCACATGCTATGATGTGGAAAGGAGGGAAGGACTGGGTACTGGAGTTTCCTGACCGGAGCCAGTGGATGCTTTTCAAGGAGATGAATGAGGAGTGCCACGACAGGAATATCCGTGCTGCATCTGTGAAGAATATCCCCATCCCCGGAGTACGGATGGTTGAAGAGAGTGATGACGACCATGGAAATGAAGCTCCTTTTGTTCGGAATCCTATACAGTATATCCGACAGGTCCAAAATGATGCTGAAATGGCAATGGATACCTCACATATTTTATATGACAAGGATAGTGATGATGAACAGTGGTTGATGGCACACAATAGTCGTGCTGACAAACATGATGAGATATCTGAGGATTCCTTGGAGAAGGCAATAGACATGTTTGAAAAAGTTTCATATTCTCAGCATCGGTTGAACTTCACAGATGAAGAAATTGAAAAGCTTCTGACTGGAATGGGGTCAATGGGGGCTGCAAAAGTCTTATATCAATACTGGATGGAGAAGAGGGAGAAAATCGGCATGTCATTGATAAGACATCTGCAGGTCTGTTTTATATCGCTTGTTATATCTAATACTATAGTGTCAAATAATTGCTCACTTTACTATGAATGACTTTTTAAATGCGTTTTAGCAGTGTCTCAATGCACGACTTCTTTCAATTGATTTTAGAAATATAATGATTGGTGAGATGTATGCTTTAAGTTGATCTCAGAGGTTTAGTGCGCGTAGGTAACTGATCTCAGGCGGAATATATCGGGCTTTTGGATCATGCATCTGATTGAACCCATCACATTAGGTAGTGATTGACAAATCATTATAAAACTGAATACGGCTCTTCTTTTCCCAAGCTTGTCGAGCAAACTTAACATACAAAAATACAGCTTCAGACTTAACTGGCCAATATAGTATAGATATACATTTTCTTTCTTATTGTTGTTCTTCGGCTCATTGCTATCACTGTATTGTATTCAGCCTCCACTTTGGAAGAGGTATCAACAACAGCTGAAAGAATGGGAGCACAAGATTTCTCCTGGATTATATGCCTTGTCTGCAGGTACTCAGGGGAAGGTTCCTCCTGAAAAACCACCCATGTTTGCATTCTGCTTAAGACCACGTGGCTTGGAGGTTCCCAATAAGGGTTCGAAACAACGGTCTCACAGGAGACTTCAAGTTTCTGGACACCATCATGCTTCCATGGCTGATCAGGACGGTCTTATTTTTGGTAGTATTCACCGCTTTCCTGTTGCAGTTGTCTCCATGATTATGAATAATTATACCATTGCCTTTTTTCCCCTTTCTGGAAGCCATATCCATCCTGTCTTTTCTTCCATGATCATCTCTATTCTTGTCACCTATTAACAATCTGTCATGGCAGGGAGGAGATCCAATGGTCATGTTTTCGGACACGAGAAGATGTTATACGCAAGCAGTCTTCATCATGACTATTCCGATGTTTCACCATCAACAAGGCTACTGTCTCCACGCGATGCGCATTTCTACTTGAGCACCGGAGCCTCAGGCAGCCCGAAGTTTTATAAAAACAAATCAAAGAAGCTCGGATCATACCCCTCTTATAACAACCAGCCCTACACCCCGAGGTCAACAGGGAAGCGAAATGCAATCCAGCAATGGAACACAGGTGTGCCTGAATCACCTGGTCAGTGGCCTTATTTCCTTGAAGGACCTGACAGTCCAGATCTCCACGAGTTACGGTTACGCGATGCATGTGGCGCAGCACAGCATGCACACAAAATGGCCAGGCTGAAGAGGGAGAAGGCTCAGAAGCTGTTCTACAGAGCAGACCTAGCTATCCAAAAAGCCGCGGTTGCTCTGATGAATGCAGAGGCCGTAAAAGAGGCAAGCGACATCAATTAGAAAAGACAATGTGGTTCTGGTTCGTGTGGAGGAGAATAACTCTCCCATCAGCCGAGAGGGCACGATCCTATCATCGTCCTCGTCTCCGCTGTGGGTGCATAGAGAGTCGCAGCTTTCAGATACGTGGCTTTCTATACTTTGTCCATAATATAAAATAGTAGTCATTTGTAGCGTGATGGCTGGGCAGGTATTTGTAGATGGCGATTTGTCACATCTGCCTAGTCTGATACAAAGGTCTCTCGGCTGTATTTTCACTGTCAAGGGCATTTTTGGTAGACGCATGTATTTTTCCAGCCAAAAAATGAAGCAAGAGGCGCCTCAAATTTTAGAATTCTCAATCTTTGTACATAATTTTTTTTGTTGCCCTTTTCATGGTTTTCTAATCTCTACTGATATTATTAACCTACTGATATTAATTAAGTACTACACTATGGTTGTCAGATCCATCAAAACTGTATGTCAATTACTCCAGGAAAGAAACTCTTATTTTATGCTTTTGATTAGTGCTCTCTGATCATTCACGAGGTGAATCCCAAGTAAATATTTCCCCAAAAAAAGAGTGAAAAAGTTCTATTTGTAAGTATAGTTATTTTGAAGTTTGTAATTTTCCCCTTTCTCTTCTTTGAATTGGGCGGAATGACTAATGAAGGATAATTTTTTTTATCCTTAATGCAAATACTAAATTTGCAAAAGAAAAAGAATATTTAAAAAATAAATAAAAATAGTAATTCGTCCCAAGGAAGAATTTTGGATCTTTACTTCTATTACAAAATCTTGAATATCATTACTTTGTCTTTGGTATCAGCCATAATACAATCAAGAATACTAATTGTTATTACAACTATCATTAATAATGTGAGTGCCTAAAAAACAAAAGGCAAACCAACCGTCAAAACCGCCAAGATTCCCTCTTTGCCTCTCTGCCTCTGCTAACATGAAATCATCATTCTCATTCTCTTTTCTCCTTCCCTCCTTCCACACTCCAAACTACCTTTCCTAATCCATTCACCCATTAATTTAGGGAGGGTTTCATCAATCTTGAAGATTTGCATCTTTTGATTTTCTTGATTTTCTTTTTTTGGTAGTTTTTGTTTAGAGGGTGAGTAGGAACAAATTTTCAAAATGCCTCGTCGTGTGAAGGAAGAGGAGAAAGTTGAGATGATCATCCGCGGCCTTCTCAAGCAACCGGACAATAGGAGATGCATCAACTGCAACGCGTTGGTATTATTCATCTTTCTTTTTTCATTTTTATTGGAATTTCTAGCTCATGCTCATTTCAATTGAATTGTTTTGTATTGGCAATGATCTTTTGTTTGATCATGTGAGATATACTCATTATTTGATAAGTGAAACTAATACAAATGGATTATGTGAAGAAAATCTCTGATTTGTCTACAAACAACTATATTCTAATCATTTAGCTAATCTCATTCCTATGCTTGTTTTCCCTTCTCTGTCATGTGTTACTACCGTGAGATAGATAATGTTGAGGATCATGCAAATATATATATATATATATATATATATATATATATATGTATGTTGTAGACGAGACGAATGAACCTAATACGCATTATTGAATGATCAGGGGCCGCAGTATGTCTGCACAACTTTCTGGACATTCGTCTGCACAAATTGCAGCGGAGTACAGTAAGTTTCGTTGAGTTTTTGATCAATAAGAATACAGAAACATCACTACTCATTAGCTGTAGTAAATTCTGACTCGTCTTTCTGAAATCACAGCCGGGAATTCCAGCATCGCGTAAAATCAGTGTCAATGGTAAAATTCAGTGATGAAGAAATCATGTCTCTTCAAGCTGGAGGAAATGAGGTCATAATCTGCTTTTGCTTTATCAGACTATGACCCTAACATAAACAATTTTCTCTGCATAATTTTTTCAGAGGGCAAAGCAAGTTTACTTCAAAAGTTGGGATCCTTATCACAAGACTTATCCTAAAAGCAGGTATATAACATAGTTATTGAATTTCCAGTTTATTGTCATCCCACACGAGGCCTATTTCTGCATTTTCAGTAATATTGAGAGGCTTCGAGAGTTTGTGAAAAGCGTTTACATTGATAGAAAGTATGCCGGTGATAATAGCTCCAACAAGCTACAAATGGCCCAATCAGTAAGCCTAATGCTCAAACACAGTTGGATCTAATTGATCACAGAATATAAATTTTGAGGCGCGAAGAGTTATGCATTGTTTCAACGCTGCAGGAACCAAGAAACGCCTTATGTGAGTGGCCGTCTGAGAGGTCTCGTTGGGGTAGAAGGGATGACTATGTGGGGAGGTCTCCGGGTAGCAGTAGCTGTGGCAGAGACGAGTTTCGTGACCACAGTTTATTCGAGAGATCTCTTTCATCTGGTGGGTTGAATTTGAAGGATTTCTTGGAGGAAAGAAGTGCAACAAACAGCGCAGTGATTCCAAGGTCTATCAGCAACAGGAACCGTTCCACTCATTTCGAGATAATTGATGACAGGTTTCGAGAAGATGGGAGTGTGAAACGCTACGACAGGAACTCTGGCTCTGGAGGCAGGTCACCTTGCTCTATAAGGAGTGCGTCAAGTCTCTCCCCTGTCAACGCGTTTTTGGGATGCAAATCACCCGATCTACGAGTAGCTGCACTCGATGATCATAAGGCCTCTCCTACAGGTCACGAGGTTAGTTAAAGTTATAGATTAATGTGTCTTTAAACATTGAGCTTCAGAAATGTTATGGTGTTTGTGTGATCATGGCAGAAGATTGTTGCTGCTGCTGCCTCTAAAGAGAAGGAAAACGAGGCAGCAAATTCAATGAGCTTGATCGATTTTCTTGATGCAAAACCACCCGAGGCTAACGAGCAAGTGGCTTCAGAAACTAGCAATGAAAGCAGAAGCATTGTTCCTATGAATTCAATTGAGGCTTTGCTGTTTGAACTCTCGGATCCCATGCCTTCGTCTCCAGCTAGTGCCTCTGAAACATCTCTTGCAGTTGCAACTGTGAACAGCGCGAATAATGCTACTGATGTCGAGACAGAAGAAGCACCCGGGGTACCTGACTACCCTGAACCTCTTGCTCTCACTGTCATGAAAAGTGACCAACCGTTGCATAGAGACGTCACCAATCATGTGATGCAGCATGTCCACACACATCATATAATGCCTCCCAACACTACTACTATACAAAGCGCTTCATCCGTTGAATCTTCATTGAATGAGGTAACAAAAGTAATTTTTTCAAGAAAATTATCTCACTTGATCATGATTATTTTCTGTAAAGAAAGACGTAATTTCTCTGCAGCAAGGGTGCAGATCACTTTCACCGGATGATCTGAGGCGAACGAAGAGCGTTTCAAACGTGCAATCATTAGAAGCTGCCAATCATTCACCTTGTGCTAGGAAGGAAATCCCAGAGGTATTAATCCACTTGTATTATCCTTTCCATAAGCTTATGTATATATATACATTGCGCAGAATCTTTTCAGTTCGGGTTTCGTCTCGTTCAATCCACCAGTCGCTGGATGGCAGATGCATCTGCCTCATGGAGGAATGCAATTCCATCATCATCCTGCAATGGTATGCCTCAAATAAATCTCAAATCTTGACGTTTTACGGGTACACATCAATCCAAATGTGTCTTGTTTCAACAGCATGTGGCCACGTATCAGAATCCCCCGAGACCAAGGAATCCCTTTGACATTGATGATGATGACAGAATCCAAATTCAAGCAGCAACAGTAAGCACAAACAAACAGTCTTTTAATTTGTGAATGTGTTACCTTACCTAACTCGTATATGCTTGGTCTAGTTCACGTCTATGTCACCGTTGCACGGAGCTCATCCAAACATGTTGAATCCAGCAGCTTCACAGCCTCAGCCTTCACCTTATTATCTATCTCCTCAACCATACATGACCCCATATGGCATGAACATGCCTCAAGGTATAAATAAAAGAAAGAATCATTTTTTTTGAAAAAGTCCAAATATTCATGATTTGATGCCAAACCTGCATGTAGTTCCTGAAGCTTACATGGTGCAGCTTCCAAACAACATGCTTCTTACAAGGTAACATTGCAACTCTTTCTCCAAAATAGTTAGTTTTAGTAATATTTACATGGGAAATAATATCTCCTAATCAAGATCTGTTTGCAGGCCAGAAGGGAATGGCAACTTTGGCACAAGCGAAGACGCCTTTGCTTCCCTGAATCCGATCAGACGCTCCTTGCCTAGTTCTCCGTTGCCACGAGGAAATCCATTCGGATGATGGCTTGAATGGTCGTGTATTGAGATACAAAAGTGTGTTGCCAGTGCCATGATGCTGTTACACTAAAGATTAGAAATGGAGGCAATGTGACACATTATATGATGATGATGATGTTGTTGTTGTTGTATACTCAACCCTCTCCTATATAATTGAAAGCTTTGTTTATTTGAGACACACTCAATCAATTTTAATCTTATCCTAATTAAAAGCAGATCAATTAAGTCAATAGCTGTTTAACATTTTCACTTCAACTTATTGTTCCAAGATAATTCCACCATGATTCTAACATTAACTCAGATATGATCCCAATATATGTGAGCTTGGTGCATTAAAATCAGCAATATCTGAGCAAGAGAGGAAGAATTTGGAAGCCTTCTAAATATTGCAATAAAACATTCTTCTTTTAGATGTGTATATCAACTTGAGTAATTGTAATTGTTTATAACCTGATCATAAAGTTTCCAGCAGGATGTTTATTAAAGCTTCAGTTGATAGAAGATGATGACTGAAAATTGCATTAGTTGAACATAAAACTAGTGATTTAGAGGTAGAGAAGCTCATAACTTTACATTAACTCGAGCAATGTCAATGTCAGTGACTGCTGACTGATACTGATAGTCTAATACTGATAATAATTATTCCCTAACAAGTGCAAAAAACAAACAAAGCCTTCTTTCATCATCTTCTCTATATTCCTTGATCAGCTGCACATTGAGATCTTGAGTTTCAATCATATCTCACACCATTCATACTTCACTTGATGTCATCCCTAAATTTTAATCTCATCGTGTCAGGGTTAAATAGAAACAACAGCTGTTATAGCAGTGGTGGTGGAGTAGCTTGTTAACAAGGAAGTGGATGCGTTGAATCCGAAAAAGGAGGTGATCAAGGATTTGTTGGTGGATTTTATGGTTGTTGGCACGGACACATTGGTGTTGTAGCGTTTGGAGCAGGAGGCTGAGCTTCTGGTGGTGGTGTTGATGGTGGTTGTGGTGGTGGTGATGATGGTGGCTGTGGTGGTGGGGATGGTGGTGCTGATGGTTGTGGTGATGGCAATGGTGGTTGTGGTGGTGGTGCTGATGGTTGTGGTGATGGCGCGGGCTGTGGCTTGGTAGGTGGAGGCAGAGATGGCTGAGCGGGGGGTGGTTGTGGTGGTGCACATGGCACCACCTTAGGTGGTGGTTCTGTATTGGAATGATTGCATTTGAAGCCATCACAGTTAACCGGCCGAGCCAAGAACCTTTGGCACTCCAACGCGGATCTCTGGTTCGGCCTCTCCTTCAAACAGTTCATCTTGTCAGCAAACTTAGGCAGCTTTGGGCACGAAGCAGACCCTTCCGAGAAGAAGTTGTTGTCGTACACAAAGTTATCCAAGTTCGGAAGCTCACATATCTGGTCAGCTATCTTTCCGGACATCATGTTGTGTGCCACGTTAAGCTGCTCCAGCATGTTCATTTCCCCGATAGCATGAGGCAACTCACCAACAATCTGGTTATTGCTCAAGTCCAGCACGGTCAAGTTCTTCAGCTTCGATATTTCACTTGGGAAGCACGACGAAAGACCAGTGTTTATGAGGATTAGCTCGTTCAACGTCTCTCCCATCTCGCCTAAGCCTGCTGGAACACACCCTCGGAAGTTGTTGTTAGCTAAAACGATGACAGAGACGCGAGATTTGCCTATGTTGTCAGGCAGAGCAGAGGAGAATCTGTTGTTGTTGACAAATATGGCATCAAGGTCTAACTCAAAGAGTTTTCTTGGGAGTTCGCCTTCGAATTCATTGAAACGGATGTCTAGGTACCTCAGGCTCGGTAGCTGGAGCATGACTTTAGGGAACGTCCCTGCAAAGCGGTTGTTGCTGAGGTCCAGCTCGTGGAGGCGCTTCATGTTGACAAAAGTCTTCGGAACGGTCCCACAAAATCTGTTCGAGTTTAAGTGGATCAAGGAGAGGTCGTAGAGGAGGCCTAGCTCATTGGGGAGGCTCCCGGCTATGTCACCGTGGTTGAGGTCAATGCCTGCGACCGTGAGCTCGTGCGGGAACTCGGGCGTGGGCCAGCAGATGACACCGGTGTAGTTGCAAACGTCTTGTCCGATCCAGTTGGCAGTGATGTTGTGTGGATCAGAGAACATGGATTTTTTCCAAGCTTGGAGTGCAATGTAGCCGTTCCTGAGCCTAGGGTTGTCGATATTGAGCCCGGGATCGACTGCTAGAGGCTCGCCTTGGTAGGACAGGAGGCGTCGCATCTGGTGGTCCGGATCATCATCTGTGGCGCGGGAGACGTTGAGAAGGAGGAAGATGGTGCAGAGGAACAAGTGAAAAGGCTTCATTGTGTTGGGATTGATTGTTTTGGAATGAGGATTTGATGTAGTTTTTGAGTGAATTTGGTGCTTAGAATAAGTGAGATGGAGCATGAAATTTGATCAATCTGTTGGTTTAGATGAGATTTTTATGCATTTTGTTAATTTGTTAGTGTGAATGTTGAGTGTAATATCCACCCCACATATATTTAGCACTTCATTTATTTAGCATGTATACTATGCTTTACTATTTACAAAAATGTGAATGTTTGCGAATTTGGTAGCTGTATTTTGAAATAATTTGTGTATATTCATTAGTTTAGCAGTTTTTATTTTTCTTGTTGCATTAGTAATAGTACCATTGACCATATTCATTTTATTGTATTGGCTAAAATTTCTCCATGTGTGCTATATCAAGTTGATCTCTATTAGTAACATAAAAAGACAAACTCTCAATAAAATATTTAACATTTTCTTTTTGTACTATAGTAGATGTATCCTTAAAAAAACTCAACGGGTCGTAATAATTTTGATATAGATTGCATTCATACTTCACTCATATTATGCATGATGAAACACACTATCATAATTTTCCCATCAAAATATTGTTTCATGCTACAAGATATGACCTTCAAAAAAAATATGGATCTGGCATGTAGGACTCCAAATACTCTGTTCATAATTTTTGAGGGACTCAATATTAACTCCAGTTGACTTTACAAAGTAATAATACTAGTTATTCTCGTATATTGATCACCGTTACGCAAGTTGACATGACATTAATAAATCAAAGTAGTGTATAACCAACACCATATGTTTAATGATATTAAAAAATAAATAAGCACAAAGATTTCACACTAGGTTTAATAAAACAAGAAGTACTTATCTCACTGCGATCCATGTAGTATTAAACTACTTTAGTGTCATTAGTCATTGAAGATAGAAAGTTACTTCAAATCAGCACTAGCAATTGTTAGCAACAAATAGGTTGAAAATATTTATTGATTACTTTTGCAAGGTACTAAAAGATCTTCTGTAAAAGAAGAAATATTTATTAAGAGTTTAATCATTTAAGTATTATTTACCTTAGAAAATATAGTACTTCCTCCGTTCTTAAACAATGATTTGTCCATTCTAGTTCGTTCTATAAAATTAGTTTATTTTTAATTTTGATAAGTTTTTTTTTTTCCTTTTATTAAATGAGCTTCATTCTTCACTAATAACATTTAAATTCAATTTTGTTAGTACTAAATTTATATTAAAATTGATGAAGTCTTATTATTAAGTTGAAACGTTCAAAATGAGGCGAAAGCGTGACGGGGCTAGATTGGCCCCTAATTGGAAGGGCTACAAGCGTAAATTTGCCTTTTCCTTACCACTCCCACACTTATTTCTCGTGTTTGTCGTCCCTCTCTGCATCTATCTATGTCTCCATGCTCGCCTGAACCTCCAATCCAAACCCTCCGCCGCGGCCACCTCCATTCGGTACATAAATCCCCATTTTTCTATCTATTTTTTTTATCTGCAATTCGATTTGATTTTGATTGATTTCTGGAAAATAATACTATTTCTTGCGTTAATGCAGCTTCTGCGGTGACCGATTCGCTTTTATTTATTCGGGGAGATTGCTTCAGGTATTGCTGCATGTTTGTGTGGTTGCATGTGTGGATTCCTGTTTTGATCATTGCTCTTCTTTATTTGTATGTCCAGTTTTCATTGCCAATGTGTATGCAATTATTCTAGTTTTTTTCATTTTTCAGCTTTTTTCCTGTTTTCCCTAAAGTTATGTATATTAAGGTTGTTGGCGGGTGGGGTGGAGCCGTGGAGGCTCCAACAATTTTGGATTTTTAGGGGATATAAGTAATTTAAAGTTAAAAATTACATTATTCTGTAGGAGTAATTAATTAAATTTGAGAATTGAGTTTGTGTGTGTGTATGTGTTTCTTGGGGGTGCAAGCCTTGATTTTTACTGTGTCATTGTTAACCTTTTCTCTCTAGATTTTCAGGTTCGAAGTTGACTTCTTGTAGTTGTTGACATCAGAAAATGGTTTCATGTTCAAATGGTAGCTTGTCTAATGAGGTCTCGAATAAGCGGCCTTTGGAGAATGGTTGTATGCCTAAGTATAAGCCCAGGAAAGTATCTTCTGTCCGCGATTTCCCCCCTCGGTGTGGCCCCAATGCAGTGCCAGTGAATTTGCGACCAGAAGAATCTGTCTGTAGTAACGCTGCTGGGAGTAGAGACGATCCAGGTGTTGTGAATTTGGAACTGACCAACACTATGTTGGAGTGTCAATCACGTGAAGCTGTCAGTTCACCAACTTCCTCGACTCCCCGGCACTGTGCAGGTGTAAATGGTAGCATGGGCGTATCAATGACTGAAACATTTGATACATTAATCGAGAAGGCAAAGGAGAATATAGCTGCCTCCATGAAACTGGTCGAGGAAATTGGATCTGTTGGAACTAAGGTACCCAATGATGATGAGTCGCACAGACAGCAAGAAGTATATAATCCTGTTGAAATAGAGAGAGATGCACAATTGGGTTCATATGTGGGAAATGTGGAAACAACAGTAATTAATGGTCTCATGGACGACGTTCAGGAAGTTATGCTAGAATCAGATCCTGTTGGTGTCAACATTGTGAAAGATATAGATACTCTTGATCAGTCTGGAGGTCGGTCACTGTTGGAAGAGTTAAAGGAGGATGTTGGTGAATCTTCCTTTCAGAAATCCGGTATTGAGGTGGCTAAGTCCCTGGGTGATCCTCTGGAACTTTCTGCCATTTGTGGCAGTACTCAGCCAGGGACTACCATTAGGCCAAGAGATAAATACCGTCCCAGAAGAGTATCTGCTGTTCGTGATTTCCCTCCACATTGTGGCATAAATGTTTCTTTATTGATTGAGAAAGAAAAGGAGATGGCTGGCCTAGGACAGGATAGTCTGAAACGAACTGAGGAAGCTGAATTGACACCAAAACCAATTATGTCGACGGATGCCTCAGAGAGGGAGATAACAAGCGAGATGCCCATGGCCTCTAAAAAATGTCCTGATGGTCTTTACAATGTTAGTGTTGAAATTGAAGAAAGTGAAACATTGAATGATAGTGCTGGAAGAGGATTGCTAGGAGAAATGACGGTAGCAACTGCAGAAGGGGACGGGATGGAATTTGAAGAATATAACAGAGATTTACTGCATGGCATCACCGAGGCAAATGGAGCATCTCCAGGATCAGGTACCATGTCTAAGGCATCGGTGAATACCAGAATCGAGGATGTTGGAGTATCAGTTGGCAAAGAAGTTGCCACTTTTTCACCAGATAGAAATGATACAGATATGCCTCCTCACGGTGATATTACCTCCAGGAATGAATTAAATAGAGAGGTTGTACATTGCCTGATGGCGGCACCATATTGCCCCTGGAGGAAATCGAAAGCTTCTTTAAACAGTCCAAATGGTGGAACAGATGGTCTAAAGAGGAGAATGCAGAATGTGTCTCTACAGAAGAAGCCCGAAGCCGATACTTTAAACACTAATGTCGAAGCAAATTCATCAGGCTCTCCATCTCCAAAGAATAAGAGTCCTGTTTCACATGATAGGGATAAAACGCATAGTAAACCAACCCTCATAGACGAGGGAGATCATCATGCCGGAAATAAGGGCATACGTGAAACCACTCCTATATCCATGTTCAAGGCAGATGTTAACAGCAGTGATAATGATTCAGTAGAAACTATCAGAAAGAATGTTGTTGATTCTTCTCCAGGAGACAGTGATCAAGGGAGGAATTTGCATGATGCTTTTGTCTCAAAGGATGTTATGGATAGGGAGGTTGTGCATGGTTTGATGGCTGCACCTAATTGTCCATGGAAGAAGGAGAAAACAATAGTTAACTCAAATGGAAAGACAAGTGGAGCAAAAAAGATGAAGCAGAATTTGTCTTGGAGGCAGAAGTTCAAGGCCGTTGCCATAAAAAGTAAACCTGAAATGAAATCTCCAGGTTTGTCTTCTAAGAAGAAAAAGAAAGTTCATATGTCCAATGATGTAAATGAGGGACCTGATACTTTGGTGCTTGGAGATGATGGAGATCATGATGGAGATTTTGGTACAAATTCTCCTGTCAGCTGCAACCTAGAAGAATGTGAAATAAGCTTCCCTCGATTTGGTCCCAAGAGTTCTGGTCATGGTGATGACCGCTACAAAGTGAGAGAAACTCTTCGGTTGTTCAATGCTACCTGTAGAAAGCTCTTGCAACGAGAGGAAGAAGAAGAAGTGGGAAACCTGGTTGAAGGAGAGGAAGGAAGATCAAAGCAGTCAGGCAGAAAAGTCAGAAGGATTGATCTAATAGCTTCACAGGCGCTCAAGACGAACGGAAAATATGTAAATACAACTAAAAGAATTGGAGCAGTTCCAGGAGTTGAAGTGGGCGATGAATTTCAATACAGAGTGGAGCTTGCTGTTGTTGGCATTCACTTCCCATTCCAGTCTGGAATAGATAGTATGAAGGTGGATGAAGTTCTACTTGCTACCAGTATTGTTACCTCTGGGGCATACCAAGACGATGCGGAGAATGCTGATGTTTTAAGATATTGTGGGCAAGGAGGAAATGTCCTCGGGAAGTCTAAACAACCTGAAGATCAAAAGCTCGAAAGGGGGAATTTGGCTCTAAAGAATTGTATAGATAAAAAGACACCAGTGCGTGTTGTTCGTGGATGGAAGGAGATGGTGCGTATTGACCCTCTGGATTCCAAGCCTAAAATGGTCACTAGTTATGTTTATGATGGCCTATATACTGTGACGGATTGCTGTACAGAAAAAGGGCCACATGGTAAGCAAGTTTTTATGTTTGAGTTGAGGAGGAACCCAGGGCAGCCTGATCTTGCTTGGAAAGAATTGAAGAAGTCAAGTAAGTCCAAAGTCCGCCCAGGATTGTGTGTCTCTGATATTTCTTGTGGAAAAGAGCGCAGTCCTATTTGGGCGGTGAACACTATAGACGATGGAAAACCGCCTCCATTCAACTACATTTCAAAGATGGTGTACCCTGATTGGTACAGTCCAAACCCCCCAAAAGGTTGCAATTGTGTCGGGCAATGTTCTGCCAGAAAAAAATGTGCATGTGCACATAGAAATGGAGGAGCAATCCCATACAACCGCAATGGAGCTTTAGTTGAAACTATGAATCTTGTGTACGAATGTGGTCCCCATTGCAAATGCCCCCCTTCCTGCTACAATAAGGCCACACAACGTGGCATCAAGTTTCAGCTTGAGATCTTCAAGACAGAGGTTAGAGGCTGGGGTGTGAGGGCCCTGTCTTCTATACCTTCAGGAAGCTTCATATGCGAGTATGTAGGAGAACTTCTTGATGATATAGAAGCTGAGGAGAAAATTGGCAATGATGAGTATCTCTTTGACATTGGCCAGAATCTAATCGATTCCCCTGCCAATTCTGAGGACGAAGAAATGACTGCTGAGCTTAAAGGAGGGGGTTGCACAATTGATGCGTTGACGTATGGGAATGTTGGGAGGTTCATTAATCACAGCTGTGCGCCCAACCTTTGGGCGCAAAATGTGATTTATGACAACGATGACAAGAGAATGCCCCACGTGATGCTTTTCGCAATGGAGAACATTCCGCCACTCCAGGAGCTCACCTATTCTTACAACTACTCCTTTGGTCAGATCCGCGACTCTGAAGGAAACGTTAAGGTTAAGAATTGTTACTGCGGTGCTGCAGGATGCAGCGGCAGGTTGTACTGAGGTGTTTGTGATTATGCTTTTCATGTCTATATCTTTCTTCCATTTTTTGTGTTGCTGCCATGTGCATATACAAAGCCTAGAGAGTGGCTCCCAAGTTTTCAAATGAATGAATTGCAACATTTATAAATGCAGATAGAATCTCTCTGTAAGCATCATACTGTTTTATGCACTTTGTTTGGATTTGATGTATGGTTAGAGCATCCACTACGCGTCCCGCGCGCGGCTCGCGTTCCGTCCCGGAGGGACGGTTCCGCCGCGGGACGCGTTGCAACGTTCGTCCCGTCCCGTAGCCCGTAGCCGCGAGACAAGGGACGTGCCGTCCCGTCACGCGCCCGGGCGACGTGTCGCGCCCCCGATGCATGCGTGACGCCCACTCGCTCGCCCGCGAGTGGGCGTCGCCACGGATGACGCAATAATTCATTTTTTTAAAAAAATTCGAATTTTAATAAAAAAAAGAATTTATTTTTCAAACGGTAATGTTACCGTTAATTTTTTTTAATTTATTTACTCTATAAATAATCCTATTTCATACTCTTTTCACACACAAACACACATCTATTCCTCTCAAATCCTCTCTATAACCACTCCAATTTCATCTTAAATCAACTCAAACAAATGGATCATTTTGAGCAAATGCGTCAACTAATGGAACAATCACTTGAAGAAGATCGACACCGAGAGGCGGAGGAAGCCGCGCCGCCTCCACGACGCTCCCGGACATACATCCATCGCAACCGGGAGGAAGCCGCCGCAAGGTTAGTACGCGACTACTTCTGCGATAACCCGATTTGGGGAGGAACCTACTTCCGTCGCTGTTTCCGCATGTGTAAACCGCTATTTCTCCACATCGCGAATACTTTGGTGGCCCGGGAAGAGTTCTTCCGAGAAGGGTTCGACGCGGTCGGGCGTCCCAGCCACACGACGCTGCAGAAATGTACTGCAGTAATCCGTCAGCTTGCGACTGGACAAACGGCCGACATGTTCGACGAATACCTCCACATCGAAGACACCACTGGGCACATGTGCTTGCTAAAATTCTGCAAAGGCGTCCGGGCAGCCTTTACCGATGAATTTCTCCGGAGGGCAAGCACGACCGATTGTCAGTTCCTCCTCGACCTGCACGAACAAGTGCACGGATTCCCCGGGATGCTTGGCATTGTCGATTGCATGCACTGACAATGGAAGAATTACCCGGTGGCTTGGAAGGGGTCCTACACGGGCGGCCACAAAGGCACCCACCCAACCGTTGTACTCGAGGCCGTTGCCGACTACCGGCTTTGGATCTGGCACGAGTACTTCGGGGTCTCTGGCTCGAACAACGACATAAACGTGCTCTACCAGTCCGACCTCTTTACCGAAGTTTTGGATGGTAAAGCGCCGGCCATCAACTTCGTCGCCAACAACCGGCTGTATAAAATGGGGTACTATCTCGCCGACGACATCTACCCGAAGTGGCCGACCTTCGTGAAGATGTGCAACAGGCCAGCGAACCCAAAGCAGATTCTTTTTGCGCAGAAGCAGGAGGCTGCTCGCAAGGATGTGGAGATGGCGTTCGGGGTTCTCCAAGCGCGCTTCAACATCATCAAAGCCCCGGCTCGTTCGTGGTTCATGGAGAGCATGGTCGACATCATGTATACGTGCATAATCTTGCACAACATGATTGTCCAAGATGAAGGACCCGAGGCGGGAAATTGGTTCGACCCCGAATCCCCCGGAATCTCAACCGCAAGTAGTCCGCCGCGAAGTGGAGCGCATCCGTCAATACAAGAACGGTTGTCTATTCGGGCAAGGACACGCGACTCTAGCGCCCACGCCCAACTCCAAGAGGATCTAATTGAGCACATTTGGGAAAACTTTGGCGGGGAAAATTAAATTATGTCATTTTTTTTAAAGGATTTTAATTATGTCCATTTTCTATTTTTTGAATTTTAATGTTGTTTTAATTTTAATAAAGTGTGTTTGTTTTAATTGAATTGGGTTGGAAAAAAAATAAAAATGAAATTTAATGAATAGTAATTTAAGGGATGGAATAAGGGACGGGCGTTGCAGGTTCCGTTCCTTAGTTAAGAGATGGAGGAATAAAGTACAGTGGGGCCCTCAAATAGTAGTTTAAGGGACGGTGGGGGGACAGCGTAGTGGATGCTCTTACAGTTTCAAATATTTGCTTCAGGTTTGATGATCAGCACCATCACCTTTTTTGCAATCTACTCTCTGGTAAGCTGTTTATTGTAGGGGTGAGCAAAAAAACCACAAACCGAATATCTGAACTGAACCAAACCGAAATTTTAAAATTCGGCTCGGTTTTTCGGTTCGGTTCGGGCGAAGAAAAAAAACCGAAAAAGTGAATTACTATATTTTAAATAATATATATATATATATATATATATATATATATATATATATATATTCTTTTAATATATTATGCCATACGATATGTATATTATATATTATTAATTTTATATTACATATATATATATATTCTATTAGTATGTATAAAATAAATTAAATTACAAATATATATTAATATCTAGTATGTTTTTTTCGGTTTTTCGGGTTCGGTTCGGTTTGGGTTTTGAGTTAAATTTGGTTTTTCAGTTGCCAAAACCGAATCGAACCCAAATGCTCACCCTTTTATTGTCTTTAAAATACATACTATATATACTTGTATTGTGCGTGTACTGAAAACAGTAGTAAATGTTAGTATTAAAAATGAGTTGGTGGGTCAAAATAGACATATAGTATTAGCCAATTCATCATCTGCCCTAAAAATTAGTTAGCTCATTTATTCCCTCCCCCTATTCTACACGCAATTTGTGGCATTGAATTCATATCAATCTTTCAATTTTCATCTCTTTATATTTCAAGTTAAGTTTTATCACAATGGCCTTTCTATTAGATTATGAATTTATTTGCCAATCAGTTTTTAATACTCAAGTAGATTGCATTTAATTATGTGTTGATATTGTTCAAAAGTAATTGAAGATACATACCAATACCTCAACTTCATTCAATACTGATGCCAATCAAATTGTACATTTTTATTCCCCTAACTTTACATGATTTATATAGTTTGATCCTTGCGAAAGTATGTTTTATGGTGTAGGAAGAGGGATGAAGCTCGGATGGTGAAAAAGTTGTGCAAAATTGCGTCAGGAAGCTCACAGAATTAGGCACCCGGCCGGGTGATTTTGTGGAGCTAAAATTCCACCCGGCCGGGTGATATCGGCAGAGCATGCGGAGTCCAGATTTACCGCCCGGTCGGGCGATTTCATGTTTCGGAATGCCCGGTCGGGCATTTCCCGCGATGCACCCAGTAGCAGTTCGCCCGGTCGGGCGAATTTCCTTTTTAATTTCGCCCGGTCGGGCGTTTCGGAGTTTCAACCGCTAATTGGCAGTTGAAGAATAAAAAAGAAGGAAAAGAATCAGACGAAGGAGGATCATTCAGAGAGGAAAAAAGAGAGAAAAGGGAGAAAGAGAGGAGGAAGAAGAAGAAAAGGAAGAAGTTCCGGCCAACATTCCGACGATCCGTCTCCAAATCTCAATTCCACTCAACGAGAGCATGCTTCCTATGGTTTTTATTGCAAATATCACTATGTGTTTAGGCTAACCTCTTTATGTTGCTCCAAGTTGTAATCTAGGCTTTGTATAGATGTTTTTACACCATTGAGCTCATATGTTTGTTACCAACAATGTGCTTAATGTTATTCACTATGTTTTTGGCTAATAATGTAGTGTTGTTATTTCCTTTGCTATTGTCTCTTTAACATAGTTTAGGAATGTTTGATTGTTGGATTGCTATTGAATTAGAATTGTTCAAAGGATAATTTGATAGTGGATTAAGTAGGTGATCATAGTAGATGTTTATTTCTCTAGCGCTTCGTAGGAGTTTATAAACATTGAAGATTGGTTCGTAGGTTATGTGTTCAGCTAATTGCGAACTACTCATCGTGTACATGTTCAGTGTATGTGATTAGGTTGATGTTTTAATCCATTCATATGTTTCATTATTAAAGGTGTAGAACAATACAAGCCTAGTGAGCAACTTGGAGTGACATATTTTCCCGTTCGAATAGTCTTTCTTTAGTTAACTTGTAGCTTGATTTTGTCATTAACTTTTGGAAATCAAAACCTTCAAAACAAATCACCTTTTAATATGTCTTTCCTTTGTTTTAGAGTTAAATAATCAATTCCTTCCCTATGGATCGACACTCGAAGTATTACATTCGATGTTGTATTCTTGCAGTATTGCTATAATATTAGAGCTATTTTATTAAACTTGTGTGATCTTAGACTTGATAATTGAACTCGAAATTTACACATCAAATACCAAAAGTGAGAAAGTCTTGTTGAATGCAATTAGTGTGAAGAATAGTGTTGACATATGATACTTCTTGGATACTTGTGCAATTATATCATATATGCATCTCCACTGACAATATTGAATTATATCAATTGCTTAAGTTAATTTCTGGATAGTACCAAATGCCAAAATTGTGCCTTTGAGGGGCAAAATGGTATATTTTGAAAATTTCAGTCTTTAGTCCATGGTCAAGAATACCATTAATAACATACAATAATGTAAAGATTTATTGATGTACCAACCTTATTTACGATATCATTTAATCGAGTCACTCTTTCACGTGCGACATGGTAAATTCGATCCCATCTTCTAGTCTATTATTTATTCATCCGGAAATGTCTCGTTTCTTTTGAACACGGAAATTAAGGAAAAGGTAATACTCCCACCATCTTGATGAATATGACCTCTTTCTTAGGTGACACGTGGTTTTATGCATTTTTCGATGCGTTAAGTGGAGCAAGAATAACACTCTGGGACGCATATGCTTTGATGCAACATCTCTAATTTCTTTTCATCAAAATTCATCAACAAGGTGATCAAACTGGGGAGCTGTTTCAACATATCACCAATATTAATATATAGAGCTTATCTTCTATACTATCATAGAAAGTTCCCAAGTAAAAAAAACAGCGTCTTGCACTACTCACACTATCACCATGAGGAGATGAAACACGATCCAGCACACGCGCTCCATGATCATCCAAGGCCGCAGACAGATACACGAACAGCTCTAAGTTAAAGAGGATACAGACGAGAGCACCTGTGCTGTTGTTTCATCATTCATGGCAAGTGTTTCAGTATGAACAACCCCTGCTAGAGGCTTTCAGACGACTCACTGTCATCCTCATCGATCTCCATCTCCTGTGAGCGACAAGCTGAGCTGCAAAACGCCTTCTCACCTCTGCAGAAAAAAACAACACACTTTCATCAAAAACGTGCACACCAGCAGAGAAAAAATCAAAGATGGTAAGGAATGTCGAGGCTGGCTAACCTATACATGAAGATATCCTCACCATCCAACCTTTTCTTGCAAGAAAAACAGAACTTCAAGAAATCATCAGATGGATAAGGAGGAAGAACGTCGCACTGCCCTCTTGCCTCAGGGGTGTCTTCACTATTCTTCAAAAAATCGTTGTGACATTCTAAAATGCAGTCACCAAAGATATGAGTAACCTTAGGATTGGGGCCATGAGTCCTAACACAGGTATAGTCCTCAGACAGCTCAATCTCACTTGTGGGAATGGGACTAATAAAACAATTCCCCGGAAGAGAAGCCGAACTCAGCTTCTCCCCACTCAAGTCACCCAATTTAGGGCTCACGCCAATGCGTCCAGAACCCAAACAAACAGGCTTATCAACGCCAAAGCTTCCAGACTCAAGCCTGGACTTGTGGTTCTTAAAATCCATCAGGTGTGATCCGTATCTTCCAGAATCCACTGAACGAGCACGGAAGCTTCCAGAAGCCTCCTTCTCGAATGGGACCTCCCCAATCTCAAAAACAACATCAGAATCAGGCTTACGGGCATTGGATGGCTTAGGGAAAATAGCAACATCATTAGGCAGTGACTTAGGTGCCTCCAAAGAACTGCAAAAAGTTGGACTTCTAACACTCATATGCCGTCCTAAAATAATGTTCTTGTTATCGGATGATTGGGCGATGCTCTGATCAAGTTCGGGGTCGAGGGAATCTATAATGCTTAGACCTACTTTGCTACAATCCCAGCTCTTGTGGTGCCCCTCATTCTGTGCTTTTAGAGACCTAAAGGGATTTCCTAAGACCGGAAAAATCCTAAAATCTAACGGCGAAGTGGGGCTTCTCACTGCATCAGAATCCGAGTTCCTGGCATTAAATCCCACAAACAAGCCAGGAACCTTCAAAAGGGAGGTATTTTTGTGCTTCTGATTCGAGACATCATCGGAGTGAAAATGCCCCAATGTTGAATCAGGTACTGTATTGTTCATGTTTTGATCCTTTTGGTATGATCTATTTCTCTTCCTCAGCATTTTTCTCAAAAACTAGACCTCCAAAATGCACCAAATGAACAAATACCCTGTATCCACATGAATCCATCACAAAATCAGAGGTGCATTGTACAATTAATCCAAAAAAACGAATAATTATTGACAAGAACACAACCCTAATTCAGTTTCAATTACCAATCAATCGGCACAATTTGTTAGCATTAAGATATAGTAAGTTACAAAAAACAGAACTAGGAGATTTAAATAGAGGAAAGCCCAAGATAATGGATCTTTCCAGAATCAAAGGCGAATACGAAATCAGTGAGAAATCATACGAAAAAGGGCGAAGGAGTCAACTTTATACTCAAATACAGTAACGAGGAGTCAACAAAAGGAAAGAAATCCAAATGTTGGAAGCAAAAAGGGAAAAAAATGAAACAAAATGTCAAAGATTTTGGACTCGTCTCAACATACCTAACATTAATCTACAGACAAAACTCTCCTGATCAAGAGCATTCAGAAATAAGATTATTTAATGTTTGGAAAACGGTAAGCGCAATAAACTGCCCTAGTAACAGCAATGAGCTAGGAGAAAACAATCTAGAGATGAGTATTTGATGAATCAATCGACTTCTTAGCAAAAACAACAATCAACATTGATCATTTTTTGTGTATATATTTATGCAGAATAAAAAAATTAGAGGTGATAAAAAATTAGATTGGGGGAAAATCCCACCTTGCTTTGCTCTCTTTCTCTCTCTAGAGTGGAGAGAAATGGGGTTAGAGTGAGAAGAAGGAGACCCAAATGCAGTGAAGAAGAAATGGAGACCCCTTCTCCTGTCTTTATCTTTGTGTGTGAACCTTGTACAGTACTCTCTCTCTCTCATCAAAATCACACACTATTTCTCTCTCTATTTTCTCCCACCTAGTCATTTTTACACGTGGCACTAATATTTCTATTATAAAAAAAATCACCTTAATTTCATTTACTTTTTAAACAATTTTTTACAGTATATTTTTATTTTTTTTCTCAGGAAACGGTGGGATAAAAATATAGCGATTTTTGTCATTATTTGGTATGAGTGTAAAATATGCAAAGATTAATTTAATTTTTTTTCGAGATTTACCTATTGTGCTATGCATGGAAAATATTAGTGTGTACACTAAAGTCGAAATTAGTATTTTTTGTGAAATTAAACTTTTTAATAGTAAAAAATTAATAGTTGTCTGCCAACTTTATTTTCACAATGAAATATAATTTGAGGTCAAAAGACAAATATCTTTGATTTAACATGTTCATTTTCACTTTACATCTTTTTATTCAAATTAGGAGTTCCAATCTCTCTACCTGCTATTCAATTTAAGAGTTCCAATCTCTCTATCTCTTTCATCATATTTAATTAAAATTGAGGTGTAGTGATTATTCAATTTAGGAATATGGAGTTCTAATCTCTTTATCTCTTTAACAATATCTTATTAATTTTGAAGTATAGAGATGTAAATGTATTTAATTTAACTCTTATCTCTCTCCCTCTCTTTCTTTCAAAGTTTTTTTTTTGGCAATCAATTTAAACCATGCATATAAAACAGGCCATGCATGCTTTGAATTTGCTAAAGAAATATCTATTCAAATATTTTTGTATTGTTACTGTTGTAGACGTGGTAATCGAAATACACATACACCATACGCTCACCGTACGCATCAACTATAATTATTGAAAATAATAAGTGGGGAATAAATTAATGATTATATTAAATAATATTTCTCTGAAAAGGTCAAGTTATTATTACGTATTTTCTTTGCATTTCTTATTTGTGTGTTTCACTTTAAGGGTGATGATTCATCACAAGACGACAAAAATAGGTCTTATTCTCTGTACTTTTCAGTAAGTATTTTTATTACTCATCTTTGCAATGACCGTATTTTCCTTTTTAACTTTTCTCTTTATTTTCTTTTTTTCTGCAACCCTACGCAAAGAATTTTATTAAAAAAATTTATAAATTTTTACATTATTAGAAAATTGATCGACATCACTCTAAAATTTACTCAATAAATATATTCTCACTTTTAAAAATTTTTAATGAACACTGGTGATATTTGAATAGATATTTTAATTATTTTTTTCAGTTTTTATGTGATGGTTCATTTGTAAGGGCGTTGAGAAAGATATCTATTTTTTTTTTAAATTAACTTCATATATTTATATCATATATATGAAGGAGAAAATTATAAATCAATCTATTTTTTTTTTAAATTAACTTCATATATTTATATCATATATATGAAGGAGAAAATTATAAATCAACTCCTATAACAAGGAGGAAAGACAAATTACGCCACCCAGGGTTCGAACTCGAGACCACCAGAATGGACGCGGTATCCAGCACCCTTTACCGCTAGGCAAAGGGGCTTGGATGAGAAAGATATCTACTTTTATTATAGAGAATTACATTTAGTTTGTCCTAGCAAAAATGTGTACTTCATCAGTGAGGATCCAGCCAAGACAGACAACTACTTCATTTAAGCATAACTAATGAGGCTTAATTCCGTGACATAAGAGACAACTACTTCATTTAAGCATAACTAATTAAAACCTTTTGACAAGTACTAATAATGATGGTTCAGTTTGATTACTTAAGCTATACATTATTTGATTGGCATATTTGGATTATTAGATAAAGAAATGGGACAAGAGTTGTTGGGAAGCAAATTTTGTGAGTGTTTGTTGAATATACAACAATTAAAATATATAGTATAAACCCACTCCAATGACTTAGTAACGAAGTAGGAGAATATGCAGTTCGTATTTAAATTATTTAAAAGTGTATAGTGATTGTACTTATTGGATTTTTTACGTCTTTTTAAAACGATTTTGTATGATATGTATATACAGTTATTTATTCATCTGTCTCATTAACAAAGAACATGTTTTTCATAATATGTAATGTTATTTAACGTGTTAAATAGATAAAGTAGTCTTTTCAGTTTTAGAGTATATGTTATTTAATGTGGAATTTTCTGAAAAGAATTAATCCTTCAAGCGTGATGGATGGGAGGAAGTATATAAATTATCGGATAAATAAAATATACATACATACTGGGATGTGATTAAATGCAAACTTTAAACTATGATCTGGATCGTTAGAAAATGTCAACAGATGATAAAATAATAGCAACAAAAAATGTCAATATAATATCAACGGTTGACGTTGTGTTGACATTGTATTGAAACTATCTTGACCTTTTTTGTTATTGTTATTTTGTCATCTGTTGACATTTTCTAACGATCCACATCATAGTTTAAAATTTGTATAATATTTATAGTTTGCATTTTATCATACCTCTAGTACACACTAATTGTTATGTGCACCTTCAAATTATATACAGTACATTTTTCTACTTTCTTTAATGTCCTTAAATTATAAAGAATTTTAAATAATGTAGGTGGTCGATGAGCATGTTGTCATATCCTATCTTCTTATGAATTTGGGGTGATTACACTTTTCATATAGTATAAAATTTCACCTTTATTTAAATTAGATTGACACAATTTTTTCGTTCTATTTCATTGCCATTGACATTGCATCATAAAACTACATAAAATTGATATTCACGTTCCATTAAAATATTACACTCTTAATTTATTATAAAACTAATATATAAAAAATAAAATATTCCACTAATTTTTCACCCACTCATTCATATTTCTTAAAATCTGTACAAATAAAATTGTACTTCCTCCGTCCCACGTTATTGGAAGCATTTTTGACACAGAATTTAAGAAAATTGTGTTTAGTGAGTTAAATAAAGTAAAATAAAGTAGAAAAGAATAAAGTAAGAAAGTAAAGTAAAAGAAAGAATAAAATATGTGTAATTAGATATTTTGTTTTTAGTCAAAAAGAGAAATGACTCAGGTAACTTGGAATATAGGGAGTAATATTAATTGCAACTGGAGTAAGTAGTACTCCCTCCATTCGTGAATGAATAAGAGTCTCATTTCTTTCTGCATGAGTTCTAAGAAATGTTATAGAAAGTGGTTGGAAAAAAGTTATTAGCATGTGAGTCTCATTTGTATTTATTAGTTTAAATAAAACGTGAGCAGAAAGAGTTATGAAAAAATGAGACTCATATTCGCGGACATATGGAGTAATATTTTTAGAAAGAGATTCTAATAATTAATGTGAAATTGTATACTCCATATAATCAAAATTTAGCAAATAATTTTCAAATTATCTTAAAATGTAAATTTATTGCCTGCAAACAAACGATCCATAATTAAGAATCCGTGATTCGGTAATTAATATCGAATCTATTACCATTACTCCACGTCAATCTTGAGATTACAAGTTCCCCTCGCACCGACATATGACGGCGTTACTACCGTCGTTAGCTTCCCACCGTCATTTCAAGCTCCTCAACTGCCACGTCAGCATTGGGTTAGCTTTAACTAACCATGGTTAATAGTTGGTGCAATATTGTCATTGCTTTGTTGTACTTTTTCATTTTACTTCTATTCATTTTTTATGTACTGCTCTTAATTCTAGTTTCCCATTATTTTAAGTTTCCATTTTGTAGTACACATATAGTAATTGTTTCAACATTATTCCATTTAACGATTAAGTTATCCGATTAAGTTATCAACTTAGGGTTGCCCTGTTTATGGATTAATTCCATTCTTTAATTACATTGATGTATATTACTCCTTCCGTCTCAAGATATTAGACTCGTATACCACTTTGGAGTGTCCCAACGTACTTGAGCCATTTCTATTTATGGTAAAAATTTACTCTATTACCAATCTCACTTACACCACTAAATAACACCTTCTAAATTAATGAGTCTAATATCTTAGGACGGAAGGAGTACTATACAATTGCCACTAGTGTAGTTAAACAAACATATTATTTTGTTTTATGTAGTCAATATTTATATGGGATGGAAAAAAGTACTCCACGTGCCATTTATTTTATTCATCTCCAAAATTTATATGTTTAGGCCATCCACAATAGGAATAGCCCAGCAACAGCCCAGCCATAGCCCAGCCACTGCCACATCAGCAGCACTAAAAATCCTCCTGCCACATCATCAAAACAAGCAAATAGCCCAGTCATAGCCTAGCCACTAATATCCACATCACTATTAACAAATATATACAAAATGAAATAATTAACAATCACACAATATGCGAAATTTAATTTACGAGACATATACGGGAAAAGTTTAATAATACTATTAAAATTTAAAAAAGTACAATAATTTAAAAAGTACATTAATTAAAAAAAATACAATAATAAAAAAAAGTACATAAATTTTAAAACAAGTGGTGCGAATGAAAATGACGAACAAAGCGCGTATATATAGTGTTTCGAAAAAAAAAATTTATTTTTTCGCGCTAGGCGGTGCGCTGGGCGATCCGGGCGCTGCAATAGCGCCGAACGGACCGCCCAGCGCACCGCCCAGCGCCACGCGACCGCCCAGCGCTGCGCGGTTTCTCTCTCCAATCGCCCGCTGGGCGGCTGCAATAGATCGCCCAGCGAACCGCCCAGCGCCGGCGCTCGGCTGGGCGGTCGCTGGGCGCCTATTGTGGATGGCCTTATTGGTTTCGGAATAAAAACTAAACATAAATATGTAACGAATTTAACTTATTACTCCTTCCGTCCATGATTACATGGTCAAATTTGATTGGGGTACATGTTTCAAAAAAAGTGGAGGGAAAAAAATTAATAGAAGGTGAGTCATATTTTTATATGGAATATTAGATTTATAATAAAATATGAGTAAAATAACGTTAATAGAATATGAAATGCATTATCAAAAGAAGTAGAAAAATAAATGTGACATTTATTAATGGACGGACTAAAAATGTCTAAACGAGACGATTATAGGTGGATGGAGGGAGTGTTTGTTGTGTGAATCATAATTTAAATGGGCCAATGATGTAGGCCCACTGTAAAGTTCAACCGTATTTTAAAACATATAATACTACTAAAGTGATCGGGACTCCTAAAGTGGGACGAAGAGAGTATAATATTATTATTTTCATATATTTTGATGTGTAATGTATATTGTGTATATATGTGTGCAATATTGTACTCTTGTGCGTATTGTTTGTCTATGCACACTATGTTTGTTGTGCAGAATATAGAGTGAACTAGAAGAGTAGTACCCAGAAAATAGGGTTTGCACATTTTTAGTACCCAACATTTATAAAATCACATTTTCAGTTAAAAAGTTTCATAAATCCCAAATTCAGGACCAATATCTTTGTAGTATTATTAAATCTTTGTATATTATCTCAAAACAAATTATATACTAAATCTTTGTAGTGTTATCTAAAAATGAATTATTTAAATCTTTATAGTATTATTTATATTATTGCATTACAAGAAAATTAATATGTATTTGTGGTATTATTTAAAATATATTGAATGGTTTATTTTAAAGGATTCATTTTTAGTTTAATGCTTGATTGCAACAATAATTTAAATAAAGTCATCTAAATAAAATAAACTATAACTCAATTCAATTTAAGTCAAAATAAATTACAACTCGATTCATGTAGAAAAATCGGTATAACAAATTATAAATTATTATTGAAATCAAGCATTAAAAAATGAATGCTTAAAAATAACCATTCAATATTTTCTAAATAATACTACAAATGCATATTAATTTACCGATTGTAATGCAATAATTTAAATAATACTACAAAGATTTATATAATTTATATTTAGATAACACTACAAAGATTTATATAATTTATATTTAGATAACACTACAAAGATTTAATTATACCACAAAGATTTTTGGTCCTTAACAAATCACAAAAGAAGTACTCCCTCCATCCCAATTAAGTTGATACAAAACTTTTGGACACAGATATTAAGAAATTGTGTTGAAAAGTAGAAGATGTGAATAAAATAAGAAAGGTAAAGAGAGAATAAAGTAAGTGATGTAATAAAGTAACAATGATGGGATGTTTTATTTTTTGTCAAAAAAACAAATGACTCAAATTTGGTCCTCTAATCAAATTAAATGGACAAATATACCCCTCAAGCCTAAAGGGTAGATTAGTAAAAATCAGGACTAAAATTGGAATTTATGAAATTTTTTGACTAAATGTGATTTTGTACATATTGAATACTAAAAATTGTGCAAACTCCATTTTCGGGGTACTAGTTTTGTAGTTCACTCCAGAATATATAGTGGGTCACAAATTTGAATCATGTGAGAATTTAAATTATTTATAAATTTTTAATAAGTAGGAGTACATTATAATGCTCTCAATATATGTAAAATATTGTTAATATACATAATCATGCTCTCATCTCAATCCTCAAATATCTCCAAATTAATCTGATCCAAAATTCATGATTGAAAAGACACAAAAACTTTGAATAAAAAACACAGCACATGAATCCAAATAGTAGATGACAAACTTGTACAAATAGCACTAAGAACAAAATAGTGAGGGCAAGTATTTAAACAAGCAGCTTTTCCAAATGGAAGTTGTCACTGAAATTTCGTTCCAAACTTCCACTCCACCAATATTTTAATCTCGAACAAAATTCGTTTCACACGACATTATTTAATCTCGAACAAAATCATTACTACAAAAAAGGCTAAAAGGAAAGGCCTATGTTCACAAGTAAAAAAGGTATAGTACTATAATAAAAATCAAAGAAGGCATAAAATCTAGCATTCGAAAACGAAATTGGATTTTAGCATATAGAAATATTCAAACATCAGAATTGTTCCTCATGTCATGTGACAGACAAACAGTACACTGACATAACACTACTAATTTATCACAAGTAACGAAAAATTCTACCATCATTCAAATACTCGTATAAATACATAAATTATCATCATCATAGCAGTTCTATAAAAAAGACAACTAGTAGTACTTTTTATTTAAACAGGGAACATATGTTTGATAAGTCAAAATACAACACAACCAAAATAAAAATTTTGTAGAGTTTAACTACCTATATACTATGATATCACTATACTAGATTTGATGTGTGCAGAGTCGACGCATCAGCCAAACCGTTTCTTGAACAAGTGATGCCTCTTAGCCGGATCCTTAGGTTTACTCTTCATCTGGCCTTGCAGCTTTTTACCAGTACTGCAATCAAGAGACAAACGAAGTCAGATACAGTACGACGTATTTCACAGCCAATATGGCAAGGTAGCACGATGCGTACCTATACTCCATGTATACCCTTCCGTTGGCTCCAGACATTGCGCTCATGGATCCAGCTGAGCGACGGGCTTTCTGAAGTGCAATATCATCTGCGTCTTCTTCTAGTTGCTCCAGCCCAACTTCATTGTCGCCTGCACTTAGAACCTTTTAGGGGGACAACGAGTAATATATTAGCATTTTAGAAGTAGAAAATGTCTCAGATTATATGATGAGCTGTTCATGTTTAAAAGCACCTTTCCAAGAAGTGTAAGCTGATCATCAAGATGGTGGTAGCTCAACTCGGGGCCTGTATCAGCTGGCGGCAAGCTTGTGATCACCTGAAACAGATTGCAAAGGTAAAAAACAAAACGTAGTGAAAAAGATGGTATTTGTGTCAGAAAAGCAGTATAGATGAATGTTGATATGGTACCTTAAAACTATAACCTTGGTCAATCAAAAACTGCTGCCTTTTTGTTGAATAATACATCTCCTACATCACAGAAATGGTATGATCATAAGTGAATTACTAAAACGGAAATATATTTTGAATTTAGAAACCTAAGATACCTGAGTGTCCGTAGATACAAGAGAGTAGAAAAATGCATTGTACTCTTCCTTGCCTCCAGCAACCCTGTCTTGAGGCTTCCCCTACAACCAAGTACATTTACAGAGTAAGACTTAAATCCAAGATACTTCCTGATGTGAAGAGAGATAATGGAATTAATGGGAGAAATAAGAAACAACAGTGAGACGAGAACACAGCTGAGAGTCTTCAACATTTTGTTGGAAGATCCACATAGAAACAACCCATACTCCCTCCTCACCAAAATAAAAGATGTTTTAGGCTTTTGTTTTGTTTCGCAATAGTATAAGTTTTTCTCTTTGACCAAGATTATTTATCTCTGTCCATTAATTTTTCCAGGTTCCAACTCTCTCATCAAATATTCATGTGGTTGAAAGCAAAATAAGAATTTTGGAGCTTGGTTGTTTTGCTCTATAAGTTTATTTGAGAATGGAATAAATAGAGAAATGCATTAAATATTGATTAAGATCACTTAGGTTCAGGGAGAGAGAACGAATTCTTCAAATGGCGTCAATTCTTATTTCAAAATCCTAGTGCAAAAGTTAACACTTCTTATATTCTGGGGAGGAGGAAGTTGTTTATACTGAAATCATAAGTCACCACCCAGAAAGTGTAAGTCTGTAGGCTCTTGAGGTTTATACTGGTTACAATGAAGAAGAGGGGTGAAGCAACTACTATATAGTAGCTAACACCATGCCTATCGCATACCATACTAACAAATCGTCTAAGAAGAAGCTGAGACCATACGAAATGCCAGCTATATTTTCCCATACTTAAAAGACATGAACACAGATGAACATGCTGTATGTTCGAGAATTCTTTCTGAGAGCATTCTATCGTGTAACATACAAGTGATGAAATTTTTTAGCTATGCACAGGCTTCTAGAGAACCTACCTTGGCCCTGAGAATACGCCCAAGTCGTTGAGCCTCTTGACGCCTTGAACCAGCATGTGATGAAATCTGAATTATCACATTAGCCTCGGGAATATCTATAGAATTATCACCAACCTGTAAAGGGTACAGCAAGCAATTATCTTCCCTTTTTACATCATAGATCACCATAAGAGAATTCGAGTCCCAATGATTAGGCATAACCTTAGGTGTATTTCATGTCCTATGTAAATTAATTTTGATCAAATACAGTATCACATTATAAATAGTCAGTGCGGCATTCTGAAACATAATTAAGCATAGGGTTCTGTCACATGACTGTATAAGTAATAGTCAGTTCTGTCACATGACTAAGCAATAGTCGAAAATAGTTACATCAAGTGATATGCATGCTGCAAACATCATAAGCATACTCTTTAGTGCTGCTGACCAATTGCAGCTTCAACACATTCATAAACATTAGGGTAAGATAAGTTGGTTGTCGCCATACCTTTGAGAGAAAAATGGTATTCACATCTCGACTGGTTTTAAATGCTTCAAGAATTTTTGTTCTTTCAGGATGGCTGCAAATTATAAGTTGAGAAAATATTACGAAACAGTATAATTCTAATGGGTAGTGTTCTTTTTCTTTTTTCCTTTTAGAGAGTGGGAGGGTGTATGAACTAACCTGGTGGCACCATAGATCATAGGTTTTCGAAGCTTCATTGCATATTCTGTCAGAGCAAAAAGATTATCTGCAAAAACTATAATCTTATCACCACGCTGCTGTTCATGGAATCGGATAAGGAACTCACAAGCCCGGAACTTATTGGGGTTCATCACATAAAGAGCCTGAAAGGTAGAAAGACAAACAGATATCAGAGGTGACATGGAACCATGAATGAAAAAACAGTTTTCATCTGCCAAAACCATGCAAAATTGTTAGAGCTCTGAAGGCAGAAGCCACAATAAAATGAGTTCCCAAGTGAAATTCAATTACGGATTTCCACTTTACAGTTCTATTTACAAATTTTGATTGGGCTACTTAACTAAAAGGCCCTAGTATGAAGATGGTGATCACTGAAGAAGATGAGGAAGCAAATTACATTAGCTGAGGAATTTAATTAGGAGGATATGAGGACAGTTGATTGATCATGTTGAGCTCAGATTCAACTTTCAAGAATATATAGTTGGAGTTATTTCCATGCCTGTTTTTTCTTTGAATTTTCTTTCTTCAAGTACTCGGCGAAGAATTCCTTTGTCATTGGACACCAAACTTCTGCACACTGAACATTTGCGATAAATCCTCCTTTCACAAGATCCAACCAATTCGCCTCATACAACTTTGGACCAATTAGGAAGTTCAAATCTGTAATCCTTTCATCCTCTCTCACAAGAGTGGCTGCAAACCAGTTGGTCACAATGAATTATTCTTCAAGTCAGCACAACAGGAAAATCTTGATGAATGATGAATATTACATTTACTTATTTAGATTAGAAAAATACAAACCAGTGAGCCCGAGTTTGCAGTGAGATTTAGTTAGAGCGATGACCTTCCTGAACATTTGAGCAGGAACCACGTGCACCTGATATTTTGAAGAGATGAGCACGTATGCCACAACTTAAATCCAAAGAAGCTTCATATTCACCCAATATACAAGGGTAAAGACAAACTATTTACAGATAACACATTACCTCATCCATGAGAAGCAGTCCCCATTCTCGATTCCTTATGTCTTCAATTATCTTTTCTGCTTCTTCAGAACGTTTTCCACCGAACGCAATCATATTGTATGTTGTCACCACCACCCCAGCATTGCCACGGAATCTTTCTTTGCTGTCAGATGTAAAACGACATATTTGATCTTCTTTGATGGTTGACCACAATTTGAACTGGAAAGCCCATTGATCCACAGACACCGCATTGGTAGCCAAACAAAGACAACTCTTTCTTATTCTGCAAGCTGCAGATACACCAACTAAAGACTTCCCCGCACCACAAGGTAGCACAATAATACCAGAGCGGGCCCTGCCTGAAATGTCAGCAAACTTTGGCTTAGAATGATACAAGTTCTTGTACAGGGCTTAATCCATATTCCCAAATGCAATGCCCCACATCCTATCTCCAAACCACAAGAGAATTAATTAAGACGAGGGATCAGACCCATTTTGATGCATAGGAAGAGCATATAATCTGCCAAAGTCATGGTAAAGAATAGAAAACGAATTTTAGAAAAAGACTGCTCCAAGAATAAATGTAAAACAGATGCTTCATTTCCTCAAGTCTTTCAATATTATTAGAAACACTACCACCACTCCTTATTGCTACCTAACTTAAATCCTCATATATTCTCAAGTTTAAGCTTGTGATATACAAATAAATAATACTCCCTCCGTCCCACTCAAGATGTCCACCTTTCCTTTTTCGTTTGTCCCACTCAAGATGTCCACTTTCTATATTTGTAAATAAACCCCTCTCTCCTCTCTCCCCATTAAAATATTCAACTACTTTTTTCTCTCCACTTATTCCACCCAACAACTCTTCCTAAAATCACATGCCACTCAAGAATGTGGACATCTTGAGTGGGATGGAGGGATGACCCTAAAGATCATATACAAAATTTGATATGAAGATCATTACCATTTCCAAACATCTTGCTGAGACTCTTTTCTTGATAAGGACGTGGTTGCGCATGGGGCTTCAACTCCACCTCAAGATCAGGATTGACCTGCAATGTTTACAACATCAGTGGAACTTTTCTATAGATGTCCCCACTCACAGTTTTAAAGTCAAGCTCCTTGCTTAACCCCTGTGCAGATATTGAAGCTACTGACCGGATCATTTCTGAAGTCGTACTCCTCCAACATTGGGTAATTTAAAGCATTAGGTAAGCATCGTTGCTTCACATTTTCAACCTGCAAGAAAGAAGCCATTTATCAGAAAGCAATCTACGTTAATCTTGAGAGGTTTGGCACATTATTCTTCTCAAATTTATTGCCCTAAGCCAATCAAAGGACAAATAGGAAAGCATGAATAGAAAATTTCTATAACTAACAAATAGTCAATTCCCCATCCAGCTAATTCTGATCAGTAAAGGTAGGAAACAAACAGAGTTACATGGGCAAACTCTATTGTTGTATTTCGGCAGCAGATCTTAATCTCATATGTCAAGAATAGCACTACTATAGTAAGATGGTTCTCAAAAACACAACTATAATTATGCACAATGCTTGCACACCATGTTAAGGACTCATGAATTAAAAAACTGAGCTATTATAGTTTATTCATATGGAATAATCAAAACTATCTGGATTAGACAAATCTATCAAACAAAATACTTAAAAAACCAATACAATACAAATTAGGAATGCGGCCAGAGGCTGTTGAATATTATAGAAGCAACAAGAATCTCAAATCTTGACTTGAAATCATCAAAGAACCAACCTGAGTAGGGTCAATTTCAAATGCATGAGTTTCTTTTTCTTCAGCTGCAGCCGCCAACTCAGCTTCATTAAGCAACTCTTCATGAGTACCAATACCATCTATTTCAACAGCAGATTTTCCAACTGTAAACCCATCAGCTCCACGTGATCCCTGAAGAAGCAGCAGTCAAAATCTTGTGCAACTACTGTATTTAGTTTGATAGTTAGATTATAGTAGCTAATCTCCCCAAATACATACCTCTGAGGAAATTCTAGCTCGTCCTATAACATCGTCTTTAAGCAACGTCTTTAACACCTGGAGAAAAGAGTCAATTATGTATGATAGCACCCCACATTTCCTAAAAGCTGACTACAGCGACATATCTTACATCTGGAAATGGGGATTCCACGAAGTATTTGTTTTTCTTCAGGACCAACTTCACTTTGCCGTAATTAGCCGTAGAATTATGAATGAAATCAATCATTTCTTTAGGAAGCTTGGTTTTTGATAGTTTATTCAAGACGGATATGATGGTTTCTGTCTCAAGTCCCACTGACACTGCTGCATATAAAGAATGAGGAGTCAAGTTGTACTCGTGCATCGACTCTGGCCTGTAGAGCAACATGCACATCAAATCCTTTCCCCACAAAATCAAAATGCACATAACAACTATTAATGATCAAATGACTAAACAAAATGCATATATATATAACCTTCTTCATTAATTTGGCAGGCTTACTAGCTACTACTCAGTCAATTAGTCAAATTAGCCTCTCACAATTTGGAAACATATCATTCAGGACAGGAGTTACACGACAGTACTTTAATGCTTCAATATTATCAGAGACGTATACTACAAAAAATATATTTCCAAAACACTAACAAAAACAAGTTCACTAAACGAGAGCACTAGTGAAATTGTCTCTGAATTAATTATCATAAACTTGGGTTTTAGACTATTATACAAGTACACTTACTTACAACGAAGCATCTATATTTGTCAACTATCAAATGCTATATTTGGTAAACAAAAACGTGTTAGGATCGTCAACTGCAACAGTAGTTTGATATTGCCCGCTTTGGGTCAAGCCCGCACGGATTTGTTTTTGGGTCACTCCCAAAAGGCTCACTCATCCGATGTGGGATGAGTTTGTAACCCAACAAAACAAAGAAACGCATACTGTACCAGATGCAACTAAATTATACCTGCAAACAGGTTCAGCAATAGCAATGAGGAAATCATACGCCTGTTTGTATAGCGAGGAAAAAGTTTCAAGGAAAATCCGACCATCGGCACAAGCCCATAAAGGCCGATTCATGTGATCGGGTTTGAGTTCCAATTTCGAGAAATCCCTCTTTTTTCCCTCGCCTAGAATACAAATCAAGCAACTCAATACACACTAGTTGAAAAGAAAAATAAATTCTGAATTCAATTCAATCAAAGTATTCGTACCATCACGAGGATCATCCTCCACATCTTCTGCGAAGTGAGAACTATAGTCTTGTGCTGTCGAAGCCCTATGTTCATCCTTTAAATTAAGAAAGTAAACAATAAACAACCGCGATTTTGAAGGGTATGGATAGAATCGCAAACATATATAACGGCGAACTGTAAATACCTTTGAGAACTTGATCCTTTTGCTGGGCTGATTTTTGTCGCCTGAAAACCGAAGGCAGTTTTACATCAAATTAGGTGATTCAATTTGTCCAGAAAAACTCAATACAAATACAATATTACTGCGTTGGAGTGTTCTACTCGCATATTTTGGTTAGATTTGCAAAAGGCGATTTTGAACAATGGTGGCGATGGAATTACCGTTTCTCATTGTAGGTTTCTTCGAGTATTGGTGGTGATTGAACAATGAGCTGCTCAACCAAGGATATTATGTTTGCCTGTTAATACCATTTCGCCCAATTATGATATTTCCCATAATTAAATTTTATGACTAAATTAGATCGTATATAATTTATTAATTTTAAGGGATGAAGTATTAATATAAGGTTCGAAATTGAAAGAACCGACATCTTATTCCAACCAAGCCACGTCCTTTTCACGTTTGCCACGTAGGATAAGTTACGGTCGGGAAAATCTTATTCAATCCAGATTGAGAAATAGCAAACTAAATGAAAAAATTATAATATTTTATTACTATTTTTAAAGTTCTTGGAAAATAAGGCAATTGAATGTAAGTTCATAGATTTAGTAACCAATAAACCTATAAAAATATTATCTTAGGCTTATAGTATAAAAATGTATGTCAATCAGACCAACCTGCTCAGATTTGGGCTAACCTGCTCGAATTATCGGACTATTTGGGTGCAATTTTTTCCGGATTGCTATTTTTATTGCAACTTTGGATCAACTCTATATATGGTAGCGAGCAATTCAAATTGTGATTTTTTCTCGGACTATAAATTTTTAACCCTAAGATTCAAATTCCACTTATGAAATTGAAGTATTTTTCCCTTTTTGTCTTTTTTAAAAAAAACTAGCATTTGTCTAATTTCCAATTTGTTTTAGCTAATTTCAACGTATTCCCTGCCTTTGTTCCCCACTTAAAAAGAATTAATTTATAACTTCAACTTGTTGTGTACCTTAGCATTTTTGGTTCTATTCTTACAAACTAGTGCTATTAGACTGTATGTTGATTCAAACCTACACAAAACTGAGCTTTCCTTCATACATAATGATCTAACACAATCACATCATCCAACATCTCTTCCCTCTGATGCACAGCAACCACACCCAGCATCCGAAACACCTCCCCAGAGCATGCCTTCGTGTCATCCCCGGCCACGAACTCCTCCACCACGCTGTCGACCTCAATGAGGCTACACCCGGGCCTCCTCCCCCTCATCCCCTCCCCCCTCATCGCCTTCCTCAACCTCGAGACCTCCCCCCACTTCCCTAGATTCGCGTATATATTAGCAAGCAGCACCAGGTTCCCCGTGTCCCCCGGCTCCAGCTCCAAGAGGCGCTCCGCTGCAACCACAGCCGTCTCAAGATGATCGCGGTGGCCCCTGCACGAGCTCAGCAGCGAGCCCCATATCGCTGATCCCGGCCTCATCCTCATCCCCCTGATGAGCTCCAAGGCCTGATCGACGTGCCCTGTCCGTCCCAACAGATCCACCATGCACCCGTAGTGCTCCACCCCGGGCTTCACGCCGTAACCACTATCCATTGAATGGAAATACCTCAGCCCATCCTCCAATAAACCTGCGTGGCTGCAAGCAGATAACAAGCCTATGAATGTGATCTCATTAGGCTTCACTTCTGCCTTCTGCATCTCCTCAAACAACTCAATAGCTTCGCGAGCCCTCCCGTGATTCGCCAAACCACCAATCATCGTGCTCCACGACACGACATCTGGTCTCTCCATCGCCCCAAACAGCTGCAGCGCGTGTCCCACACCTCCACATTTCGTGTACATCTCTATCAATGCATTGCACACGCGAGTACTAGCTAAAAACCCCCTTCTTTCCGCATAGAAATGGATCCATCGCCCGAGCTCTAAAGCTCCCAGCTGCGCGCAGGCAGGCAACACAGCAACCAAGCTGACCCAATCCGGCTGCACCCCAGCGATCTGCATTTCCCTAAACACATCCAACGCCTCCTCAAAACACCCGTTTTTCGTGTACCCTGATATCATCACAGTCCAAGAGACAATATTCTTGCACTGCATCGCATCAAACATGGCTCGAGCCTTCCTAACTTGGCCCAGCCTCATGTGGCCCGAGACGAGGCTGTTCCACGAAACCACATCTCTATCAGACATTTCGTCGAACACCTTGTGCGCCTCCCCCATTGCATCACACTTGACATACATATCCAAGAAAGAATTTTTAACCATACTGTCATCAATCAGCCCAAATTTGCAGACGTGCCCATGAATCTGCTTCCCCAAACAAGCATCCGACATCCCTCCAATCGACCTAATTACAAATGGGTATGTGAATCTATCGGGAAGAATTTCAAAGCAGCTCAACATCGACTTGTACAAGGTGATGGTTGATAGATACATTTGGTTGCGGGTATAGGCTCTGATCATTGTGTTGTATACGAAGACATTTGGGTCTGCAACTCTTGTGAAGAGCAAATTTGCGTACTCAATCTCACCAGTTTGATCGCAAATCTCGAGCATTCTTGTGAGCAAGAAATTGCTTTGTAGCAATGAGAACTTCTCCATTTGGGCATGGATTCTCTTCAACAACTTTGTGTTGTTGCATTTTCTTAATATGGGGATGAATGTATCTTCCAATCTTCTAATTCTCGAAACCCCCAATTTTGCCGCCATTTTCTGATATGAAAAAATCCAACCTTTTTTTCTTCAATACTTGCTGCTGTTGCTTTCACCTCACATTTTGTATATCATGGAAGAATCTAACCTCCAAATCCAACGATTTTCGAAATTTGGTCGATGTGGGTTTGAAACTCAAATTCTAGAATTGAGAGAAACTAATGGGAATTGAGATTTGCCGGCGTGGGCTGCCGGATTCACGTCGAATCGCCGGCGAGCTCGGTGACGGCGTGGTTGTTGAACCAGCGGGATTGGGAGGTTTCACTTTGATAAAGGATAGATGTGGACTGTGGAGAGAGTCGAGAGATATGATGATAGATAGAATCAGAGGAGAGAGACAGCAACTCACTCAGACTTGTTCACAGTATTGTAGAAGTTATTACACTTTTTTACTCTTTATCATACAACTAGTTCATGTTCTTGACACTCGAGTTGAAATAAATATGCAAAGTACAAAAAAAAACACAAGTCTCTTACTGAAAATACCACAAAATCTTTTTGCTTGTCAGTCATCAACTATTTTGGATGTAGAATTCCAACATACATCCCAAAAAGTGGAGAACTTACGTAGTCACTATAATAAGCCAACAGAACTGGTCATTCTTGCCGAGATGCAGTGGGGCATATCCAGTGGAAATGCCAGAAGACGAGTCGAAGACTGCCACGTGCAGAAGCGATGCATCTCTAAGCATTGGCGACCAGTGGTTCATGGAAGTCGGTATGAGAGCTCCCATCTTCATTTTTTGACGTCGCAGGTTTACTGACTTCCCCCGCATCTGTTCCATCCTTGGTTGGCTCTTGCTTGGAGGCCGAGCCATACATTTTTCTCCTGGCGTCCCTACGTCCAGCCTTCTGTTCTAATCTCAGTTCGTTGAATTTTTCTTCGAAGTTGGCCTCGTCCTCGGGTGCAAAGAAGACGACCTGCTTGCCTCCAAGGTCTTGATACATCTTCTCAATCTTAACCTTCCAGAAAAGACCCATTTCTGTGTCCATCTTGTGGTGTGGTGTCTTGAGCAAGTACTCGTCGATTCCGCCTGCCTTGTCTATGCAGCGCAGCGCATGAGTAGTCACCTTGACGCGGATTTGACGGTCAAGAATGTAGCTGAAGAGCCGCTTCTCTTGCACATTGGGCTTCCAACACCTCTTCGTCCTAGAATAATTGCCAAGTCAAGAAAGTCAAGAATGAGAATATATAAGAATTTCAGAAGTATGCAGCGTAGAGCCAATGGCAAGATCGCTTAAAAGCATCGAAGAACCGAAGAACCCGAAAGTTAAAAAATGATCAAGCCAATTGAAGTTACCAAACATCAGACATTTTCTCAACAAGACCAAGCTAAAATTTCCATCAATTTACATCTTTGAACTATCAAAGTCATAAATACAGAGAAATACAGTTTCTGCAGTTCTTCACCAACAATAATTAGTATAACTCCACCACACCAGTTTCAAATCGAATTAAAGAAGATGATCGTTTCAAATCGAATTAATCAAGATGATCGGCTAGAACTTAAAGGATCTACACTTAGCCAAACCTCTTACTAGTAAGCTCTCCAATTATGAATCCTTACAATACTAAATCAACAGCCTCATAAAATCAAACACTAAGCAACTCAATTCATACAAAGTTATACGATCACAGGTCAGATAAAAACACACATAAATTAGCAATTATTCCTTCCTTCGATGAATTGCAATGAAACCGAAAATGCGCAAAAATAATGACATATGCACGTAAACATACAGACTTGTTGCCTCCGTCTTCACTGACACGATTGCCGAATTGGATATGGCGGCCGGCGAAAAGGCCGCGGTTGGCACGGCCCATGACGATTTTGCGATCCGGCACCCATTTTTTCAACTGATCTTTCACTCCCGGAGCTAGATTCTGTTCACCTCCGATTTTCTTCACAAGTTTCTTCATCATCCCTCTGGACCTAAACGCCATTGTCTCGAATTTGTTTCTTCGCCGGAAACGTTAACTGAGAATAAGATTGGGGGTTTTAGCTAGGGTTCTAATTTGCTGAACCCAACACAAGTACGCAACGAAATACTCGAAAATAAATCCATTGTTTTTTTTTTTTGTAAATTTATTACTTTTCAATAAATTAAAATTCCGAAAAAATTAGTACTACTATTTTATTTTAAAATAGTAGATACAGTCGTATTATCTCATTTGAAGGTATATTTTAAAATTTGAAATATTATTATCTCTATTAAATTTTTTCTTCTATTTTATTTTTTTCAATTTGATACTATTTTAAAAATTTTGTGTCTCAAAAAGAATTCTACAGGGTGCTCACCATAGTTGTAGTACTAGATAGTATAACATGATAGTACTAAACTTTTATTGAATTTGGAGATAGTGGCATTTTGTTCCTAAGTTTTTTTAAAAAATATACCCCCATAAGGAACATTCAGAGATTAATTATAATTTTAATTGTGTTTTATCAACTAAATTTTATTAAGTACTTTTATTTTATTAAGTTACTATTATGAACTTATCAACGAAGTAAAATTTAATAATTTCAATTTATTGAGTTATTATTGACCTTAAGTAGAACACCATTTCATTTTTTTGGGGGTGGATTTAGAAACAAAAGCTGAGTTGTTTAATTGCATTCATTTTATATTACTATGGATGAACATTCGATTTTTGGCTTGTTTTTTTAATCAAATCAAATCAAATTGAAAAATTTTAAAAATGAAAAATAAAAGCGAACCGAATCAAAATATTCCAAAAAATAAAATCCAAGCTGGAAAACTAAAATGGAATAAATATATCCAAATAACTTTAGGAAGTCTAGGTTGGATTCTTCAAATTGTTACTATAATAACTTTACACAATATCTTTATCCGCTAACAAATACAAACAACATTAAAATAAAACTCCTTTTTACTCTCAATACAAATAACACTAGATTTCTTAAAATTTATTTCCAAAGATTTGTTCACCACAGATAATTCTATTCTCCGATATAATAAAATTCCAGTTTCATAACTCAAGTTTAATTTGGCTTTCCTAAATACTGGAGTACTATTTTAGCAAAATTAACAAATCAATTTCTCATAACTCTTTATGTTCCTGAAAAATGTGATCCCATATGTCGTAGACTAAAAAAGTAAACAAAAATTCAAACCAGAAAGGAAAGGATTTAATTTCATAACAAACACTATTTAGAATTTGCTCAAAATGTGAAAATTTTTTCAGCTAAGCAAATTTCCTCTTCACCTGCCGGCCGAAAGCATGCCTTTCTTGGCGCCCTTCTTCCTCGAGCCACTAGACTCCGGTGCCTCTGCCTCTTCCACCTTCTGCTCCGCCTCCAAGATTGCCAACTGCAGAAACGTGTCCATGACGAAAGAGTGAACGTTAGCACGCGCTGATTCTTGAAATCAACGGGTGAAAGCAGAGGAAACAATGTTACCTCATCGAGTATCGGTTTCAGTTCCTTGTACCTCATCTTAGCAAGATCAAATCCATCTTTACGGAGTTCCTACAACACCAAAAGACCTTAATCCAACAACACAAACGGAATGCAAACATAAAATTTTCCTGTCGTAATATGTAAAATGCATTCTGGACCATTGATCTTTGTACGATCTATACGCTAAGACTCACCTTTCCCGTGTGCTGTGTATGCTCATAAGCAGCCATTTGCCAGTACATATCCGTACGTTTGTAGAAGTCCTTGAGAGATTCCCCAGGCTTTACGAATAAAGTTCAAGAACGAAATCAATTTAGAAACATACATGCAAGATTTGGTGACATAATGAAGTTGTCGATATGGAACGGGTTGCAGCAAGTACCGTTGGCGTTCTCTGTGAATCAGAAAGGCCGAGGGTGACTCTGATCTGTTCAATCTTGATCCGTCTCTCCTTCCTCCGGAGGGTTTTTCCTTCTCCCTTTATTATAGCAACGGCATCCCCCATCTGTAGCACGTTTTCATCTATGTAAAATCTAGAAGTGAAAATAGCATATTTTTCAGTGCCCTATTGACATGAGAAAATACCTCCACGTCTCCATCCGCATCATCAGATTTGTCGCTGTCATCTTCACTGCCAGAGTCTTCTTCGTCTTCACTATCATCTTCATCTTCGTCTTCATCCTGTTCTTCATCATCTGATACTTCAATCCATTCTGATTCAGACGCCTGTCCAAAACGGATACAGAAGGACTTCAGTACAATGGCTCCGAACACGATACAGAACCCAGAAACGTAAATAGATAGCATGAGCAAGATAGACACGAACCGGAATGATGCACTTCCACTCATCCAGTTTACTAAGGTTGAGTGCATACATATCATCAAGAGTAATCTCTTGATCCTTGATTTCCATCATGCCACCATACAAATATAACATATCTTTTCCAACGACCATACATGAATTGATCCGTCCACAAGGTTTCACTATCTGCAAACGAGAGTTAAATAGTTCAATAGACAATTCATCAAACACAAACGAAAGGAAAAGGAGGACAGAGGCTTATAGTAATAAACCTCTGGTAAATCAGATTCTTGCACCGCGAATTTCTTGCTAGATCCAGATACTTCTTTGTCATCAACAACTGTTACTTTTTTATGCAAACTAGCAGATATATTTTTTACGTCAACATCCATGTCAGCATCATCATCGGAATTTTCATCTTCGTCAAGGGATGATATATTTTGCCTTTCTGCCACTTTCATCTCGTCAGAATCCTTCTTTAACTGTAGAGACAAGAACCAAGGGAGGAGTCAGGCATGTGGATACGTCGAGACGGCCAAAAGAAGAGCTGGAACTCAGGAACTATCCCAACAAGAATACCTTATGTTTCGTTGCCTTCTCCTTCCGCAGCTCCAACGGATACCTTTTTCAGACACAGAACAAATCATTATCAGTTCAGCATCCTCAGCAAAGTAAAGGGATGACATAATGCGCGAGAAATAATTATTATAACTAAATTTATTAGCAAGCAGAACATACCAGCGATGGTTGTCAAGTTGGAAACCATAAATCTCATTCAAGAACAAGCTCATCATTACGTCACCTGTCAGAAACGCGAGCCAGATTTATAAGCTGAAATGACTCAAAGAGGAAAAAGTCCTAGTAGTACTATTTAAAGTTCTTCATTCAGCAAAAGAGAAAAAGGAAGATTAAGTACTAAAAAGAGAAAAATAAAAACTAAACCTCAAAAATTAAAGGTTGCAGTTTTACTGTTTGTTCACTTCATCTAATCTATGAGGACATACATGTACTGTAGAATGCAGATTATACTTTGAAATCTAGCTGCAGCCATAAAACGTGATTGAACCTAATTCGTACCCCAATTGTAAATCTAAAGTATCGTAACTACTTCATGGGAAAAATCAGTTTCAAATATTATTCTTTTGTTGCTGAAAGCAAAGGATCTAAATCAGCTATAGACTATAAGAAAAGAAATTTATAATATCGACCTTCCATTTCCATATCAACCACTCCTCCAAAGAACAGTGCCCTCTTCTTATGGACAGCCATAGAGAAACCAGCACGAGGTCCAGGAGGCATCCCAGTCTTCTTGACCTTTTACATGAGACATAAAAGAAAGTATTAACAAACTGTAGATAAAAAGAACTTCATAAAACATATAGTCATTGATTGATCTATTTTTAACTTTATCTTTCTGCTTCAAAGCACATATTTTAGGTTCTGCCTCTATGAAATTGAGAACATATCACAAAATAGGTCACATAGAACTCATCCGTATCAAAGATTAACTGAAAAGGAGCTTTCTTTAAAAGATAGTAAGTAGTACTATTTTTTTCAAAGTGCAAAATATGTATTATTAACAGAAAAGGAGTATCTAAGAGAAACAAAGCATCCAGTATTAACATGCAACAGCAATGAAAGTCATTCTGTAACTGCGAATCATATTTATTTCGCAAAGAAAGTGAATAAGCAGCTAAGGAAACATAGATACCTTATTCCATTCCCAGGTTTTAGGATCAAGGCACCACATATCTGAATGAACATTTCCCTTTTCTGAGACTTTTTTGTCTGATGATGAAACCTCTTTTGAGTAGCCGCCATATAAATAAATCTGGGACAAACAGTCAATTATAAGAATGTTAGAAAATAGTAATATATTATAACCTCAAACAATTGAGTTCAAACAACATGATATAAAACAACTAGGATACTATCTCTACAACCAACAATTTTGACATGTATTATGGAGTATTTAATGTAGACAGAGAGAGTTCCCTTTAAGCTAATATATTATTAAATCGACATGCATCACTCACCTCATCTTGGTAAACAACAAACTGGAATCCACTTCGAGCACTAGGCCACAAGGATCCTGGTCTAGGTTTTATCTCTTGCCACTACAATCAAAGTAATAATTGCCTAAGTTAACAATCTTATATTTAACAAGCACCAGAGAACATATGCTGAAAAGGTTGAATTACAAAGATAACTGATACAATACCTTATACTGATCCAGATCAAATACATGTAGATCATTGTAGTATCTGCAGTAGGGTAAATATTTTACAGATAGATGAGAAAATATTAAGGAATATGATTGGGAAGAATTTAAAGCAAATACACGCTCAAATACACATAAATCGAGTTCACTATGCAAGCAATACCGCTCATAATTGTTTGATACAACTTTCATGCTGACATAAATCGAGTAGTCCATATTGAAGTGATAATGTTGTAAAACAAGTATTACAGGAGCACAGAAAGAACAAAAAACTTACCTCACTTCTCTAAGAGTATCATAAAATCCTCCAAAAATTATGATTTTGTGCTTGTACAGTACCTGCAAAAGAATGAGAACGCGAATTCATTATGACATTTCAATTCTCAATTTCTCATAACTAAAATTCCCCAAAGTTAATGCATGACAAATCAGAAAACGCCAGCTTACCATTCGGTGACCTGATCGTGGACTAGGGCAACCTTTATAGTTCAGTTGCTCCCATTGATTTGTTTTCAAGTCCAGCACCCAAAAATCCTATAAGCACATTTCAGAATCAAAATTCCATACTTACAAAAGCTTCATTAATCACCAGCAATCTATACCTTGTAGTGATGAAAACGCTCTTGATTTGGAGATGTAAATTCACCACCTGATTGCATCATTCATTCAGAAAACAAGATCAATGTCGTTTATCTATAAATAAATGATATAATTACTCTTGAAGTCCCGTTATACCATAAATATATAGAGAGTTCTTCCATGCAACTGCCTGATGAGCACTTCGAGGGGGCGGGCTATTGGGGCTCGAAATTAACTTCCATTCTTGCTTTTCCACATCAAACCGGTAAAGATCACCATAAACGAATGTCTGCATAAACAATAATCACCTCAGACTCATTACTTGCAATAAAACAGAGGGATCTTGCTTTTCAACTGGGTCAATTCTCCAAATACTAAAGTTCAGAACTTGACTTAGGCTTCAGACTCAATTGGGTCAATTCTCCAATTTCTACTGATATATAACAAGAAAGAAAGAAACCTTGTTTCCGTTGTAAAATTCACCACCATAAAGCACGAGTTCGGTCTCTTTCAAGGGATTAACAGTTAGCTGCACGTGCAAAAATAATTCAAAAATCAGCTTCCAATCCCATTACAAATTAAGCTCCACAATTTTGCACAATATGAAAGAACTTGTACCGAACAATTTGATCTTGGAGATGGTGCTGGGACATTATCTTCAACATGGACTTCCTTCTTTTTGGCTTCCTCTTTTTGTATACTCAACTGCACAAATTCGAAGAAGTCATTCCACATTCAGCACAATCAATCCAAATGGAATTGTATGAAATCAATAAATAATCAAGAGGAAAGAATGGTTTTTTGGGATTGATATATGAAGGAGAATGTAGGGTATATACCAAAATAGCATCGATGTCATCTTCGGGAGATACTTTTTTGGACTCACGTCGCGCCTTTTTGACCTCGGCTTTTGCAGTTTTCTTTTCCGTCTTCTCTTTTCCTTTGCCGGGTTTCTTCGTTTTCTTTCCCATTCTTCTCTGCTTCAGCTGCTGGCGCTAGTTGCTTCTTCTTCTTCTTCTTCTTCTTCTTCTTCTTCTTCTTCTTCTCTCACTCTTAATTGGGAGTGCACCGTCTCTTCTTTTTGGCTATTTATTTCGCGGCGGAACTTTAGCTTTAGGGGTTCAATTTTGTATTCTTGATTTTGGTCTGTGCTCTGCTTCTTGTTTCATACATACAGTATATTTTCCAGTGTACATATTTTTCACCATTATATGCAAAGGCAGATATTTTTCTTATTTTAAATTTTAATTAAAATTTAAAATTAAAAATAATTTTTAAAAAAAATAATAATTTATTAAAACATCCAAAATTACATAATTCAAATAAAAAATTAGTGAGGATGTGTGACCCTATTTCTTTAACAAGAATAAGAATTAAACAAAAATAAATATTTTCTTTCATTAAAACCTAGCATTAAAGAGCAGCTGGATATTAAAAACTTTTTATTTAACTTTGATTTTTTTTATAAAAAGAAAAGAAAGAAAAGGAAATAGATGTACATTGTTCTTCCATTGGACGATACAACACGTGCTCAATGTGTGCGCACGACCTGTGCGCACGACCTTGTAAGGTCGTGCTCTAGTATTGAGCATTCATGCTTGCAATATTGAGCACAATACTATACTTTCTAAAAATGTGTAACTTTCTTTATTGAGTCATTTTCTCATTTATACGACATATTTTTTTCTCCGCCGGTAACACTTCTGCTAAATATTTATTTGAATTAAGAATTTATTTGAAGGAATTTAAAGAGCATCAGATATCAATATTATATTAATAAAACACGTTAAATCATTTAAATTTATATTTCTAATTTTCTTATCAGTTAAATTTGATCAACAGGCTAACACTACATTATTATGTGTTATAATTATATTAAAATTACATATCTCCCCTTAGGGCATCAGCAGTGGGGCGTCCTAAGGCGCGCCGCGCCCTATGGCGCGCCACGTCATCAGTTTTATCCTCCTACCTCCCCACCTGCTATGGCGCCTCATCATCATTTTTTTAATATTTACAAAATCCATACGAATTTAAAAAAACTTAATAAATTAAAATATGAATTTCAAAAACCTCATTTCATTTAATAAAAATTAATACATTACAATGCGAATTAAAAAAAACGCAAACTCAGCGACGGCGGTTACGAGCCCACACTTCTTCAATCATGTCGCTCATGAGCTGCGCATGATCCTGTTGGTTGCGCATTGAGGCATGTCTAGATAGAACCTCATTGAAGCCTAACGGTAACCCTCTATCGGGTGTCTCGGTCGACGTGCCGGACGAGGTAGATGCACAGTCATCTTCATTCCAATCGGTGATGTTTCCGCCTTCATTCTCGACTATCATGTTGTGCATGATTATGCACGCATATATGACATCGGCGATGACTTCCTTGTACCAGGAACGAGCCGGCCCTTTCACAATTGCCCACCGTGATTGGTGTCGTCGCCGAGATTCATTTTAGTTGGATGTTGAGAGAGAATATGTAAAGAGATAATTGATATGTTCGTATGTACAAATGAATGAGAAACTATATTTAAATAGAAAAACGCGTGCCATCGTCCGCGTAGGCCGCAATGGGGCGGACGATGGACATCGTCCGCGCTATACTCCGCGCCCTTAGTATAGGGCGCGACGATCGTCCGCGGCCTATGTCACGCACCCGCAATGGGGCGGACGATGACGGGTGCGGACGATGCGCGCCATCGGGCGTGCCACTGTCCGCCCCATTGTGGATGGCCTCATAGTATTGATAACCACACCAACCAACTGATATAATAATACTCCTACTACATAGCAGGTCTTTGTTATACAAAAAGCATTGTATTTTTAAACAAATAAAGTATTAAAATACATCAGATATATTATACTCCCTGCGAGCATGTGTTACATTTATATAATTATATTTATATTAAAATTACATATTCCACCTTATATTGTACAAACAAATATACTATCATTGAAATATTTTATGTACTAGTATAAACTTTTTTGGCAAAATATTTCTTATCTATGAAACAGGTTTTTATTAAGAAAGAAACCCAGGCCTTCTACTGAATGGGCATAATTGCACATTGCACACACATGGGTTTATTTTGATATTTGATTTTGGGCCAAGTTTATGTAATTATGACTATGGGAAAATTGGAAACTCTTTATATTGAATTTTTTTCACAATTATATTCGACGCATTTGAAATTGTAAATTATACACTGCAATTTTTTCCTTATCACTAAAAGTTGTATAGCATATAAAATATCGCAGCATCATTTCCAATCGCTACAATTATCAATCGATGAAATTGAGACAAGGATGTAAATCCACATAATCTTTGAAAACTAGCAATCCAATATTAATTTCACATCAAAATTCACCTATATATCACTTAAATTTTTCGATCGACATTTGATACTAGTTTGTTTGCATGAGTTTTAAGTTTAAGTTATTGAGTAAGATTGAACTTTTTTAATTAATTACAGTTCACTTCTTGTACTTACATAAATACTATGATTCAAACTCTCAATTTATTGATTGAAAGAAAAACATTATAGTAAAATAAACTCAATAATTTGTAGTACTATATCTACTATTAAACCAAAAAAAATGATAAAATAAGAGAAAAGAATATTCTAGAAAATATGTCTTCATGATGTGTTACAACGAATTTGGATGCATTTTCATATTTATGGCGAAAAGAATTCAAAGTTACAACACAATTGCCTCATTATGTCCTCACCAATCAAAATGACAAACTGAATACGTTATCAAGAAAGATACACGAGAAATATGTTTCGGAATCCACAGATGGTCATTGTAATTCATCGGATAAATACAAAAAAAATGGTAATATTATCATTTTTAAAAAATCAAAAAGTGGCATTACTTAAGGTCTTGTAATTCATAGTATATTTTTTGATCCAGCAAATAACCCGATATTTCAGAAGATATATGATCATCTGCAATATAATTTTATTATGCGATTATTAGATTTACATGATTGTTCACTTCCAAAAACAAATTAATTCTAAATTTATAATTACAACATACATATTTTTCTTAATAAATTCTATTTTGACATGCGTCATGCCCACATTCTTGCATCACATCACATGCATGATCAATGCCACAAAAATAAAAAATTACTTGGATCAATATACCACTTAGATTACAAAAATAAAATATAAGCATTTGTTTATGACATTTAACGAAAACCATATTTTACTATTCACAAAAAGAAATGATAAATTTTCTTTGGGTCGTCAAAATTGAAATAGGTCTATAAAATTGGGCTCTGTAATTAGATTGAAGAATTTAATAACAAATTACCCATGATATACAAAGAAAATATCCTGTACACGTAACTCCATTAAAAAACAGTAAAAAGTTAAAAATAAAAAATCTGCCCCTTGTTTCAAATGAAACTAGTGGCTACACATTATCAAAACATTTTTTTAATACTAGTAATTTTAATTTATTTATGAGAAGAATATTAAATATTTATATAAAATTATGCGAGTGTCCCCACCACCACACTCTACAGCGTGCCGCCCACGCGATCTACACGTGCCCCTATAAATACCCAATTCATTTCCCTCTTCCAAATTTCCACAAATCAGAGAGAGGCAGAGATGCAGACACTGCAAGAAAAGGCGTCGGAGTGGAGCGGGGTATCCCAAAACGACGCGTTCGCCATTGACGACACCAATCTCTACGAGAAGCTCGGCCACCAGACATTCATCAACCTCTCCACCAATTTCTACAACAGGTAAAATTGACATCGCTATTTCAATTTTTCATTTGAATTTTACTCGATATCGCTGTTCGATCGTATTTCTCTCTAAATTCATTATTGAGAATGGGTTGAAGTTTGGATTTTTTGGATGAACTGAAGCTTCCACATGAGTTGTAAGGTTTTTTTAGGGTTTATTCATTAACGGCATAGGAGAAGTCAAAAAGAATGAAACCAAGTATTCCTTCTTATTTACGCTTTTTTAAAAAATAATCTATTTAAAAAATAGGGTTTTTTCATGGAAACTTGCTCTGCCCTAAGCCTCTAAGGCATTTGTTGATAAATGTAATATCTGGAGTATAATTTATGATGATGTTGGATGACAGAGTATATGATGATGAGGAAGAGTGGTTCCGATCAATTTTTGCAAATTCTAAGAAGGAAGATGCCATTCAAAATCAGTATGAATTCTTTATACAGAGAATGGGAGGGCCTCCACTGTTCAGCCAAAGAAGAGGTGACTGAAATCTGACTTCAATTATTATGCCATTTCTTGTTACTGTGATTTCAATCTTATAGTATGCTGAGATTTTCATCATCCCCTTTACTAACTTGTAGTTAGATATTGTGTGATTTTACTGTTGAGATGGAATTGATCTCTATTGGTATGTGAAAGTGTCTCCTCTTTTCAGTATCAGAAGATTCTTGCTTGAACCTTCTCTCTTGTTTTAGTACTATCTTTCTTGATGGAAAAATATAAACTTTCTCGATTATGGTCTTCAATGTGAGAACATGTGCTTTGAAACGTGATGATTCAAGTAATTGAAGTTAAACAATGACATAGCTGCTAAGCTTGAATGATCAGCTAGTTTCTTACTCATGAAAAGATAGGATTAATTCATTACTACTTTACAAGCTCATTGGCTTTCTGTGTTATTCTATTTGTTGTACCTAATTGTGTTTTGGCACTCATTCCTTGGACAGGCCATCCTGCTCTGATTGGTCGCCACCGGCCATTCCCAGTCACTCATCAAGCTGCTGAGAGGTGGCTGCACCACATGCAGGAGGCACTGGACACAACCAAGGATATTGATTCAGATTCCAAAACCAAAATGATGAACTTCTTTAGGTACCGTGTGTACAATAGCACAACTCTACAGCAAACTTATCTCCCAACTCACTTCGATTTCACGGGTCTTCTGTATTTTTGCACGATCATGATTCGATCTTTTTTTCCTGCTAGGCACACCGCATTCTTCCTTGTAGCTGGAGATGAGCTGAAGAACCCGAAACAGGCGATTCCATGCAAGCATGCAGCATAGAAGAACCTCCCATAATTTGCTCATTGATGAAGTCTCTCCCAACCAAAATTGGTGATATTTACCTATTATTACAGCTGACTGAATAACCAGATTGTATGATGAAGAACATGTATCCCTCAACTTTAATCAAGAAATGAATGTTCTTCATTTCCCCTGTTTCAAAAATCTTAATTTGACTGCTTATTCTCATTTTTATGCCTATTTCTTTGTCCAATATGACATCACTCCTTACTCCTTTTTGTCATCATGAATGAATTTTGACTGTAAATATTTGATATTTAGCTACACGGTTTCAAACCTTTCTGCATTAATGCAGCCAGAATTTTCAAAATTATATACCCTATAATCAATATCTTGAAGTTGATTTAGACTACATTGTATGACTCATCCTTCATCTTATCACATGCAAAAAAGCAAGCTGAATTCACAAGTTGAGCATTCATTCCTCAATATACAACTGATACAATAAGCTTCAAGAAAAAAAATCTCATGAGAGACAGAGCTAGGATATATATATTTATCCAGCCAAAGAGAAAATATGAGGAAACTAAAAATCTAAAAAAAACATGAAAACTAGGATTACATTACATACATTGAGATTTGGTGTGATTCATACATCAATTAACGTGGATCTCCTGAATTCATCTGGATCAAATCTTGAAGGATTGGCATATCTGGCTGAGAATGATTGGTAGAGATTGTCGATGTCGGGCTCGAAGGTGGCACTGGCAGATCCCTCGTCGAAGTTCTGCATATAGCTCTGCGGATCGTAGGTTTTCTGCTTTGCAAAGGGAAATTCTGAGCTTTTCTTCTTCCCTCTTTTGAGCTTTCGCCAAAGCATCAGGCATTTGTGATCACTCGATGATGATGAGTATGCGTTTTGCCCTAATTTCATGCTTTTGCTGCGTGAGCTTCTCCATTTGCTCATTGAAGGAGACATGGTTATAGAAGGTTGATGGATTAATCTTTTGAGTGAGAGAGAAAGATAGACAATGTGTGTGCATGGATATGTATGTGAGAGGTGAATATTTGGTTATTGACCAATATATAATTTTCCAACAAATTTACTAATTTAATGCAATTTTTTATATATTTTCACTATATTAAAGAATACAGACTAGTAGATGGAAAGAAACCGTGAGTTGCAAATTGAGAATTTATCATTATAAATCGCAATCGCGAAGACAAAGACACTCTCAGATATGCATCGCATAACAACACTCATTTCTATGAACATTGAATCCACCAACCTCCAAATATTCAAGAACAAACCAGAAGATAGAAGCCATTCCAAAAGACAAATGATATTGAATCTAAGGTCATCCACGTCTCTATCTCAATACCGTCTCATCCATTAACTATTCATGGGCCCCACTGCATTTTTTTCCACATCCATTAACTAAGAAACAACAGATACAATCCTCCATCTCTTAACCATTCATCCCATTTCATTTTTATTTTTATTTTTCAACAAATTCAATCAATATTTCACTGAAATATTAAATTAATACTAATAATTTCATAAATTAATTAAAAACCACGGAAATTAAATCATCAGGAAATACAAAACATACATAATTGAAATCCTAATATTATAATTTATTTTGAGTAACGAAATACATAGCAACGACTTGTGCAAACCCACGATGTTGGCTTCAGCGTTGTGAAGCATGTTCAGCCACGTAGATGGCGTTGAAATTGCGGCATTCCTTCCACACACCACTGATGGTGATTCCGAAGCATGTTCAACGTGCGTGGAGGATGTGAATGTGTAGTGTTTGTGTGGAAAAAATAATGGGGGAATTGAGTTATTTATAGATGAATGTGGAAAAAAAAAGAAAATTAAAAATACAAAAAAAAATCTGCAAAAAAAGGGGCAAAAAAAGGGTAATTTTTTTTTCAGATTAAAAAAAAAACAATTACAAATCTCCGAAAATCGACGCCCACTCGCAGAGCCGGCGAGTGGGCATCACGACCCATCCGCTGCTTGCCACGTGGCCGACGCGCCTGGCGAGCCAGCTCGCCAACATGCTCTTGGCGGAGGGATAGCCGAGGGGTACGGGACGAGACGGAGTGGCCACATCGCTGGCTCGATGCTGTCTCGGTCTCGTCTCGCTGCCGTCTCAGTCTCGTCTCGCTGCCGCTGCGGATGCTCTAACACCATCACAGGCCCGAAAAATCAACTCCGAAATCAACTCCCATACCCAGAAAATCCAGAGGTAGACTATAAAGCCACCAAACGAAACAGTGAAGATTGAACCTAAACCTCTCCAGTCACAAAGTAAGAGACGTCCCAGAAAAGCGAACACACCACAAACGATCAAAAACTGATCGAAGTAACATAAAAAATGCCATAGATCTTAAATAGCAATAAATTACACATACAAGCTGAGCAAGTTATATATTTCCTGCAACAAATTTAACCAAGAAAAAGGGCAACAACGTGTCATAATCCAAAACACAAGCTTTTCGTCATAATCAGAGCTTCAACAGATCGAATTGGGCAGTTCCCTCTATATAAATCTTTGCTCCCCACATATTATTACTACAATCAGGGAGCGCTTCAATATATCAAGATTTCATATCAATGTGTCTTAAGGCATATGACGCGTGGACTTTCTCTTTTGAACTTCATTGTGGTCCTCGGCCCTTGTGGCCAAAGAACTCATATACTCGACTAATGGCTGGATGTTGAGGGACTGTAGAAGCATCTTATGTTCACATGAAATCTTCCTCGAGTTCTTGAAGGGACTTGTTGGTAGATGCTATGTCCTTGTTAGATGTCATCTTCTCAGCTACCATCAAGTTTTTGTAGCTCCTTAATTCAGCCTGCCTGTCTTTCTCAAGTCTGTCCAACTCCTCCCGTCGCTTCTGCAAAACATATAATCACATATAAGCATAAGTAAGCCACAAAAGAGCTTTTCAAAGTGACAATCAGTGAATTAGTTAGTTTGTCATTGTGGCAATCGAAAAATCTGTACAATCCTACCAAAAAATTTACTTAAGAAAACTAACAAAATATAGGGAACTTAAACATCAGATATGGGAAAAGAACCTCAATAGAAATATCTCAACCAAATTACATTATAGCTTTTTCCTTCACTAAATTTTAACAAGGTGATAATCATTGCACTCGGTCACAGAAAAATAGTTGCAAGACATCTTAATTGTTACATGACCAGCAGGCACCATCAATCTACTTTCATGGTGCCATAGATAGCTAGTAGTAGCCAGGGAAGCTCTACTGAGGTGAGGCCCGTGATAGAGCAGAAAAAAATATTATATTTGTCCAGACAGTCAAGTAAGTACTAACAATATGAGCAGTGGATTTCTTTATGACTTAGTTTCTCAAACCTGGGGTAATATAATAGCTTGTTAAATCAACTAGTCCTAGAAAACTAAATACCCAGATGTTTTAGATACCAGGTCGTAGTTTGAGAGAAGTGAATTTCATACAGTTATGCCAACCACAATCACGGAACAAAGAAAAACTGGCCCCACACATATCCGTAAGGAAAATTGATACTGCAAACAGAGACAACTTCAGGTATCGTACCTCAAATATAGTTTTGTTAGAGACTTAAGAGTCAGTGGAAACATTTCAATATGCATCTGATTAGCAGTGGCTCACTTATATAATCATGAAAAACCCTTGTACCTATATCAAGAGGTAAAATAACTAACCTTTTCACGGAGCTGCTGCTTCCTTTCTGCTCTTTCTGCTGCATTTACGGCCTCCCGTTCAGCTAATCACACAAAAAGAATGGCAATCATTAGGAAATTGGAGGACATTTTACTCGCATACTACTTAGTTGTGTGCTTCAAGCCAAGAAAGGCATGCCAAAGAAAAAAATAATCATGTACAGAATAGCTCGACTCTCTTCTCTTATTGTCTAACATGAGGGTTTTTGCACAATAAACAACAAAATACGAACCTTTTAGATCAGGAGTTCTTTCCACTTTGGTCCGGTTTAATCGGTTGACTATCTCATTTATTCGCTTTTCGACTCTCACGGTACGAACCTGGGTAATTAGAAGAACACATTTACTTTTATCTCTGGTATCAGACTTCAAGCAGTAGGAAAATACCCCATATAGTTATCATAAAAGTCACACAGACTAATGCTCACCATTTTAGAATTATAAAAACCAACTTGCCCAACATCCATCGATGCAGTCTTCTTAAGATTTTGCCAAGGAGTGTAAACAATATCGACATTGTTTACTTTATTTCCTGCAATAACCATGATATTAGATCAGACAATAGAACCATATGCCAAACAAATCAAGGTTTTGCTTCAAACAAAAACACTCAGAAGTCTCAGCAAAATACACTTAAGTTCGCAAGCTACACTGAACAAAGTCGAGATGAAGAAAAACAAAATCTTACCTTGGATAGAATTTGCTTTGACTAGTTGAGCACAATCTTCTAACACACCTTCAGATATATCATCAATAGTTTGACCCTTGTGCAATCTCAGATACACGTGAGCTGAAGACATCTTATCCACGTGGAACCTGCATCAAATCATCCCTGTCAAGTAAGCTGCAGCAATTATTGAACAGCACAATAGGCCACATTTTAGAAGCATATTCGGCAGTCCTAGGGCGCTTGTTTAGGCAACCACCACAAATCCACAAGAGAAAAGGTTATCAAGGCTAAATCATCACAACATGTTTTAGCATCCATTATATTGAGCTAAAAATTTCATTCATTTTAACAAAATCAAAAGCAATTCTTCCATATATACATCTTTTGAATTGCAATATAGACCTAAGCTCCAAAACACATAAGAAAAGTCCAAGATTTGACCTTGCCCTAGAGTAATAACTTAATCAAATTATGATAGAACTACAGAAAATAGACCGAAACCTATACCTTTCGACCTACAACCTGATAAATTCAATCCCCTTCACCATACACAACCCTTAATCTAAACACATCACAGCTCTATCTGTTCTAATTCCACAGTCAACAACCTCTCAACTCGACTTCCACCTAAAATGAAAATGCATTTCCATGAAAATAAGCTTCCAAACAGAGCATAAACGCATCCTATCATATTACCAACAAAAATCTATCACCATTCTCCCGTATTCCTTGTGCATAGGCGCATCGGAAACCCCCTCCCGTCAAAGAACAACTCCAGGAAATGAACTCAAAAGTATTCCAACAATGAAGGTGTTATGATAAGAAAAGAAAAGGGGGAAAATGATACCAAATATCTTCAGGAAATCCGTATTTGATGAGCTCTTCGTTCTCATACTTGTCGAGGCCCATGAATATGGTGAAATCCCCAGCCTCAGGGCGAGCCTTGAAGTAGAAAACCATTTTTTCTGTGTCTTCCCCTTTCAATCACTAGGGTTTGAATTCTGATGAATTTGACGATGGAATTAGAATATGAAGCTTCGCGGTGATGAGTCTCTCATTTTCGCCTCCCTGTTTCTCCGTTTATATTTAATAAATAAATAAATAATTTAATTAATGTATTTTGTTTTCTTCAATGTTTTGTGCGATTGGATATCGGATCCGTACCGATTGGTTAATGGGCCTATTTGTTTAGAAAAGGTTAATGAGTGGGTCATAAAGCCCAAAATTAAGGACATAAAGACAAGATTTTAAGGGTTTGGAAACGTCATGATCAAATCGCCCGAGTCCAACACCATCTTCACGAAGTGAACTCTGCTTTTTAATTTTCTATTTTTTAGGATTTGTAATTTTAATTTATTTTGCTATTAAGTCCTTTCCATGTTACGTATTGTATACTCATATTTCATTTTCATTTTCATTTTCATTTTCAATTTCAGAACTAAAACAATGAATACTACGAATTAATATCACTATAAAAAAGCATAAAATAGTGCTGGATTTAGTGACGGCATCCAATAGCTCAACAACTAGTGACAGAATTAGTGACTGAAAAGTGTGAGTCACTAATTAGTGACAGATTACTCCGTCGCTAATGCGAAGCAGCCGCCTATGGTTTCCTTCATAGTAACTTTAGTGACGGAAAATCCGTCACTAAAACTTTTTACTAACAAGTTCGTTAATGACGGATCTGCCGAAATTTGATTTGTCACTAATCTGTTAAGTGAAGAAATTTTACTGATTAGTGACAGAAATATCCATCAGTAATTGGCGAGTTTTTTGGTAGTTATCACGGGGTGTGATCTCCGAGTAACTCCAAATCTTTTCATATTGTCTTTTTCTCTTGATGTAAAATATGAGGACGAAAGAAAGAGGTCCCATTATTTTCAGATGTAATTATTTGTATGCTAGTAATACCACAAGAAAAAAAGTGATTTATTTTTTAAAATAAAATAAAACAAAACAAAGCAGCCACAACCACTATAGCTTAAAAATGATGCGACATAAACTTGTACATATATGTGGACATGCCCTATGCAAATAAGTGCCTATTTATTTATTTGAATTTTTGTAACACCTCGAAAAAAAACTAATTAATCTAATTAAATCTTTTCCTAGTTGACTTGGTCAAATATATTTCTCCAAACCATATCACCAAACGATTTTCCCATATCTATACTCCCTAAAATCTCTCCAACCACCAAATCCATCAATATCTATCAGTTTTGCCTATATATATCCAATCAATCTCACGATCTTTCTACACATAAATTCAATACCAAGAAAAACCAGGAACTAAAATTTAGAGAAAGAACCGAGTTGGAGAAGAGAGTTTTCTGCCGCCTAAGAAGGTAATCACCGATCAATTTCTAGCCTTGATTTCCTTGCATTCATTTAGGATAACTCTAATTTTGGAGCATGAAATCTATAGTATTCGGACAGTAGGTTCCGACGCATGTTTGACCGACCAAACAAACTCCTTTTTATACGATTCTTTTTTCTGAGTAAACCTTAAGGTGTCTTCTGTGTGGTGTGTGAATTTCAACCTATTTGGACGAAAGATGTATTTTTGGTGAATTTTTGAAGTTGACTGCGCAGTTCTGCCAGAAATTGTTTTTCTCGACCAGGGAGTTACGTTTTCGATTTGACCGATCTAAAAAGATTATTTTGATGTGAAATTTTAATTAAATGATATTTTATGTGTCTACTATATTGTGGAAAAGTTTCAGCCCCAACGGAGACCGGATGAATTTTAAATGATTTTTACAAACCAACCGCGCATTTCTGCCAGTTTTGTTGTTAGGTGAAAATATCACTTGTTGCTAAGTTTTAATGAATTATATGATGCATGTATGATTTAAGAAGGTATCCTATGGCATGATTATGTGTAACACGTTGAGAAGTATTATGGCATGTTTTTCCTTATGTTGATGAACGTTCGGGAATGAACAATCTAAGAAAACGATGAAAGGAACGATAGGACATGCATAATAATTGTAATAATGGAAAACCTGATTGTGTGGTGATATTGACAAGGGTTGTTGCACGTACGAGGGTACCAAGAGTAAAAGGTTGCGTAAAGTCGTGATTGTGTGGTATAAGCAAGCGAGGTGAGCTTTCTTTTTAAATAAGGGCAATGCCCTAAGTATACTTTTTTATGTGAAAATGATATGAATATTTGTCATGCCGTGTTTTGTTTTATTCTATGGAACCTATCTGATGTGGCTTTTGCCATCAATGGATAATCGAATTCGGGTCTGTCTAGCGAGTGAGTCCCTATTCAGGCTAGTGTACACCTATGGAGATCGTGAGCCGTCTTTTGGGTCGGCCGGTCTAGTGACTTGGAATGTGGCCACATTCCTTGTCATCAATGGATCAGATATGGTAGACATCTATGGGAAAATGACTGCAGTCACGAGTTTTACGATGGAAATGATTTTAGTGTCTTGGGCGATTTCTAAAGTTAAAACCCCAAGGTCACTCAATGGTGGCATGATAAATACTTTTTATAAAATATTTTCGGCATGAGTCCACTGAGTGCATCAAGTACTCAGCCCTGCTTTTCTTTTTAAAAATTGCAGGTTGAGCGTGACGGGCGCGGCGGGTGTTGAGCAAGACCATTGAAGAAATTTAAGTGTGTAGAATGGGTCATGTCTTCACACGTGGCATATTCCTTCTCTCAAATGCATCCGCTAAGTAGTTGTCCTTCTTTTGAGTTCTTGTATCGTTGAGATGATATTTATTTTTGAGTTGTTGATTGTTGAGATACTCTGATTTTATTCAAGCTATTCCCGTTTGTTTCGAGCTATGGTCGAGTTATGTTGTTTTCCTCTTTCTTCCCCGCTTCTTTAATCCTCCCCTAGTCGCGATCAACCTTGTTTTCTATCCTTAGAAAATGTGGGCATGACAATTTCAATACCGAATATAACACGAATAGTGCAATTCGTATTTGTTTTTTATATGTTTTGGTTTTTTCTATTTATTTAGGTAGGACATGTTGTGTTTATTGCATGATAATGACAAATTTGGTAGTGCGCATCTATCATTTCGTTTTATATCAATTATTGGAAAGTAAATCACTAAGTAGTTCCACAAATTATTGATGGAGACGATTCATTGCATTTAAATCCAAGTTCCATGTACGTGTAAGTTAAATGCACAATCTTTAACACATTCTAGAAATCCACTCATTCTAGATTCAATTCGGATCATGGATTAATCATGGATTAATAGAACTGGAATTATATAATTGATCACGTTGCCAAAACTTTTTTAATTCGATCACTGTTCAAATACAACTACATTATTATTTTACTATTCATTATTCATAAATATTTCATAAAATATACACCATTGGTTCTATAAAAATAGACATATTTTCATATTTGCATGTCCCATAAAAATAGTCCAATATTCTATTAGTAATTTTTTTCCTTCTAAATTCTAATCAATAATTCACTACTAATACTTCAATCATCTTTTCTTTCTTATGATTACTTTACTATTTGTACATTAAAATTCATTAAAGACGTCTATGGATAAATATATAGTAGAAAACTATTAAATAGCCCGTCTAGCTCAGTTGGTAGAGCGCAAGGCTCTTAACCTTGTGGTCGTGGGTTCGAGCCCCACGGTGGGCGAACATTAATTTTTTATATTTGTCTTGAATAATGTTTTCTATATTATTTTTGCTTTTTATTTGTATTGAATAATGTTTTCGATATTATTTTTGTGGTTGTGGGGTCGAGCCCCACAGTGAGCGAATATTATTTTTTTATTTGTATTGAATAATTTTTTCTATATTATTTTTTTATTTAGCTTTTTATTTGTGTTGAATAATTTTTTCCTATTTTCATCTAGAATATTATTTTTTTTATTTAGCTTTTTAATTGTATTGAATAAGTTTTTCCTATTTTCATCTTCTAAATTCGTAGAGACAAAAAGATAGGATTTGTTGGTAATATTTTATCAAATTCAAAACAATACGTGAACCCAGTTACTTAGAGTGTCCATAATGGTGGAGGCGAAGGCCCAGGCCAAGCCCAAGCTCAAGTCATAAAAACTTGGCCAGGCCATAAAAAAAACTTATCCACCCTAATAGTGGACAAATCCAAGCCACAAATTAATAAAAAAAATTTAAAACCAAATCTTCGTTGTATTATAGATAGGGGAAAATTATACAATGAAAATTTTATAAAAACATTAAAAAAACACCGCCACCGCCGCCTATTCGATGGCGTCATCAGAATTCGCCGCTTCTTCTTCACCAGCTTCATCGCCATCGCCGCCACCCCCACCGCCGCCCACCGTTCCCACCTCCGCCGCTTCGCTGAACCCCAACTTCGACCTCAGCCTCAGTATGAGCTCGTAGTACATCCCCTTGGTGACCGGGCTGGTCGACTTCTTGTACAAGGACAAGTTCTTCTGAAGTTGCTTCATCATCTGCACCTCCAGGGTATGGCTCAACGCCTCCGCGGCCGGTGTTGGGCGCGATCCAGACGTGCCCGCAGCAGAGAGTTGGGAGGCGGATCTAGCTTCTCGGATTGCGGACTGCTGGCCCTATGGACGTGGGCGCCTGGAGAGTGTCGAGAGGGGCTCATCCGAAACATCGTCGTTGAGGTCGAAGGTACGTGAGCCGCTACTACTACTGTAGTTGTCGGCGATGCCGAGTCTTGTCCGTTTTGCACCAGGAGCACGCTCTTCCTCGCAGATGGCCTTGAATTTCGAGGAGTCCCGCAGAACGAGTAATTCGTCCCAGTAGCCGAACTTGGGCCACCCTTCCGTATTGAACAACTGACTCGACAACGCTTGTATGTCGGCTTCACTGCGGCCGCTCTCAGCAGAGCGGAGTTGGTTGTCGTTTATGCCAGTGAACCTCTTGAGGGCTCTAGTGATCTTGGTGAACTTCTTCCAGATCTGGTCGTGTGTACACTCGGTGCTGCATGGCGGTTTGAATCCGTTGTACACTGGCGCGCTTCTAGAAGCATACGTCGATCTGATCCGTACCAACTACGACATCCGTCATGACCGCGTCCCAGGCCCTGGCAATAGCAACGGGCTCCGCCGTTTTGTAGTACGACCCCCGTGGACCGCTACCGATACCGTCACCGCTGTCGCCGCCGCCGCCGCCGCCAAGGCCACCTCCTTGCTGCTCTCCGTCGCGGCCGGCGCCTCGCCCACCACCGCCTCCTCTCCCCGTGTCCACACGTCCGGACGTCGGGGTCTCCGATGTCCCCATCAACTGCTGCCATGTGAATCTATCAGATTCAAACAGAGGAGATTGGGTGGATTGGAATTGCTGAGAAGGGGTGTTGATCGCGTCCATATTGGGCTGGTAGCCGCCGAACCTTAATTGGGGACGACCCACGTTCCTCTGCAGATGAGAGGAGAACTGACCCCGATATTGGGGTGTCTGTTGCCACGGCGGCGGCGATTGCAGACTCCACATCTAGGATGGAGGGGGGGTGGGATTCGATCTCCAGTTGGGAAGGTGGAATGTTGCCATATCCCGATTCTCCATAGCCGGGGGAGTCATCATCTCCACCTTGTATTTTGAGACTAAAAAAATTATAGAGAATGAAAATTAGGGTGTAAAATGTGTGTGAGGTGAAAATGTGTGGAATGAGGTATATATAATTTTTTTTGAAAACTATTAAAAAATAAAAAATAAAAAAAATCGAACCCGGGCGGGCACCGCGGCTCTCGGCCGCCACAATAGGGCGCCGCGCCCGGCGCCCAAGAGCCCCGGCCAGGCCAACTCCGCGGCGCGCCCATGGGCTCTCCCCCGCTGCAGCTCTTCATTTCCTTAGCAATAGGGAGCCGCGGCTCCGCTATTGTGGACTCACTTAATTAGCCATATAAGAATCAAGAAACTAACCTATAGGATTTGTTATTTTCCATCATTAAATCTTTCCTTTCAAATTTATCTACACTCATTAGTTTCCTTTAAAAATTCAATATATTATTATTATTATTATAAATTTCCTTCATATGTATAATTATCTCTCCATGTATTTTAATTTTTAGTTAGTAGCTTTGACTTAATTTAGTTTGTAGATAATTAATTTCAATTGGTTTTTCTGTAAACAACTAAACATTATTACGAACGGTTAGACACATATATGGTTTGTAGATTCTTCTATATTGGACTGCAAAACAATTTATAAGATGTCTTGTTAGAAATATTTTTGTTTTATATTTTAAGCTATAAAATACTTGTACTACAAGTACTACAACTAATATTTTATTTCAACGCACTTAATTCTCTATTTTCTCATATAGATGAAACACACGCGTGATACATCCATCATAATCTAAAATATCAGTTTAATGAAAAGACTTATTTGCTCTTTTTGGCGAGAAATTGTGAAGCTATTTTATTTGCTATTTTGGTCATTTTGCGAAATGACAGCCATTGGATAGAAAAAAGACAGCTCCTATGGAGCAATAATGGCTTCTCAAATTGTCCAACCAAATGCAAACTTCTTGAAGAAGATTTGAAACACTTTTAAATAGATGCAGGTTTATTAATTTATGTATTCCATAATTTTTGGGCTTTATTTTGGGTATTAATGTACTACTTGGGTATTATATTGAGATTTAAATATATATTTAATATTTAAAAGTTTCAATTTGGGTGTTTTGCTCAATTATGTCTTAAATTAGTAGGTTCTAATTTTGACTTTTGATTTTTGGATTATGTTTACTAGTATGTATTTTAAAAATTAAATTCTTTGTAATGAAATAAATAAATTTAACATTAATTTATTACATAATTTTTTAACCCTTTAGTATATTAAAACTATCATATGCAATATAAAATAGTAAAATTTATTATTTATTTTTAATATTTATGGAAATATATCTACAGGTAAATTTAGTATACATAATTCTTACATAATTCTAATTGAGTTGATTTTATTTTATATAAATAATTACTATGTAGATCAAACTCTACAACCATTCAATAAGAAGCAATACCTTCTCTAATTTGTTTTCATTTTTTTTATTTCTATTAAGCTCTACAAGTTTATTGGTAGTAAGACTATTCCATGTAAAAAAGTTGCATTGGCCCACCGGATATTTAATTAAGGAAAGAAATAGGGAAAAAACAATGAGAGAAATAGAATTATAGTACTACGTGTTTAAAATTCTACCATCCTACTGCTTTTCATATGATAGTGGTTACGTTTAACCATAGCAACCCCGCTACGTTATATTATAACACAGCAGAGGATTCTCCCCATCTTACACGTGTTTTTATTGAATGTGTCTTTGTTATATATCTCTCATAAAACAAAACGTCTATTAAATTTAGATGTTTGTGTAGTGTTTTTTGTCATTTGTCACTTTGTGTGTATTTGTGCATTTTGTATATGCATTTTGTTTTTGTGCATAGTAATGTAATAGTTGGGGGAAAGATATAGCCATACATGGTTTATGGTTTTATATATTCATTTATTTTGTATTTATAATTGGAAACATTTACGTGCGATGCATATCAAATCACGGGTGTTAATAAAATAGTAATGTTTTGCGGTAGCGATTTCATCGATGTCGATGTGATCTTCTTCATTTGTATTGGTTTGCTTTAATCCAAAAGCAGAAAAATGCTTCAGCTCAATCTTCAGCTTCAGCAGAAGCAGTTTCTCGCAGTGCCGAAATTCCACAGCGTCCGTCCCCACAAAGCGGCTGCGCTGCGCCCTCTTCCTCTTCAACTCAGTCGAGTTAACTTTGGATTGTGTGCGAACTCGGTTTCCCGGTTGTTTCTCTGCCGAGCGAAGGATAATTCAGGTCAGTTTCCAGTTTCACTCCTATTATTAGTTACATTTGGTACTTTTACATGAATTGCCTAAATTTTCTGATTTATTATTACAATAGAAATAGAATTTTGTGCTGTATTTTCATTCACTTGCTTTATTTCGAAGGTTTAATTGACTATGAATTAGGGATTTGTAATTCAATTTAATGATATTTCACTTAGACATTATGCCACAGCTGGTGAAGCCCTAAGTTTGCTGCTGTTATTGGAAAAGAGGGGAAAATTTTCATATAAAAGGTTTATCTAGTTGTTTATTGGAATAAGCTTGTAACTGACCAAGATTTAGGGATTTGATTTCTGTATAATTTGTAATTCAGTTTGATGATGTTTCACTTAGACATTATATCACAGCTGGAACTTGGGAAGCCCGAAGAGCAAAGGAAGGTTGTGAAGCGTGTTAATGGCATATTTTGGATTCTACTTGTCAATATCGGGATATATGTGGCCGATCACGTGTTCCAGGTTTGAATAATCTCATATTTTTTGATGTTTCACTATCTTGTACATACTTACTAGATAGGTGGTGATTGTATTATGCATTATGCCTTAGTCTGTAAAGTATAGGGTTATAAAATTTTTCGGCTGCTATCTCTAGTGTCTTAGTGTGATGGAAGTCGACAGTTTCATTTGTCCGAGAGAAAAACTCATGAAATTTTGGGTTCTTTAGTTCATAAACAATGCCAACCGGTGGAGTTAGTTCTTGTGAAGAAGCTAACTAAGGATTTGCTCCGATTATAGGTTCCGTTGATTAAGGAACTGTATCTGTATCATAATAATCCTGCTTGGTACCAATTTATAACGTCTACGTTCTGTCATTTCAACTGGTAAGGCTGCTCATTCTCTATGTTCTTACTTTTGGAATTTGAGATCATATTCAGAAAGTATTTTTGCTTGCAGGAGCCATCTATCGAGCAATCTGTTTTTCTTGTATATTTTTGGTGAGAAGTTTTGCGCCCGTTCCCTTTAAAAAAGTTTGAAGTCATGACTAGTGCTAACGGCTGGCTTGTAAATTCTTTTTGATCCAGGAAAACTTGTTGAAGAAGAAGAGGGGAACTTTGCTCTGTGGATTTCCTATATTTTGACAGGTGCGGGGGCGAACCTTGTTTCTTGGTTGGTTCTTCCAAGAAATGCTGTTTCCATCGGGGCATCAGGTGCTGTATTTGGACTCTTTGCTGTTAGTGTCCTCGTGAAGGTAGGATGAATGTTAGCCTTTCTCGAGGGATGAGGTGACGTATATTGCTTGCTTTTTTTAAGCTGCTGAAACTCTATCTACATGTGCTGCAGATGTCATGGGACTGGAGAAAAATCCTCGAAGTTCTTATATTGGGGCAATTTGTGGTAGAAAAGGTTCATAGCTACGAGACCTTTTGTTTGGTTCCAGTAACTTTGTAACTGTGGCACTAGTGTCTTGATATAGCTTCTTGACGTTTGATAGATTACTCAAATTTTCAACATTTTAACAATTATGTCCCATATGTGATATTTATGGCACTTGAAATCTCACGTCACTTCACCGTATTGTGCCCATGGGAAATATTAGATTTCGTATATTAGCATGTATTTCTGAATCAAACTGAGTGCGTGTCACATTAGGTTTTAGGTGCCGGAAATGTTACACTGAGATTGTGAAGATGCTGAAATGTTGGACATTGCTCTGGACATAAACTGATATTTACCTGATGCATGGTTTCTTTCGTGACTCAGAACTAGTTTTCGTGTGAATGCTTGTAAAATTGAGTTTTGTGGTTAACGTTGATAACCCATATCAGGTTATGGAAGCAGCCCAAGCTTCGGCGAGCTTAGGTGGAAGCTTCCGAGGAGGTGCGATGCAGAACGTAAACCACATCGCGCATCTCTCTGGCGCCCTCATCGGTGTTGTTCTAATATGGCTGCTCAGTAGTGTTCCATCACCAACGGATGAGAAATAGGGCTTCATTTTGTAAGGTGAAACTCACCACCGAGTTTTACTATGATTCCCTTCGCTGAAGGATTGATGATGGTAGTTTGGTCACTGCATTATGCAAACTAATAGCAAAGTAGCATAGGTCATTGATGTAATTTATCTCACATCATTGTTCATTACATAAAATACTGAAGGTGGTTTACATTTATCGTATAAATGATTGATTAATTTTATTCTCAATAGTCAATACCAATTCTATCTTTTTGCGAGGCCTCAGACTTCAGCTGATACAAACTTACCGAATAGTTTGAATAACTAAAGATAAACACAAGACTCATAACTAAAGATAATAGCAAACGAAAGATAAAGATAAACAACTTGACGATATCTCCAAGGTTTATCCATAAACCGGCCTTCTCTCAGCTGGAAAACAACCTTGTTCCCATGGCCGGCGTTGGTCAGGTGGGTGTGGTGCAACATTGTGAAATAGGCCATCGTCAATGGCACTCTCATTTGAGCAATCCACCATAAGTTTAAGACCACAATGAAAATAGATGTCAGTTGCCCTAACCCTAACCCGATGTTAGACTGGTATGAATTTGTTCAAGATGAGCTCTAGAGTTGGCTATGAAATCGGGCAGCGATCAATCTTGGTGTGTCACATTTCATAGCCATTTACTGTCGAGTTCTCATCGAAACGATTAAACAATTTGAAAGAGAGTTGCTCTCACGATAGGTGGCATAAATATAAGCAAGTTTGCTGTATTAGTTAATATGTACAGAAGAAATTATAAAAAACATGTGGTGATTTTATATTCCAAGAGGAAAGAGAACGACATTCTTTTCTTGAAGAAAATGATAGAAATTGTTTATATAAAGAGATTGATAAAAACATTTTATTTTTTCGTTGTTAATAATAATCAATACTTCACACATATTTATAAAAGATATACTAGACTAATAAATCAAATAAAATCACATCAAATCTTAACAATCTAAAAATATGAATAAACTATATTCTAGATAATATATTTTAGACTTATGAAAAAAATTAGATGAGGTGGAACAAATATGCGTTTCAACTCCCATGGATGAAATACTGAAATACACATTATCGTCAAGGTGGAAACCAAAATGCAACGTTTGTAAATATTAGGACTGTGCTTATTGAGCCAGCCACATATCCTTTGGTTGGTCAATGCCGAAAGGGTATTCAGAATTAGTTGGGTTGATTTCACATTTTATTACTGGTGAAGATAGTTGGGTCAACATATTACATTTCATAGCATACTCACTAAGATATTATACCTTTTTTTCATTTTGAATAGGTATCTTTACCTCTCTATAATTGAGAGGTAAAATCCTATAACTACTATATTTACCTTTTTTTTTAAATTGCATTTTGTATTATTATTTTATTTAAAAAATAGTTTACCTTTCTATATATCTTTTTTTCTTTTGAATATGTTAATTTTTAAAGGGTATATTGTTTTTGAGAAGATGTATACCTTTTTCATTACACTAACAACTTTAAGGGATGAATACATATCGCATACAAAATGTTTAACGTTTGTTTCATATTAATACAAAAAGTTTGAAGTTTACATAATCATACAAAATATTTCACTTGTGTTTCAATTTAATACATTCCGTTACATGTGTTTAAATGATGTAACTTTTCACTTATGTGACGTACAAACCATAAAACAATTATGAAATTTTTTGTACTAATATGAAACAATGATAAAAAATTTTGTAATATCATGAAACAATTATGAAATATTTTATACTTCACATAGACAAAGAGTTAACGATATCCAAACAAAAATAACGAAATGTACAAAATTGAAATACGAGTGAAACATTTTGTACCATTTATGTAAACTTCAAACTTTTTGTACTAATATAAAACAAATGTGAAACATTTTGTATGTGTTATGTATTTACCCCCAACGTTAAATATGAGTAAACTATATTATAAAAAATAGATTAAATGAATATTCTTAAATTAAAAACAAAAATCTCGTATCTCAACTCAACAGACAAACCCTCTCTCTGTAATCTGTAGCATACAACTTCATAGAGAGGAGAAAGAACAAAGAGGGTGGTGATTCGCAGAGATGTTTCTAACACAGCAAATCCCTAGAATCCATTCACATTTCTTCGCATCTCCTAAAACCCCCAAATTCTTCCTCATCACTTCCGCTCTCTTATCCAATTCAAAATCCCCAATTCCTCTACCTCCGCCTCCGCCCCCGCCCCTCTCCCACTTCTCCACCCTCACTCCAACCCCCACCGCCACGCCTGAAGACCAAGAGAGCCTGCAGCTGTCGCTCGAATCGCTCTTCCTCCCGCCGGAGACAGACGTCTCGTCGCTCAAGGAGGCGCCGCTGACCGCCAGGATTCTCAAGGGCTCCAACATCGTGCTCAGCAAATTCGCTGGCCACGGCGTCGATGTCGTCAATGCGGACTTCGTGAAGAGCAGCGTCAAGACAGAGGAATGCCCCGCCGACGGGGCGCCGGAGTTCGCCCTCGTCGGCCGCTCCAATGTTGGGAAATCGTCGCTGCTCAACTCGCTCGTCAGGAGAAAGCGCCTCGCCCTCACCTCTAAGAAGCCCGGTAGAAATTCCTTTTTCTCTGCGTGTGTGTGTGTGTGTGTGTGTGTTTTGAGCTTTTAAATCATATTTTCTGTTGAATTAACGGTTTCATTATTGAGATGGGGGTTTTAATCAAATACTACATATTGTCAAGGTAGGTTGAATTGTGGCTAATTGTTGGTGAGAAAATAGATTGATGGTTCTAATTTGAGTAATTTGTTCTTAAAAGTAGTTTAAAGTGAAATATGTGTTTGGTGAAGAGGTTTTTGAGTCGTCGTGGTCGTGGCCTCCGTTACTGAGTATAAAACGTGATTTGTGTCATGTTTTGCAGGGAAAACACAATGTATCAACCATTTTCGGATCAATGATAGTTGGTACCTGGTTGATTTGCCCGGCTACGGGTACTAATCTTATCCTGATATCCTGCTGGCTTTTTCTCGGTTTACTGAGTTAAATTATTTGGTGTTGCCGTATTGGTAGAGGTGTGTTTCTTGTGGGATTGGTCATAATCTGTACAAACTTGCTAGTTACTACTTTACAATGTGAGAGGCTGGCTTGAGTGAACTTTTACTACTAGAGGGAGCATGATCTTCTATGATTACCTGCATCGGCTTTGTGATCGTAGGATGTTCTTGCAGATTTTGAGCCACTTTTTTAGAATGTGAGAGTAAAAAGAATATTAAAAATAGAATTGAGGATAAATGCATGGGAAGAACAAAGATACCATTACTATATTTGTAGTGTTTAACAATTTTAAATATTTTGATACTGTTATGAATTATTTCTCGATGCAATTAAATGAGTTGTCACTTAAATCTTTGTGTAATTTAAGGTTTATCTAGTAAATATATCTTCTTTGCAAAAAGCAAAGGCTAAGAGTTAAGGCGTTGATTGTACCTTTCTTGGAAATCCTAGTGTAATTTCTTGCTATTAATTATTTGAGCGGTGTCTGGCAATTAACTTTTTTATCTGTGTTGATGAAAACTGGGTGGTAATCAGTTGTTTGTTTGTGTTGGAAAGATTTGCTGCTGCACCTCATGAGGTTCGGACTGACTGGGCCAAATTCACGAAAGACTACTTCCTCAACCGCCCGACTCTTGTCTCTGTATTTCTTTTGATTGATGCCAGCATTCCTGCAAAAAAGATTGATCTTGAGTATGCAAGTTGGTTGGGACAAAATGAGGTTAGCATCATTCAACCAATCTTTTTCCAGAGTTTTTGCATATTGTAAACCTTGAGATTTGTTTTTATTTTGTCCTCAAGAGTTATATCTAGATAACCTTTACTTGCTCCAGATTCCTATGACTTTGGTATTCACCAAGTGTGACAAACGTAAAAAGAAGAAGAATGGAGGGAAACGACCTGAAGAAAACGTCCGCGACTTTCAGGAATTGATACGCGATTTCTTCAAGTCCACCCCACCTTGGATCATGACGAGCAGTGTCACAAATCAAGGCCGAGATGAAATCCTGCTGCACATGTCCCAGCTCCGAAACTACTGGCTGAAGCACTAATTTGATTGTAGTTCCTAATCCTGTGAGCCAATATCCTCTATAAATCTTGGTCTATACCACAATTATGGTGCATAATTTTCTTTAATGGTAGTGACTGTTCTAGACTAGACTAGACTAGACGTAGACGTATCAAGGGAGAATGAACTTGTTACGAAAACGAGATGCCATTGTAGGAAAAGTCGGCCTCTTTTTATCAGCTTTGTAGCCATGTTGTTGGCTGGAATGGAAGTTAAGTGACGGGCTTCAGACGACAAAGGAAAAGGAAGGAGTCACAATAGGGTTGCTGTTTAGCTCGATTATTCGGCTCATCCGGACCCGTCAGCTACACATTTAAATTTGCAACTGTGTCTGTGATGGACCACAATGTTTAATTTCCCAAAATAACCAATTTGAATGGCCCATTAAAGCATATATGAATAAAAATTTATTGATTCTACTCGATACTATCCGGCCAACTCAAGAAAGATCATGGAGTGTCACTTAAGAATCGAATTAAAAAGTAATTTGTGCATTGAGATTGAGAAGGTAGTTTGAGCTACACGATAAAATACAACTTAGTTGGTGTGAATTATATAAATCAAAAAAGTTTATAATGAAAAAAAGCAGTTCCTACTACTCTTATGCAACAATGCCTACCATGGCCCGTGAATATGGGAGTTCTTGCTCGGATCGGCTGTTGGTTAATGCAAAGTTTTTTCTTTCAAAAAAAAGGGGGCAAAAATACAAAAATCTAAGGGCTTGTAACTTGTTTAGTTTACTCGATTTGATTACAAAGTTAAAATATTGTGTACATTTTATAATTATATATTGTGCTTATATGGATTGTATATTTTGTATATTTTAATCTCGCATTGTTGTATTTTAATTAAATGGACTTCGATGGTAGACTAGTCCCTATCCCAGAATTTTATTTATCTGTGTTACGCAAGCAGCGTCAACTAAAAGAAAATGATGGTTCGAGTTGAAGATTTAAGTGAAAGACAAAAGATGACACCCATAAAAAAAATTCTTTTAAATTCAAATAAAAGGAAAATCAAACTAACCCATATAAAATAAAAAATCTTTTAAATTCAAAAAAAGTAAAATCAAATTATCCCGTGCACCAATTAAAATCCTAGCACTTCGAACCATGACGTAACTCGATCTATCTCTATAATAATCGTGGGAATATTTAAACTAAATCAAGATAAAAAGTGGGATACATTTGGGTTTTACATGATGAATAAGTCCATCACGAAGAAGACAAGCAATGACCCAAATTCTATGAAAACATATATATATCACATCAAAATAAGTCAAAATGTTTTCAGAGTATTGAAAACTCAAACACATCCTAAACAGTGGAAAAGAGGGTTACACACATATATATAGCCAATATAATATATGAATGTATGAAAACAACTAGTTTTTGTTTGATAGCATTTGGTTGTATAGTGTTTTGAAAATCACAACGTTACAAGTTCCATGTGCATTGTATTTGTTATATGACAACAATATTGCACTCTCATGCTTAATAGTAGTACTACTTGTTATATATATGTGTCTATATAGGTTTGTATAATTGTATATTTATTCTCATTGGACAAATATTAATCAGGAAATAGCCTTTTGCTGCAATATAATTATTGAACATATATATAGGGTTTTGAGTTCCATGTAAATCAAACCTTGTCCATTTATCTAAAACTTGATCAAACCAAATAATTCAAACCTTGTCCATTTTTATTTAAAACTTGAGTATAATGATTTGTAAAAGGTAGCTGAGTATATCTGGTTGAAGAATTTTAGATACGACAAATCTTCTAATAGTATCAAATGATATAATAAGTACATATTTATATATTAAACTACTAATTTATAAATTATTCTACAAAATTAAATATAATTAACAAATTTGTGATTTTAAATTACTTTTTTTTCCATTAGAGAGTGTGCAGTAGAGTATTCAAATTTAATTTAAACTATAAAGAAAAAAAGTCCTCGCACGTTACATAAAATGAAATTTTGAATTTGATTCGGGAATACTACCCATTCATTGTGAATATAATTGGTGAATTCATACAAGCATGAAAATTAACAGAAAAAACAATTATGTAAGGTGGCAGTGTGTGTGCATCATAAATATTAAATTCACACAATATATATTCATAAATTTAGTAAATAAAAAAAATGATTGACTTATTAGGGAAGATAGTTATTTGCCTTTGGAAAAAAAAGCTGAAAACAACAAGTGTCGTATAGCATTTGGGGGAGTAAAACTTCAAGTTTGAAATGCAATCCAATTTCTCTGTTTTTGAGTTGTTGGAAGGTTCTCAATAACTAAAGATACCATTTTAATTAAATAATATTTTTAATTTCTTGAAAAATATAAATAAGAATGGGAGTCAGCTCAATAGCCCATCAATGTTAGAGTTCGTGAGGGTCCATAATTATTTTCTGGAAGTGTCCTAGAAAATAGAACCAAATAAATTAAAATAATATTTCGACCTTATATTCTCGATTGTATGTTTGTTTTTATTAATTTGGGTAAATTGAAAAAGACACAAGCTTATTGACATTCTGCTGCAGAGGGATTGCGCCGCTGCCCACGGAGCAATTTTCCCAATAATATTGTTATCAATTTATTATTTTCTCTAAGTACATTTTTTTTACTGGTACATGTCATGTAACATATATATGATTAATTGCTTTTTTAGATTTTTATTTTAGTTTTGGACATTGTTGACTAAGTTTGTTTTTTGTTATTAGACAGAATTATTTTTACGGATTTTTAAAATTAATTACATGAAGTAAAATAAAATATGGGCATTAGCATATGGATTAAAACTAGTTAGGAAATACTAAGAATTTCATAAAATTGCAAATTTATTCTTTCATATGGAAAACTATTTATGATTTGAAAATTCGGTTCTTAAGTTGACGTTATAGAGAAAAAGTCATAAATGTGGTTAGTGTAATTGCTTTAATCACGTGATTACAACATGAATTCATTATAGCAGTGACACATAATACTCCAATCGAGTGACATGTAGAATATATAAAAACTAATTTGAACTTAGGGAATCCACTCTAATTATATAATAAATGGAATTATAGACATTCATAGTTAATTAAAGTTGGTCAAATTCTAGTTAGTCACGTAAAATTTGAAACGGTATACTGAATTATGATATTTCAATTTTTCATAATCATCCCATTCGTGTACAAACTGACATTTTTTATGATACTCGATAGTATTAAATAAGAAATATGGTTTTATTAAAATAAATATTTTATTTTTTTATTATTCTAATTAAACAATGTTTTTGTAATTTTGAGGAACAACAACGGTTGTTTTGCATGCAAATGAGACAATTGCAAAAAATTAAGATTTTGTGATTAATATTCTATTTTCGAATTTTATGACATTGGCGAGAATATGGCCATTTTGTTATTTAAATGACTATTTTTATTTTAATAAGTATCGTAATTAAAAGCTTAACTTTTAACTTATTCTTATTCTACATGTCATTCGATTAGAAAACGAGTAGTGATGATGTGGCGAATTTTTGATGGGAATAAATGCAAGTAATAAATGATCACAACACGGGAAATTACGTGGTTCGATTTACTGAGGTAAATCTACGTCCACGGGAAGAAGAGAGGGCAAATTTGTATTGCTTGGTCTCGCTTACAGATTACAATACTGATTCGCTATAAGATTCAGGATCTAGAGAGCTTAACCCTCGTCTATCTGATCTATGTTCTATTTATACATTCGAACTAAGATCGTGGTTTGCAGCCCTGGTCGTGGGGTTGATAACTGCTTAATACCACTAAATAGATCGTGGGTGTAGTGGAGGTCGTGGAGATCCTGCATGGGTCCACTATCTCCTTGTTCGGTCGAATACTGAGACCGAACTGCTGAGACCGAACTGCTGAACTTTGCCGATCAGCTTTTGCCGATCTGAGAGTTGAGCTCGATTGGTCGGCTTTTACCGAGCTATGGGCTGTGACCGAACTCTTTGGTTGTGCCGATCTGAGAGTTGAGCTCGATTGGTCGGCTTTTACCGAGCTATAGGCTGTGACCGAACTCTTTGGTTGTGCCGAACTGATACTCTTTCTTGGGTTTTGGGCTGATGGGCCGTCACTGCTATTGGGCTCGCAATTATTGTTTAGTTGTTTAGTTCGTATCCCATCACCACCCCCCCGAAAAGCGAAGTGAATCACTTCGGCATTTCGGATAAGTGTAAGGGGGAGGCTGACATCAGGGGACGTGCTCCGCACGTGTCTGCATTAAATGTGACAGCAAATCCGGCCAGAGAATCCAGAAAAAGGGGGATTTGAAACGGTGCGACGAATTTGAAATGCCTTTGCGAATCTGATAAATATTTCCTCTCTTCATCATTGGAATACTTTTGCGATTATTTCTTCTGTATTCTCTCTCTTTTTCGTAAAATTTTCTTCCGCTTCTTCAAGAATTCCTTCAGACTTTCGACCATCAAAGAGTAAGAATCATGTCTTCTTCTTCTGAATCTGTTTCTGAATCAGGTAGCGGTAGGAAGGGGGGTGAGGGGTCTTCTGGCCGGAAAAGGTCCGGGGAGAAGACGGTAGAATATTTTCACAGCATTTTGAGTAAGGATATTGTAATATCCTTACACGGAAAATATTTTCTTCCTGGGGGGTTACTGGTGATTCCCGACGACATTCATAGGGCTAACTCGCCGCCGGAGGGTTATGCCACCGTTTACGAAGCCTGCTTAGAATGCGGGCTTCGTTTCCCTCTTCCCCCTGCCTTTGTAGAGCTTCTTGATTTTTTTCAACTTCCTTTAGGTCAGGTGACTCCAAATTCTTGGAGGCACTTATCGGCCTTTGCTGCCGAGCTGCGTAGACTAGAAAAGGATCTGTCTCTGAGGGCAATCCTTAATTTCTTTCAGTTTAAGAGAAAGGGATCTTGGTTTTACTTGATCCCTTTACAGCCCTTCAGAGCATTCTGTAAAACCAAATGGCCGAAGTGGCAAAATCGTTTCTTTTTTTACAATAGGACAGCGGCTCCGGACTTTTCCTGGAGAGGGCCGAAGTCCGTAATTCCTCATCCTCGGGTAGAACCGTTGGACGAGCTCGAGGGCGAGCTCAATAAGATTCCCATGATTAGGAAACAGTATTCGGAATCTGAGCTCGTCAAGGGTGACTTCGTGTTCGATTCCTCGTCTTCGGACGAAGAGACTGAGGGTGAGGATTTCTTTTTTATGCTTTACTGCTTTAACGACGAAGACTAACCTTGTTTTCTTGCTTTTTGGCAGTGAACATGCTAAACAAGCTCGGTCGCAAATCCTCCGAATCTAATGAGCCGGAGAGACAGAAAGCCACCGGCTCGGCGTCTGATGCCGAGAAGAATCCGAAAAGGCAGAAGACCTCTTCTTCGGATCCAAAAAAGCCGGAGTCGACTTCGGCAAAGGGGAAGGGGAAGATTCAGAAACCCCCAAGAGCGCCGGAGAAAGACATTGTCTTGGCGGCCCCTTCGGAACATGTCTGTGAGCCTTTTGCATGGCCAACGGACTTTGTAGAGGTGAATTCTCTTCTTGATTTTCTGGCCTTGCTTTTTTCCTATATTTTTTGTGGCCCCTCTGTTGACTTTTTCCTTTTTCCATTTTCAGAGGAACAATATGCTCTCCAAGCTCGTCGCCGTTGAACTCTCCAAAGCGTCCAACGATTATGCTGAGATGCAGAGGAAGTTGAATGCTGCTCGTCACCAGGCCGAACAGGCTCGGGCAGACTTTGAGAAGGCAAGGGCCGCTAGGATCTCGGCTCAGGATGAAGCTCAGCGTGCCAAAAACCAGCTCATCATCCAGAGAGAGCAATCTAAACAGAGGGAGGCTGCCGCCGTGGTTGCTCAGGGGGAGGCTCTCCGTGTTTTCGCGGAGAAACTCTTTTTGAGCAATCAATTTTCGGCCTTTATCGGTGATCTGCTGAAATTGATGACCGATAACGCTGAGCAGGGACCCGAAGTCGTCCTGCCGCTGTATGGCCGAGAGATTTCAGCTCGTCTCCAGAGTCTGCCGCTCCTTGAGGAGCTTGCTTCTTCCTCGGTCCTGCTCTCTGCTGAAAGAGTCCGTAACTGCCGCGCTGACCGGGACGAGAACATGGAGGCCATCTTTGCCTCCTTGGGACCTGTTTCACCCGCTTCAATCTTTAACGAAGAGGGTGGGCAGGAAAACGAGGCCGGCAAGGAGACCGAGCAGACGGATCAGCAGGCCGGCGACGGGCATGCCGAGCAGGAGGTGCTGCAGATCGGCGATGGGGGCACCGAGCAGGCTGGAGGGAGTAGGGAGGCCGAGGCTGAAGCCGAAGTAGACAAGGAGAAGGAGGCTGAAACCCACAGAGGAGCCGGAGACGAAACTGGCGGAGTATGATTTCGTCTCCCTTCTCTTAGTTTAGTTTCTCTCTCCTTGTAAAATGGCCTTGAAGCCCTCCTTGTGTAAAAAATTTTTCTTGTGAATGAAAAAATTCTTCTTTCTACACTCGTGTCTTCTTTATAGCTTTTCGTAATCTCTTTTACTCCTGTTGTGGTTTACTGCCTGCTCGGTAAACTGAAATGCCGAACTGACATAGCTGCTTTGTATTCTTAACTCTAAGGAGCTGGAGGTACTTCACTGGAAGCGGCTATACTCTTCGGCTTTAAACGAAGCTGAGAAAAAAGCCATAGATGACCAGGTGAAGTATGACGAACTCTTGGCTCGGTTAGTGGAGCTGGAGTCCAACAATAAGGACTTAAAGTCCATAAAGAAAGATCTGGAGGCCGAGCTGAACACTGTCATCGCTGAGAGGACTGCATATGAGGATTTCATCTGCGGGCGCGGGGGAATGACCATATCTGAAGTTCAGAATCAAGTTGATGAACTGTGGGAGGAGCTTCATGTACTCCGGAAGAACAATGCGCTGGAGAGCTCGGCTTGCCAACAAGTTGTGAAGTCATTGCGGCGCTTGGCTTCTCGGTACGACATCATTCTTTCCCGGCGTCCCTCAATCAAGAGATTCCTTAGGCGTTTCCCGCCAACAGATGCTCACACTCCAACTCAAACCTCTAATCCACTTGCTCAAGATTCTACTCCAAACCAACAACGGACTCAGGATGAACCGGAAACGTCAAGACGAGAACGTACTCCAAGTCAGCAACGGACTCCGGAGCAACCGGAAATGTCAAGACGAGAACGCCCTGAAGTTCGTAGAGGAGTTGTGATTATGAGTGAGCAAGATCAGCGGATGCTTCGTGAAGAGACTCTTCGCCGCCGAGGTGCTAGAACTTCCCGGACTCAGGGAAGGGGCGGTAGGTCAATCAGAGCATCTCGTCGACCTACTTATTCTTCAACTGTTCGGAACACCCGAACTCAGCATCATGAGGATTTTTTGGATAGGTGGCTCAACTTTGGCAACCGTGGACAGTAGAATAGTCCTTTGTAATGGTGTAACGCCTTCTCGTAGGGCAGCGAAATTGTATGCCGAACAAGACTTAATAAATGAAATTTTTTCATTTCGCTTCTATCACTGCGTATTTACAGTTCAGCGATTTTTTATTTCATTTATTGTACTCGTCCGCGGTCTTATGAAGAAAACTCTTCTTTGACCGGACTCGTCTTCGGTCTTATGAAGTAAATTCTTCTTTGACCGGACTCGTCCTTGGTCTTATGAAGTAAACTCTTCTTTGACCGGACTCGTCCTTGGTCTTATGAAGTAAACTCTTCTTTGACCGGACTCGTCCTCGGTCTTATGAAGAAAACTCTTCTTTGACCGGACTCGTCTTCGGTCTTATGAAGAAAACTCTTCTTTGACCGGACTTAGTTTGTGTCCTTATTTGGCGAGTTTTATCGCTTGGATTGGACTTCCCCTTTGTGTCCTAATTTGGCGAGTTTTATCGCTTGGATTGGACTTTCCTTTTGTGTCCTAATTTGGCGAGTTTTATCGCTTGGATTGGACTTTCCCTTTGTGTCCTAATTTGGCGAGTTTTATCGCTTGAATTGGACTTTCCTTTTCTGTCCTAATTTGGCGAGTTTTATCGCTTGGATTGGACTTTCCCTTTGTGTCCTAATTTGGCGAGTTTTATCGCTTGGATTGGACTTTCCCTTTGTGTCCTAATCTGGCGAGTTTTATCGCTTGGATTGGACTTTCCTTTTGTGTCCTAATTTGGCGAGTTTTATCGCTTGGATTGGACTTTCCCTGGTTGACCGAAGTGGTTTTCGGCTTATTGCAGTCCGTTTCAGACGAACTGCTTGTTTCTTAAGCTGAATTGTGGTCTTGTATCTTCCTTAGAAGCTTGGACTCACAATTGTCTTTAATACATGATCTAAAAAGGGGATCAGCCTTTAAAGATCAATATACCTCAGTAATATTTATAAGAGACAAAACGCACATAGAGACTAAACGCACATAAAGACAAATAAAAAAGACGAAAAAGATTTTAAACTTTTATAAAACGACCAGCATAAAGGACAAATAGAAACATGAAAGCACATATCCCTAGGACCGAACTAGATACAAGACTGACCGGATCTTGTCTCTTACAAATGGAACTTCTTGAGGTTGGAAATATGCCATGTTCGGGGTACTTGTTCTCCTGACATGTGAGTCAATTTATAAGACCCTTTTCCCAGGACTTCTGACACCCGATACGGACCTTCCCATGTGGGTTCAAGTTTGCCCAGCTTTTCTGCTCGGCTTACTTCATTGTTTCTCAATACGAGATCTCCCACTTGAAACTGCAGCTTTTTCACCCTTTGGTTATAATACCGGGTTACTTGCTCCTTGTACTTGGCTGCTTTTATGCAGGCCAGTTCTCTTCTTTCTTCGGCAAGATCTAGTTCGGCTCTCAGTCCGTCATCATTCAGTTCTGTTGAGAAATTGAGTGTTCGGGGGCTGGGTATGCCGATCTCAACCGGAATTACGGCTTCAGTGCCGTACACTAGACTGTACGGAGTTTCACCGTTGGAGGTTTTTGGTGTAGTTCGGTAAGACCATAGGACTTGAGGAAGATTTTCTACCCATTGTCCTTTGGCTTGTTCTAACCGAGCTTTTAATCCTTTCACCAAAATACGGTTTGTTACTTCCGTTTGTCCGTTTGCTTGTGGGTGAGAGACCGAAGTGAACCGCTGTTGAATATTCAACTCTTGGCACCAATTCTTGAATGTCTTGTCGGTGAACTGAGTCCCATTATCCGAAATGAGGATATGGGGTATGCCAAATCGGCAAACTATGTTCTTCCAAACAAAATCCAATGCCTTCGAGCTCGTTATCGTAGCTAATGGTTCAGCCTCCACCCACTTTGTGAAGTAGTCCACGGCAACGATCAAGAATTTCATTTGCCGAGGAGCTTGTGGTAGTGGTCCTACTATGTCTATGCCCCATTGCATAAAAGGCCAAGGGCTTTGCATAGCACATAGATCGGTCTGCGGCATCCTTGGGATATTTGCATGGATTTGGCACTTCGTACATTTCTTAACGAGCTGTACTGCTTCTTGTACCATAGTTGGCCAATAATATCCCCATCTCAGAACTTTTTTAGCTAAAGCTCTAGCTCCGATGTGGCTGTCGCACGATCCTTCATGAACTTCTCTAAGGATGTAGTCCGTCTCTTCTGGTCCTACACATCGCAATAACGGTTGAAGGTAGGACTTTCTATATAGGACTCCTTCATGAAGTTCATACCGAAGTGCTCGGCATGTGATTTTCCGAGCTTCTCTCTTATCCTCGGGCAGTTGTCCTTGATCTAGATACTTTGATATTGGCGTCATCCAGTTCGGCGAGCTGGTTACTGAAAGTACCTCAGCATCATCAATGCTTCTGTGCGGTAATTCCTCCACTTTTGAGCTCGGATATGAGGCCAACTTGCTTAAAGTATCTGCTCGGCCATTTTCCGCTCTGGGAATGCGGATTATCCGAAAATAAGAGAAACTTCGGCTAATGCTTTGCGCTTTGTCCAAGTATTTTTTCATCCTTTCATCTCGGGCTTCACTTGTACCCAACATGTGATTCACTATGACTTGTGAATCACAATGGATTTTGAGAGATTTGATAAATAGACTTTGCGCTAACCGAAGTCCGGCAAGAAGGGCTTCGTATTCGGCTTCGTTATTAGTGGTTGGGAATAAGAACCGAAGTGAATAAGTTACCTCGTGTCCGTCGGGAGCGATAAGTAGAATACCAGCTCCACTTCCCGTCTTATTCGAAGCTCCATCTACGAATCCAATCCAACAGTCCGGCGGCTCTACTTCGGGTTCCTGGGGCTGTGTTGGTTCATCATTGGTAGGGCTTTTCGGTTCGGCAATAATAGGGATTGCTTGATCGAACTTTGCCTCTACCAGAAAATCTGCCAAGGCTTGTCCCTTGATGGCTTTCCGAGGTAGATATTCTATTGAATGTTCTCCCAACTCTATGGCCCACTTGGCAATTCTGCCTGATGCTTCAGGCTTAGTCAAAACTTGCCGAAGTGGAAGATCGGTTAAGACGCATACCTTGTGAGCATAGAAATATGGCCGCAGTCTCCTTGCTGCATTTACTAATGCCAGAGCAATTTTTTCCAGAGGTTGATACCTTGTTTCGGGACCTCTTAATGCTCGGCTTGTAAAGTAGATAGGACGCTGCTTTAGGCCTTCTTCTCGTACAAGTACCGCGCTAATGGTTTGATCTGATGCAGCTAAATATAAGAATATCACTTCGGCATCTGTTGGAGCAGAGAGAATAGGGAGTTCGGCTAAATAACTTTTGAGTTCGTCAAAAGCCTTTTTCTGTTCGGCTCCCCACTCAAACTTTGGTGCCTTCTTCAAAACATTGAAGAACGGCAGTTGCTTCTCGGCTGCTTGGGAAAGGAATCTATTCAGTGCGGCTAGACATCCAGTTAGCCTTTGCACATCATGTATGGACTTCGGCATTGCCATGTTCTGAACAACTTGAACCTTTAGGGGATTTGCCTTGAGTCCGTCCTTTGAAACCCAACAACCCAGAAACTTTCCCGAATCTACCAAAAAGGTACATTTTTGGGGATTGAGTTTGAGGTTGGCTTTTTTGAGCACGTCGAGAGTTGATTTGAGATTGTCTTCGTAATCCGAAGTGCTTCTACTTTTAACAACTATGTCGTCAACATAGACTTCAACCTCTTTTCCGATCAGGTGCCGAAATAGCTTGTCTACCATCCTTTGATATGTGGCTCCGGCATTCTTTAAACCGAATGGCATCTTTTTATAAGCAAAAATGCCGAAGTCAGTAATGAAAGCCGTTTTTGAAGCATCATTCTCATCCATTAAAACTTGGTGGTATCCTTTATACAAATCAAGAAAACAGAAAATTTCGAAGCCTATCAAAGCTTCTACTTTTTTATCTATGTTCGGAAGGGGGTAGCAATCTTTAGGACAGTGCTTATTTAGATCGGTAAAATCTATGCACATCCGCCATCCTCCTTCTTTTTTCTTGATCATCACAGGATTGGCCACCCAAGAAGGATATTTTACTTCGAATAATACATCCGCTTTCAGTAATTGGCGGACTTCGTCATGGATGACTTGATTTCTTTCTGCCGCAAAGAGTCTTTGCTTCTGTTTTATAGGCCGGACTGAAGGATCAATATTTAACCGATGTGTAATTACCTCGGAAGACACTCCGGTCATGTCCAACGGAGACCACACAAAGACATCTTTGTACTCTTTGAGGAGCTGGATGGTCTTTTCCCGGAGCAGAGGTGTTCCCGCGAAACCGATCTTGACCGTTCTGCATGGATCATCTTCGTATAACTGAACTGTCATCGAGTTCGGCTCCGGTGTGACTTCGGTCATTTCGCCTGCCTCTGACTCCGGCTGCTGTGATTGCGATGCTTGATGGTGCCGATCTGATTGCTCGGCACTTTTAAGCGCAATCTGCAAACATTCTTTTGCTCTCTTTTGATCACCTCGGATGACTGCAATCCCTCCTTTAGTGGGGATCTTGATTGTGAGGTGATAAGTAGAGCAAATGGCCCGAACTGTGTTGAGTCAGTCTCTTCCCAGGATGATGTTATACGGGGACCGAGCTTTTACCACAAAAAACTCGATCATCGTACTGGAGCTAGTAGGCGCTCTTCCCACCGTAATCGGAAGGCTGATAGTACCTTCAGGGCGGGTGTCTTCCTGGGCGAAACTTTTCAGAGGAAGTGGGGCCGGACTGAGCCGAGCTGGATCCACTTCCAGTTTATCAAAACATTCTTTAAAAAGAATGCTAACCGACGCTCCTGTATCCACAAACACTCTGTGGATCAGTTTGTTTGCCACTCCGGCTTGAATGACAATCGCGTCTTGATGAGGAGAAATGGCCGGGACGGGATCTGCATCTGAAAACGTGATTACTTCATCCTTTTTCAGCCTTTTATGCATAGGCTCCTCTCGATTGACGCCTCTGCGTTCTGCTTTTAGAGACGACTTAGTCTTCCCGGCTGGGAGAGCGTCAATAGTCTGGATTACTCCGTCATATTGCGGCTCGTCATCGTCTTCGGGATCCTGTTGCCTTTTAGGATCCTGAGGAGCGCAGTTCGCACCTCTCTGTTTCTTATTCTTCTTCGGCAGCTTGCTTTGGTATTTTTTTAACGTCCCTGCTTTCACAAGAACATCAATACCTGCTGCCAAATTTCGGCACTCCTCGGTATCGTGACCGTGGTCTTGATGGTAGGAGCAGTACGTATCCTGACTTCGGCGCGTGGCTGATTTCGTCATCCGCTTTGGTTTTTCGAACATATCAGAATGCAGTTCGAAAATTTCCGCTCTCGACTTGTTCAATGGTACGAACTGAGCGGGCGGTTTCTCAAGATCGAGACGTGGTCCCAATCTGCCTTGTACCGGTGCCCTTTGAATTCTTTCAAAAGGAGTTCGGCGAGGAAGCCCCTGATCGCTATGATCGGGCTTCTTTTTGTCTCCTCTGGATGAGCTGTCTAAAGACCGTTTTCGACGGTCTGCCTCATCGGCACGAGAAAACTGGTCCGCAATGTCCCACATCTCTTGAGCTGTTTGCGGACTGCACTCAACGAGCTTTCTGTAGAGAGCTCCGGGCAGAATTCCATTTTGGAATGCCGAAATGACAAGTAGATCATTGAGATCATCTACTTGTAGGCATTCCTTGTGGAATCTCGTCATGAAGTCGCTAATTTTTTCATCGCGACCTTGACGTATAGAAAGCAGCTGAGCCGAAGTGATTCGGGCTTCCGCTTTCTGGAAGAATCTCCTGTGAAAAGCATCCATTAGATCTCTGTAAGATCTAATGCTCCCTTGAGGGAGGCTGTCAAACCACCTTCTTGCGTTCCCGATAAGCAGCTCGGGAAACAGCTTACACATGTGAACCTCATTGAGACCTTGGTTCGCCATATTATACTGATAGCGTCCCAGGAAATCATGAGGATCCACTAACCCGTCATAAGTCATTGACGGAGTTCGGTAATTCTGTGGCAATGGAGTTCGGGTGATATCATCCGAAAATGGAGTCTTCAGCGCTCCATACATGGCGAATCCGACATCTCTTCGGTATGGTGGAGATGGAGTTCTCCTGTGATTTCGGTACCGAGGAGGAACAGGAACATGTCGGTGGTGAGGATTCTTTCTCCTGGAAGATGCGACACTACTGCGGTAGTGGCTTTCACGTCTGGAGGGGGAGGGAGAATCCGCTGTTTTCTTCTCCGGCTTCTGGCTCTTTTGCAGGAATGTTAGGAACTCATCCTGCTTCTCAGCCAAGAACGACTTGACAGCCTCATTCAAAGCGAGCTGCTGGGGAGGCTCGGTGCGATGACTTTTTGAGTGGTTTGTTCCTTCACCGTGAGAACTGGAGGCAGATTTCTCCCGAGGCTGTTTTCCAGACCTATGGGCTGGACTAACTTCCTCACCTTCATCACGGACGGAAGTATGGGCATTATGTGATCTGGTACGCATTTTTTTTTTTGGTAGAAAAGGATCAAAAACTCGCTTTTATCACAGTTTTGGTTCTCTGTTTCCCACAGACGGCGCCAGTGATGATGTGGCGAATTTTTGATGGGAATAAATGCAAGTAATAAATGATCACAACACGGGAAATTACGTGGTTCGATTTACTGAGGTAAATCTACGTCCACGGGAAGAAGAGAGGGCAAATTTGTATTGCTTGGTCTCGCTTACAGATTACAATACTGATTCGCTATAAGATTCAGGATCTAGAGAGCTTAACCCTCGTCTATCTGATCTATGTTCTATTTATACATTCGAACTAAGATCGTGGTTTGCAGCCCTGGTCGTGGGGTTGATAACTGCTTAATACCACTAAATAGATCGTGGGTGTAGTGGAGGTCGTGGAGATCCTGCATGGGTCCACTATCTCCTTGTTCGGTCGAATACTGAGACCGAACTGCTGAGACCGAACTGCTGAACTTTGCCGATCAGCTTTTGCCGATCTGAGAGTTGAGCTCGATTGGTCGGCTTTTACCGAGCTATGGGCTGTGACCGAACTCTTTGGTTGTGCCGATCTGAGAGTTGAGCTCGATTGGTCGGCTTTTACCGAGCTATAGGCTGTGACCGAACTCTTTGGTTGTGCCGAACTGATACTCTTTCTTGGGTTTTGGGCTGATGGGCCGTCACTGCTATTGGGCTCGCAATTATTGTTTAGTTGTTTAGTTCGTATCCCATCAAGTAGGTTTGTTAGTTGTAACAGTGCCTTCAATAGCGGGGAAGTATCTACTTAGTTATAATTTCAATTTGAATTTTGTTGATGTGTGTTTTGCAATCATTGCATACAAACAAAAATTGAGTTAAAAGAAGTATATTCAGGTAATTAGGTAACAATTTGTTTCGTACGTAAAATGAATGAAAATAGATATAAATAAAATAATTGTACTACTTGATTTGAATTTGCTACTAATTTTCAATATTAATTATCGTGAATGCTAGTTAATCAATGATCATTTTTATTTTCAAGGGGCAATTGCTGATCATTAATATGTGTGGTTTATGTAATGATGTGTTGATAAGGGATTTTTGGAGCATGGCGTAATGTTGACTAATCATTCTACTAGTACACGCATTCATATTATACATGGATTTCATATTATTTAAACAAATTTCCAATATACACAAAAAAGTAATAACAAAATATTTCCTGAGGGGTTTCAACTTTCAATTAAGCATTAATAAATATTCATCGGAATAATACTGACAAAATGTCACCTAAAAATTATTAACATGTCGTGAGAGTATCACTCGACCGAGCTGTGTAGAGCTTAATTCACAATAATTTTATGTTCAGGCATTATTTTGCTTCAATTATTCTTGCATTTATGCCTTTTGTTAGCTACGGTTTCACATCAGAGTATGTATTATGTAAACTTCAAACGTGTGTATATTATATGTTTGAGATGAATGACATATTAGATCGTAGGTATATCTTGAAAGACTTGAAATTTAAATAAAGGGCATTAATCTTAAATACTTTTTGGAGTTATTTATTATTAGCTACTTGAGAATATTATACGCAACTTATATTAGATGCTTCATAAAATAGTGTAGTATAGTAAGTGCAGTAATTTTTAGAAAATAAATAAGCATTCGCTCCTTTATGTGGTTGAACTTTTTCAATGATTCATCATCTTTTACCTAACCTTAGTCCACCAAAATTATACTACTACTACTACTATATATACATCCCATATGAAATAATATTAGAGCATTCAATTTCAACACCTCCTCTCTCCCTCCCCCTCTCGTCTCCTATATATATAAATCGAAATAATTTGATAATTTTGAAAAAAGCAGCCATGGAAAACCACCACCACCACCACCACCTAATGCTCAAAATCTCTCGCCTCCTCCCTTCCTCCTTCACTTCTTGCCACTTCACAAATCTATCCGACGTGGCACACTCCTCCATTAATCCCACCACCAAACCCTCCTCCACCAAAACCGCCGATGATAAGCCACGCGCCGCCCTCTCCTCCACCTCCAACAACGCCCTGTTCACCAGCAGCGACGACCTCGACACCGACACCTTCTTCAGCCTCTCCTCCATCTCCGGCGACTCCTTCCACCTCCGCACCGCCTCCACGCGCTTCAAGCACATGGCCAGCATCGACGAAGCTGCCTTCCGCTCCTCCTCCTCCGCCGCCGCTGGAAAAAAAATGCCGATCAAGGCCGACGACGAGCTAGGATTCGACCACACCTCGACTCAGCTCTACTACGGCTCCGCCGCCGGGGGTTTCCGGCGGCGGCGGAGGAGGAGGAGCCGCGGCGGCGGGGCGTTGATGGGGATGGGGGAGAGCTACGCGGTGGAGAAGAGCACGAGGGATCCGAGGGGGGATTTCAGGGCGTCGATGGTGGAGATGATCGTCGACAAGCAGATGTTCGCGGCCGCCGATTTGGAGCGCCTGCTGCGCTGTTTCTTGTCGTTGAATTCGGCGGCGTATCATTCTATGATATGTGATGTTTTTTCGGAAATTTGTCAAACTTTGTTTACAAATTAATTTCAAATGTTTTTTAAGGATTTGTTTTAGTAGGAGTATGTAAATTAATTATTTGCGTGTTTTTTTTTTGTTGTATTAGCTCTTTCTAATATAATAATAATAATATCTCATTACTGATTTGTTTAAATGGCATTAACATATAAACTACGAAATGATACTAATGTGAGTGTAAGTCTTAGAAAATAGTGTTGTTTTCCAGTTTAATTTGGCATACTTCAATATTGATTTTTTGTTGCTGCAAGATGATATCTGCAAAAACAATGTAGTTATTTAGAGAATTGGAGCCATTACAATTTGCAATACAATCACAAATGCAAAATCCTATTTAAACTATTGAATACTATACGGCTTGATTAAATGTTTTTTCTTTAATCCTACTTTCAATTCGGAAATAATTATGTTTAATTACCTCGAGATTGTGTAAATGTTGCTGCAGAAAGTCGCATTTAAGCCAAGAATATGCAAATATAATTGAATGAAAACTACCATATGATATTTGTATAAAAGGTTGCTACATGGGAAATTTGGAATTGTGAAATTTTTTAATGTGGGGTACGTATATACTATCTGAATGGTTTGCACATTGGAATACTTAAAAAAATTGAATGTATATAATTAATGTTGCAAAGCCCAAATAAATGTTAACACTTAAACCAGTAAAAAATACTATATATATTCAATACGCGCACAAAATTATGCTTACAATAAAGTGAAATAAATAACATCCAAATTCCAAACAGTCGTGGTAGACAAAGAAATGCTCCTATAAGAGAAATGCCATGTAAATAGGATTTCTTTTACACGCGATTCTCCATTCCACAATCTTTTACTATTTCTTAATAAAACCGTTGATTAACAAATCATGATTAATTTTAATAAAAATATATATCTACCAATAATCATCAGAATAATAATTTACTAACTAAAAAAAATGGGTCAGCGCATATTATATGCTTTCTTCTCATACTAGTAATAATATAGTAATATTGGGCTGAATTTCAACTTTCAAGGGGGAGAAAATTGTTCTAATTAGGGAAATGGGCTGCGATATTACTATTTAAATATTGATGTTTGGGTATTGATTTCTGAATACTATAAGAAATGGAATATAATAAAATACAAGCGCGGGGATAGCTCAGTTGGGAGAGCGTCAGACTGAAGATCTGAAGGTCACGTGTTCGATCCACGTTCACCGCATATTTTTCCATTTTTTTTAAAAAAATTTCAGTAGATTATTCTATTCACTTTTTATTTTAGTATTTCCCTTTTCCTTATTTTATTTCGGTAGATTATTGTATTTATATTAACTTTTGTTTTAGTATTTCCCTTTTACCTTATTTTATTTCGGCAGATTATTGTATGTATATTACTTACTATTATTTTAAAATTTTGCATCTTAATTATATACGGTGAAGTTTATATAGTAACTATTTTATGATTTACGCTCGGTTTAATTCAACAATAATTTGTATGAGTATTCTTTGTCAATCGTATTTGGAGTATACGTTTACGAGGCATATCATTTACTCATCTAATATTTCATGAATAACAACAAATTTTAGGCTTATATTTATTTGCGTATTGTAATATATTTACAATCAAATATTTTGGTTGTGGTGTTAATTATTACTCCACAATTTTAGGCTTAAATATTATATTGGTCGAGATGTCAATTTCGTGGCTCATTATCTTGTTTGATAGTGTTTCAGTTATTTCAATGAGATAAAATAAGATTAATTTTATCTAAGATTATAATTAGATTTAAAATGAAAGTAATTCAAATTAATTACTTTTGAATTACGTTATTCTTATAAATTGTTAATTATGATGGTTTTATTATGCACAAAAGTGTCTATTAAATATTCTCCCATATGACAATAATACATCGTCCACTCAAATATCTCATTTCCAAATTCCTAAATCACATGAATATTTTTGTGAACGTGCAACATTTGAATTAGATAACATAATATAATCAGTTAGGGCTGATAATTCGGTCATCGGTTAGTCGGTTAACCGATGACCGAACCGAACACCTCGGTTCTCGGTTAACCGAAACCGCCCCATCTCGGTTATCGGTTAATTTCGGTTCCCATCTTCAAGTGTTGATCGGTTATCGGTTAGAACCGATAACCGATCGGTGTGACCGAATTTAGGAGCGAAAAACCGATTAAATACCAAAAACGCAATATAGCGCAAGTGGTGGCTAGGCTGGGAATTTTTCGTATGAAATGTCCAGGGATCGATCCCCATGAACTGCAAAAACTTTTTTTTTTTAAATTCGGTTCCGGTTCGGTTAATTGGAACCGAACCGACCCTATTCGGTTAGGAACCGAACCGAACCGAGGCCAATTCGGTTTTGGTTCCGGTGCTTCAATTTCGATTTCTTTTGATTTCGGTTAACCGGGTATTCGGTTCGGTTAGAACCGAACCGACCGAATACCCTGCGCTAAATCAGTATTCAGTAGCAAATAGACTTCACAATCAAAATCCAATACCAAAAAACAGTAGCAAAATAGACCTAGCAATCAATCAATACAAATATGTTTGATTCGGTCCAGAAAAAAATCATTATAGGTGAAAAGAATATCGAAAATGATAAAGTTATGATATAGTAATAAATAAATTACAAAACTTACAACAATAATTAAAATTTGACTAAACTTAATAATTTTTTATACTCCAATTTGAACTATAATAGCAAATCTAATTTGTTCAAAGTTTGATATTCTTTACCGAATAGTGGAGTACTATTATGCTAGAAAATAAATTTAATTTTAATTCAATATCCAATTTCCGAAACTGTAATTTCTCTGCTTCTCCCTCTCATCCCTCCGCCGCCGTGCCTGCAGAAATCGACGCTAAAAATGGCGCCGAAAGCGGCAACCGCAGCGGCTCCGACCGTGCCAATTGAAGATCTCTTCACCTCCCTCAATCGGCACATCCAACGCTCCGAATTTCACCTCGCCGTTAGGGTCTCTGATCAAGGTATGTGACTCATTTCATTTGTTTACGCATTCAAATCAGCTACGAGATTTCGTATGATAAAATTGCGAAGCTAATATTAATTTTTATCTTCTGGTTGTTTTAATTCACATTTTAATTTGGCCTATGTTTGGGTTTTAGTTCTTTCGATTGCGCCGGGAGATGAGGATGCGATTCTGTGTAAAGTCGTTGCTCTGATAAAAAAACGACAAGATTGACGATGCTTTATCTGCAGTTGAAAAATTATCCAGGAAATCTCCAGTAGATTTAACTTTCTTCAAGGTACTTCGATGATTTTTTTTTGTGATATTGATATCGGATTTATTGTTTTACAGCTTCTTAATCAGTGTGTAGAGTTAGGTTCTGTAACTGTAAATGAATGCTGATTGCAGCTGAACGCATTCGAAAGTTTGGCTTATTTTACGTGGTGTTGTGTTCCTTTTGCTATAGATGTTCGACACTTTGCAGTCATTGTCAGGAGTTTGAAGCATTGATCTGAAAACAATTTTTGTAAACGTAAACCATCATCATTAGATTGTTTATGCCAGTCTACTGAGGTAAAGTGTACACAGATTAGTATGTTCAGTGATTTTGAGGATGCGATCACTCACAATATATATATGTATCTGTACATTTATATACATGCACTACTGTTTTCATTATCCACTTCTATCGACAAAACTAATAAAAGTTGCAATCCTGTGTATTTGTTCATATTTGCTATCGAATCTGAAGGTTTAGTAATTTGGAGGATGCATTTACAAATACATTTATGTAAACGGTAGCATTTTCGCTATCCTTACGAATGAAAGTTGCAATCATCTTCTGTATCTGTGCATATTTACCGATTTCAGCATCTGGGATTTTTTGTATGCATAAACTGTTTTCAGCTCTTAAAGTAGGATACTCAGGTTAACTACCTAAATTAGGGTCTATCTCTCATATATTAAAGCCCTTTTTCCTTTTCTTTTTTCTTCTGAATAGGCATATTGCTTATATCGACAAAATAAATTGGATGAAGCCTTGGTGTCTTTGAAAGGGCATAACGGGGACTCTGCAGCCATGTTGTTAGAGTCACAGATTTTATTTCGGTTAGGAAAAATGAATGCATGTGTTGATGTATATCAAAATCTTCAGAGGTCAAAGATAGATTCTTTAGAAATCAATTTTGTAGCTGCGCTGGTTACTGCTGGCAGAGCTACTGAAGTCCAGGGAACAATTGAGTCTCTCAGACTTAAACCAACAAGCAGTTTTGAATTAGCTTACAATGTTGCTTGCTCATTGATAGAAAGAAACGAGCATACAGACGCGGAACAACTTTTGCTGTCAGCTCGAAGGTGATATGCAATCTCAGGAAACTTGATTAATAATCAATTAACCAATTTCCTGTTCCATGCTTATTTTTCAGAATTTGATGTCGCATTATCATAACTCTGTAAATTTGAAACCGACAAGTGCGAGCTTTTATTTTTATGGTCCTGCAACAAGGAGTTGTATGGGGACATTGTATGGAAGTCAAATTTGATCTTTTGCCTTGGTTCAAGTACCTTCGTGTTCCTGCAACAAGGATTTGCAAGTGGACACTGTATGTGGGTCAACTATAGGAAAATAGATAAGAAAAGAAGACAATTTGTCATATCCACCCTCCGTCCATATCCTTACACATTCAAACGGAGAAATTGTATATTTTTTCTTTTCACTTCATGTTGGGAAAGTCTAGCACTACTTTTAAAACGCCTCAGAGACTTGCCTGCACTTCGCCATGATAACATGCAAATTGAGAATTTGTTTGATGCTTAAGCTGACACTTATCTCATGCAGAATTGGCCAGGAAACATTGATGGAAGAGAACTTACTGGATGATGACATAGAAATTGAGTTGGCACCTATAGCTGTTCAACTAGGATATGTTCATCAGGTTCTCAGCCATGTAATATTAGCATTCATTTTTTCCTTCGTTTGTCGGAGAGAGTAATTCAATGGGTTTTGAATGCGCAGGTGCTAGGAAACAATCCAGAAGCTCTAGAAGCTTACTCCACTCTTATCAAGAAAAATTTGGCAGACGAAACATCACTTGCGGTGGCAAAAAATAACCTTATTACACTAAAGGGCCCAAAGGATTTGTCTGATGGTTTGAGAAAGCTAGATAAGCTGATAGTGAGAGCTGAAGGACCTACCTTCTCTCTTGCTAGCGGCCTTGACTTAAAGCTGTTATTGAAGCAGAGGGAAGCGATATATGTTAATCGTCTGTTATTACTACTACATTCTAACAAGCTGGATCAGGTAATACATTTACAAGAGCAGTTCCTTCTCAGTAGATTTTGTGATTGGTTTAATGTTTCAATAATGTGTGTTACACTGGCAATATATTTAATTCTAATGTGGTAGTCAGATAATGCATTTTCAGAAATTTGTTTGGGATTGGTCTTACTTATTACTATACGATGAATTCATTTTCTCTTTATTTTCCTTATCTATTTTATATTGAGAAATTTGTTATCATATATTTCTAATGATTCTTTAGCTAATTATAAAAAGATATGCAGGCCAGAGAACTTGCTTCTGCACTTCCAACCATATTTCCGGAGAGTATAATGCCAGTGCTTCTCCAAGCTGCCGTGCTCGTTAGAGAAAACAAAGCCAATAAGGCTGAGGAGATACTTGGGAATTTCGCAAATAAGTGTCCTGATAAGTCAAATGCCATCCTGCTTGCAAAGGCACAGGTTGCGGCATCTGCTGGCCATCCTCAAATAGCAGCCGAGTCACTGCTAAAAATACAAGATATTCAATACATGCCCGCAACTATTGCCACCATTGTGGCACTCAAAGAACGTGCTGGCGACATAGATGGTGCTGATGCTGTATTTGATTCTGCAATACAGTGGTGGTCCAACGACATGACTGAAGACAATAAACTTGCTGTTATCACGCGAGAGGCTTCCTTGTTTAAGCTCTGGCATGGAAACAAAACCGCAGCTGCTCGCCTCTTTGAGGAACTCATCAAAAGCCATAAAAGCATTGACGCTCTGGTAGGCCTCATTCAGACTACTGCTCATACAGATGTTGCAAAAGCAGAATCTTATGAGAAACAGTTGAAACCCCTTGCTGGTCTGAAGGGAATCGATGTGGATAGTTTGGAGAAAACCTCGGGTGCAAAGCACATTGAAAATGGGCCGATTGCAGGCACCCCTGAGGCATACGAACAAAAGAACAAGGAGAAAACAAAGAAAAAAAGAAAGAGGAAGCCCAAGTATCCGAACGGCTTCGACCCTGCAAACCAAGGTCCACCAGATCCAGAAAGGTGGCTGCCAAAGCGGGAGAGGTCAAGTTATAGGCCTAAGAGAAAAGATAAGAGAGCAACACAGGTCAGGGGCTCTCAGGGCGCAGTCGCTAAAGAGGCTGCTAACACTGCTAGTTTGAAGTCGAGCCAAACGACTAACTCTAAGGGAACATCTCAGCATACGAGCACAGAGCAAACCAAGCCTTCCTCGAAGTCCAGGAAGAAATCGAGGAAATGATTAGATTCGGGTTCACAGAGCATAACATAAAACTTAATTAACTCGTCTTTGGATCGATGTCATTAGCCAAAATATTTTTTCGTATTTGTTTAATTATTACTTGTACTATATGCTTATACTGAGAGATCAAGCAGACCGCAAACTCTGTACTTCGAATTTATTTTCAAAGTGTAAAATATTTTTCTCATGTGATTTGCAGGCTATTATATAAGAAAAGCAAATATAAATATGATAGAGTTTGTTTACTTGAGAACTGATATTTTAATTGATTTTTGTTCATTTCTTTTTTCTTTTTGTGGAGGTAGATACTTAGCAGGGAGAAGAATATTCACTATGTAAAAGTTGGTTTTAGAAAAGTCGAACATGGGATTTCGAGAGATACTTTATATTCCATATCTTCTGATAGATGTGTCTCAATCATATATACTCCGTACAAGAAAATATTCCAAAATAAAAATAAAAACGACTAACTTTTGTTTGTTGAATAGTCTGTTTCCCGTGGAACGAAAAAAGGGATGCAAGTAAAAGTGAAAGAAATTGAGAGATAATATCTCACATGACTCAAATAAAGGGTAATTAAAGATAGACATGCATAGATATTTCACCATCACACCAAAACGCACGCACGCACATACACTACATTTTATATTTTAAACATTTTTAATCAATTATAATGGTTACAAATACAAAGGTTAGTCGTAGTAAATTTATGATATTTTAACCAAATTTATCTTTTCTTTTTCGATATGTATAATAAATTTTAAAGGTTATCATATAATTGGAAAAAACTACACAAATTGCAATATATAGTAGTAGTACAATATTTTGATCAAGAGTTGTAACTAACTAGGGACACCCAAAGCACTCTTTTTGCACTTTAAGAAGCTAGTTGCATGAAAAATAAGAATGCATTTGTTATTTTGTGAACCCTTGTAAATAAAATAAAATAAAATACAAAATGGTCTGTCTGGTCCCTAGAATAATAATTTCACACCAAAACACGCACTGAGAGGTGAAGAAATTGGTGGTGATCTGTATATTCTCTGATAATTTTAGGCATTAATGATATTATTATGTGAAAAGATGATGATGAATTCATGATGTGTCATTTTCACCAATCTATGTATTGATCTTTCCTTGCATGTTATGTATAAATGGCTTTCTTTCTTTTTGTACTCTCCACCCCAAAGATACTGGAAAAATTTGTGGGCCATTATGAAAAATGTAATTATTTCAACATGGGTTTTATTTATAGTCAAAGGGGATATATGTAGTTATATATGGTAATCTCATATGATATTGTGATTTTTGTAATGGGTTTGGGGTTGTCTATCTCATTTATGGGGTTTTTCAAATTAACATGTTAAATCCCATAAATGGGAACCCTACCTACTAGTGATTGTTTGGGCTTAATTTTCTCTGTTTAGATATGTTGATGTTGTTTTGAGTTAGACATGGGATGTGAATTTTTTATCATGGTCTACCATTTGGCATTTATCTATTAGTGGGTTTTCTAATGAAAGATTTTATTAAATCTTTGTCTATGCAATGATATCATTAAAAAAAACTTATCTTTTAATGATACAAAATCGGAACGCAATTATTAGTATTTTGATTTTTTTTAAATTAACCATGATTTAAGACACAAAAGAAAATAAAGTTGAGGGCAAATTATCTTAATCTTTTATTTTTTTAGGACGCTTCTATTGTGTGTCCCCTAATTTTATAGTTACACCATTAACAATAAGGATACTTTATAAAACGTTGGTGGTAAAATTAGACACAAAAATCAGCGCCCTTAATAGCATTAAAAGTGTCATCTAATTTTTTTGTTATAGTGTATTAATGTATTATCTAGAAATTTGATGTGGCATTTAAATAATACTCTCACCATCTCCTAGAAGTAGAGTTCTAAGGGCCAACATGTATTTTAATATGAAATTGATATTGTAACGGTGCTTCTTATCCAAAATGTGTTTCATAAATATGATCGGACCTAATGGGGTGTGATCAATTGCTAACTAATTATCAATCCAAAATTAAGGCTAATTTTTAACCATTAGATTATGAGATCTAGTTATTGATATAATGACAAGTAGATTATATTTTAAATTTAAGTAATTATTAAATAAAATTAAAGGGTATTAATATCAATTTTCTCTTATTAAAATTATTTCAAAACTTTAAATTTACGTAACTCACTCGATTTAAATTATTTTTCATAAAAAAATATATCAAATTAAAGGTAATTTTATAAGGATTCTAACGAGATCTCAATTGCATATGTTCCGACGACGTTCGGAAGATGAAATTTGATGAATTTTATTTCAGTTTTCGTATATGTTGATAAACAGATTTTTATCAACAAATACATAAAACAATCTCAATATAATGTATGTGAAATCTCAACATAATGCATGTAAAATCTCAACATAATACATGTAAAATCTCAATAAAATTGTGTTGATATTTTCGTGTACTTGTGTTGAAATACTCATGTCATTGTGTTGGTATTTGTAATACACTATGTTGATATAAAAAAACATGAAAATTATGATAATGATAATAGAATGACGATCTTACCCCTTTGTTGATATTTTATCAACTATTTATTGAAATTCGTAAGATTTAATCTCATTCACTCATTTTGAAATCTAATAGTGGGGATTTGGTCTTGATTTTGGATTATGATGCTATAAGCAATAGAAGATGATCCGGACCTAATTTATTAGAAACTAATTTGTCTTTAATTATTGTGATTATGTTTGAACAATAATATTCTATAGATATAATGCAAAATTATTTGACATCCATTTTTATTTTGATGAAATTAATCGTCGATTTATGTGGATAGAAGAGTTGATGAACCCCACTTATGTTAATACGCATACTTTTCAATTCAATTTGAGAGATCGATGTCGGTTTTCATCGTTGCGTCTTCCTTTACAAGAAGACCTTCGATTGATTGATAGCACCTCGAGTTGCTTACATGATAAGAACTTTGACTTTCAATTTTAAATATTTACCATGTCTTCACTTAGTAGATCGGATTTTAGAGTTTTCAGTTTATGAATTGGTATGGAAAATTTCATCTTGAAGGACTTACTTTTAATAGTAGTTACTTATTTCGGGCAATTATTTATTTATTTATTTGTTTCATCTAGGGGTGCTTAAACCGATCCCTCAATATATATTAAACCCACACGTATTATATTTTTTTCAATTATCTAAAAATATTAAAAAGTAGTGAGGTAGAGTATAGCACTAACAAAAGTAACATGACGAACAACTATACCGAAAGCAACCAAACGCAAAATTGATAACACAAGTAGCACAAAACTGACGTAACTGGCTAGAAAATAACAATAGGCTAAAAGCACAACAAACAACCAAATATGCATATTATATGAATATTTATGATTAAAATGATTTCATATTATATGTTCATGCATAAAACTACATACTTCCAAATGGAGAAATCGAACCATACATTTATGACAGACATTCTCAAATAAACCCTGATGACAAAGAATTAATCCAATCATTAAATTTTGTACTATCTACACCAAGAATATTTGAGTCATCATTGACAAATAACAAACCCATCCACCCGATATGATTTTGACACCAATTCAATATATATGGTCCATCAACCCTAGGCCCTAACGCAATTTTGTACATAAATATTAATACAGTTCATAGTATTAAATTTTTGTTGGACCACAATAAATAAAAATTCGAAGAAATTTTTAGAAAGGACTTCATTCTTGAAATAAGTACTGTACAAAATGTAGCATATATACGAATATATTTTTTAAATAATAAAAATTGAATGCTTTATTAAGATTGCATGTGCAGCATGTGTATGTACGTAAAGAGGGAAGTAGTCTAAAATAATGCTCTCCTCTCCATCATGAGGCTGACTTAGCACTTGGACCACTATTTGTGATTACATGGAGCATTTTTTTTTGCAATGTACTTCAAAACCCTATATTTTATTTTTAAGTACAATCAAAATTAGGGTTTGGTAATTGGGAATTTATGCCCCAAAACTAAATTGATTATCTTTTTCTCTCTTTTCATTACCACAGGTACTTGTCAAGAATTGGGGCTAATTACTTAGCTTTTTAGGACATGAGACAAAAATGTATGAACAAACAAGGCGTGTAAATAATACTATGTCGGAAATAAATGAGTCATCGATTGGTTGTATTTTTAACCGATTGATCATAAAATTAAAATCTATCAAGATCTGACACGTACAAAGGCATGACACACATGGATCCTAGTTGACATTTACTAGAAGAATCTAAAGGGTTCAAAAGTGAGCATATAAACTTGCCTATAAAATAAATAGAAGCATAATTTCAAGCCATCAAATTCGTAAAGAGATCAAATGTTCTCATTTTCATTTTGGAACTTTAGAGAAAAAGCAAGCATGTGGCATCAAAGCATGCAAAGACAACCTAATTACCAACCCTATTTTGGGCCAATGATATCTATCTAGCCCAATTATCGTAATCATCTTTCTTCGAACCATTCATAGCGTGATTAGGAAATAGGCTAGGTCTTCTTCTTTTTATTTTCCACTTTTACCCTTCAAAAGTTCGATATAATCAAATAATTAATTTAATAGACATATTTTTAATTGAATATAAAAGTACTCCCTCCGTCCCATAATAGATTTCACACTTTCCATTTTAGTTTGTCCTACTAAAGATGTCACAATTCCTTTTTTTGGAAAAAGCTCCATCTCACATTAAAATAAATATATTATTTTCTCTCTCCACATCACACACAAAACAACAACACCTAAAATCCTGTGGGAATCCCCAAGTGTGTCATCTATTATGGGACGGAAGGAGTATTAAATTTAATTTAATATATTTTTAGTTGAATAAAAAAAAGATTAAACGAATTTTATAATCTATTAGTAATTATCTTCTTATTCTCCATTAATTATATACATCCCGTGCCTTGCATATTGGATACAAAGATATATATTAATAATAAGAAGGAGAATTAATTTAATTTCTCCATTATTTATTCTAATCAATCAAGCCGAAACATTATCAAGAAGAACACTAACTTATGAAAGGGAATTAAGTATGCACATGCTTTTTAGCTGTTAACCAAATGATATCCACTGACGGACCTAGTAACTATTTTCTGATTAGACTTTTAGGCACCTTGAATGTGAGACGGTTGATCAATAATTTTTATTTTTTATTTTTTTGTTTTTAAATTTCTACTGCCAACATTTCTTTGCCGTGTAACATTATGTAATCGAGATTATGTTTGGTGGATGGTGGGAAAAAACTTCTGAGGTAGCTAGAGATATTTTTTGTGAGATGAGAACTAAAAAGTCATTGATAAATTGAATTCATTATGATTCGATATTCGTAATTAATTTGAGTCCATTGCTTAACAATTAACTAAGATATATATTAATTAATGTATGTTTTGTACCTTCTCTTCCACCAACACTTAAATTCGCAAGCCTACAATCGAAACGTGGAAGATTATGAATGCACATAAAAGATACTTTAATGATATGATATGGAAAATTGGGGAACTTTGTTAATTCCTTTTAATTTTTAAACTAAACTGCGGGTTTAAGCAACCACTTACATCCCAAGTTCAATTATTTTGCAAAATATTTCGTTTTAAAATGTCGATTATGGTGAGAATTGTAGATAAGAGAAGAAAATTTTCTTTAGAGGATTAATTATTAGGCTTTTGCTATTAAAATATTGAGGGGAAAGGAGATAAAACGAATAAATATTCTTTTCAAATGGCCGCAGAATAATGAATAATAGGTTGATGCTTATCTATTTCCGACTTCGATATATTATAATATAACCCAATTTTCAAATAGTTCAAAATAATAAACCACTCAGATATTTCGTTGCCTTCAGTTGCATGCCTTTTCTTTTTTAATTTAATATTTCATATGCAACAGAACACTTTATATCATGGAAAAGGGACTTGTCCAAATTATTTGACGAGTCAAAATTTATTAAATGAATCAAAATTTTATTCCGATTCTATTAAATACCAACAAAAATCTTTTGATTTATTTATAGTTACACACTACCAAATATTAACAAAACTATGCACATACAATCTTATATGCGTTTAATATTCATTATATAGAGATGTGATGAAGGGTATATTATATACTCCACATTTAAAAAAAGTCAATTCCACCAATTGAATTTCTAATTTTCTTGGCACAGCACAATCTGACGAGACTGGCACATTAATTTGGTTAATTCTTTAATTTTAGTGGTCCTCTGGGGATAGCAATCATTTCTCCATCCAATTTGGCACAATTTTTTAAACTTGCACTAAATGAGTCACAATTTAATTTTGGTACCAAAATTCATTATGTACCTTCTACACATTCCTACACAACAATCATTATATTTTCCCATGTCAAATATATATAGTATACTAAAACATTGCAGGAATTCAATTATGATATTATTCAACCACACCATTCTGCTTCAAGAATTCTTTACCTAGCAACTAAAAGTCAATAATCAATAGTGAAATTAGAAAAATATCCCTGTACAAAATGTAATGCACCTAGTACGACGTACTATTAACCCTAACAAAATCACCCTTAATTTTCCATGGAGATTCCAATGGCACCAACCTTTGTCTTTCAAACATTAGTACCCCCCAAAATTCTCCAATTTTCTTACATCCATTTATGCTCTTGCTCGAGTACATCCCGCGATCTCTATCAAACCCCATTGGGCACTAAGGGTCGGGCGTGGGCCATCCCTCCCGGCCCTCACCTCACATAGATTGATTAGCCGGACACTCGATGACCTAATTAAAAAGGGAAGAAACTCGGCAACTATTTGGACTATAGGTGTTTTTGCATGAAACTCGGGGAGTATTTGGACTGTGAGATAGTTTCCTTCCAAGAGCCCTCGATGTCAGCAGCAATGTTCTTGGCATCAATGGATGCCCCGAGAAGGCCGCGTTTGGTGAACCCAACCGCGTATAGTCCATACTCGCCTTTCCAGCAATTGGGAAATGGCCTTTTTGGGAGCCCATCTTTCTCACAAAACATCTCACTTTTCTAAGGAGGAGAGAGAGAAACAAATTCAGCCAAACATGCCTTTTCCTCTTTAGTACTTCAAAGTTATGAATGCATTACAGATTTAAGGAAATCTATATCATATACCAAAAAAAAAGGCAAGGCACTATACCTTTAACCAACATGGCACATTGCTTTTGTAACAAGTTGCTAGGATTATTGCATCATAAGTTTCCACTCTTCCATCCACAAATTCGGCTGATTTGTACCTTAGCCTTTTAATCCCTGGGCGTATCTATTCATAAATTCAATTGATTACAATTAACTTAAAAAAGAAAAAAAAATGTTTGGGCAAAAGTGGTGTGACAAGATTAAGTAATGGTTTAATTTGATGCAAAGTAATTGTACCTTGATGTCTCCACTTTTGATCTTGTCAAGGGTTCCCACGTCCAAAACCGGGGTTTTCCCGGATCGACTCTTGAGCTCGAGAGGCCCTACCTTGGGCCTGTGGAGCCCATACCGGGATGTATCACCCAGTAAGAGCCATGACGAGATGAGCAAAAACCGGTCGACAATGTTTATAGGCAGCCACTTTAGCAGCCACATGGACAGCCAGAAAGTCGATCTCCCCAGCATCTCTCGTGGTAGAATGTGCACCTAAATTCATCAACAAAGCCCATGTAAAAAAGTTGTACTACCAAAATACAAAAATAGGGCTCAACTAAAAAGAAGAAGATAAAAGGAAAATTAATCATAGAAAGATTGCATATAATCTCTAGCTCATTAAGTCGTTGTTGTTACACCCATTCTCTCATTAAATTAATACAAAATCTCGAAACCCTTTTACTAGCCATTGTTGCGCATGCTCGAGTATCCCAAGAAACTGCTTAACATCCAGACTTTTAAGGATGGTTTTCACCCTTTTTTTAAATCTTTGTTGCAACTGTTATTAAAATTTGTTAAAAAAAATCCTTTGGAACTTGAACACTAAAAAACACCGAGCACAAAAAGTTGCATTTTTGATAATTTCCGAGCATGAGAAAAGGAAGAGATCTGTTCCTTCCCTTTCTTCATAACACCATTCCAGCTCCAATTAAGGTATAAAAACCTCACCACCATATTTTCTCACCTTAATCCCAAAAAATAAAATAAAAAAATAAATAATTAGGGTTTACCCAAAAAGAGAAAAACACATAACTTCAATATGAATTCCCATGCACAAAAAAATCGAATCCAAAAAAAGAAGAACACACAATCACACACAGTGGAAGGTGTAATATACTATTTTTTTTCTTCTAAAAAAATTAGTAGAAAAAGAATAGAAAGAACTCACTGTATCCCTAACCACAAGAGAAGGGCTTGCATTGTGATTGCAGAGATCCAAGCAAACCTCCATCCCGGAGTTTCCGCAGCCGACGACGAGCACCCTCTTCCCTTCATAAACATCCCCGCTCTTGTAGCCGCTCGTGTGCACCACTCCCCCCGCCCCAAACTCCCGCAGACCCTCCATCTCCGGCACCACCGCCTCCGCATTCTCCCCCGTCGCCACAATCAGCCACCTGCACACATACTCCGCCCCCGCAGTTTTCACTCTCCACATCTCCAGCTTCTCATCGTACTCGGCCCTCTCCACCGCCTCCCCGAACGCCGGCCTGATCCCGAACCGCTCCGCGTAGGCCTCCAGATACTGGACGAACTGGCGCTTGTCGGGGTAGGTCGGGAAGTGCGGCAGGAACGGCATGAGAGGGAGCTCGCAGAATTGCTTCGGGAGGTGGAGTTTTAACCGGTCGTAGGTTTTGAGCTGCCATAGCGACGCGATGCAGTTGGACCGCTCGAGGATCAGCGAAGGGACGCCTCGTTGTTTGAGGCACGCCGCCGCGGCTAGGCCGGAGGGGCCCGCGCCGACGATGACCGGGCCTGCGATAACCCTAGGCCGAGGCGCGGTGGGGGAGGAGGAGGAATTTGCCTCCATCTGTTTTAAGTAATGAATTTCCATGTGTGTTGATGGGATTAAATTGGGATTATGAGAGAGAGCATGGTGATGAATTGATGAGGGTGGGAGAAGGGATAAGTAATCGGGGAGATGGGATATGGAGTCCTACAAAACAGGGATTACTTCTTATCCACTTGTGATTTGAATCTGTTTTTTTTCAACCTGCATTCAATTCAAGATTAATCCAAATACGACTTCGAACAGAGATATACTATTCACTTTGTTCATGAAAATTACAATTTACATGTGTGTATATATTATATAGAGAGAGAGAAAGACGGAGGGTTGATTTGAAGGTGAGAGATGTTTGGAGTCGAGTTTCGATCTACATGTATATATAGTGTATGTTGTGTGTGTGTGTGTGTGTGGAGATTAGTAAGCGATCAAACTGAGATTAACTTTGATAGCACCTTTTTAGCATTTATTTAGATTAAAATAGTATGCTTTATTTAACATTTAAAACAATGTTATATATAACGTCCATTGCAAATTTGGAATGAGATCTTTGGACTTTGGACTAGGCTTGTCAAATCGGGTACCCTCGGATACCCGATCCGAAATTTTCAGGTACCCGATCCCGAAATTCCCAAAATCCAATACTCGATACCCGATCCGAATTTTATTTCGGGTATCCAGTCCCGATTGTGATTTTGATTTTTTTTAATTAACTACAAACTTTTAGAATTTATTTCATATTATTTGGTTCGAATTTAATATAAAGTTGAAGTAGTATTCGGGAGAAAATAGCTACAAACTTTTAGCAATTTAAAATTCTTATAGTAGTTCGAATTTAAGAGAAAATAACTACAAACTTTGAGAAGTATAAAATTTAAAAGTTACTATAACATATTAACATCTTTCATCCATCCAAAATAAGTCAATAAGACAATAACCATCACAATTCATAAGTTCAAACATTCATCCTTAATAAACATCACAATTCAATAATTCATAAGTTCAATCATTCATCCACAATCACCATCACAATTCATAAGAATCAAGATCTAACAATAACATCCATCTACAATAAGTTAATATCCACCAAAAATTCAAAATTCAAAATAACACAAGTCAATAAAGTTATAATCATATTCCTCAAAAGTAACACAAGTTCATGTAACAAAACAATATAACATAAGTGGACCATTAATTCATTCGTTCTTCATCCAAAATTCATCAATCTCCATCTAATCATCTTTATTGCGGCATAGTGGATCGGCATCTTGAATTCCAACGGTGGCTAATACTACATGGATAAATAATAAGAGAGGCCAAATAAGTACTATAATGTATAAATGAAAAGAAATTTAATTTAATGAATTTAACTTACCACTTTGATACTTCTTCAAACAGGAAATGGTATGGTTTTTTAAGCCATTAGTTCCACACAAGCGCGGGTCAGCTGCAATTAGAACCTCACCACGTTTGCACTTTCCTTTTACCACCTCAATAGGAGGATTGCCATTCATAACTTTCACTATATAGTAATCCTTCCAATGAACAGATCTTGGCTCCTTTACCCCAATTTTTATTTTTTTTTTCGCTCGTGATTGATTAACGTTGACATTCACATCGCCATCTTCTATTTCCATATCCTTTAATATGGACACATCTTCTAAATGTTGGTCATTTAGAATCATGTTGGTGTTGCTATCTTGTTGCGTGTCCATAGACTGAGATAAGATAGCTGATTTTCCACTTGGTCTTGTAGATATTCTACAAAATGTCTGCACATTTCGTATAGAATGAAAAAGTTAAAACATACTGTATTCAATTAGAACATAAAAATATATATTAAAAATGACACTAAACATGTATAAAAAATAAAACTAAACTCAAAATGAGCATTCACAATTATTAAAAATATATACTGCCAAATCTCCATGTACCGCCAAATATTTAAACACTAAAAGTGTATGCAGCCAATTCTCCATATAATGTACTGCCCAATATAAAAAGTTGTGTCAACCATTTTATTTTAATATGCTCGACTGCTTTTCCAACATAAAAATAATATATAACTCCATAGACCATGGTGGAATTCTATTTAGGCAAAACAATTCAGTAAACAAAATAATAACCTGAAGGTTGCAGCCGCTTTAATTTGAGGTAGTGACAGGAATATATTCCAAGAGGAGAGGGAGAGACTGGGAGAGCGGCGGTGGAGGGAAGTGCAGCGAGAGAGCTGGAGATTGGAGGAGGACCAGGAAATCGGGTTTTGGGTATCCAATTATCCGACTTTTTCGGGTTCGGATATCCAATACGCGATATCCATTTTGACAGGCCTACTTTGGACTGAACGTACTGATTTCTAAACTGTAATGCAAAATTAGTAAAGTAAAGAGAGACAGAAAAAAAGTGTGCTTGTGGAAAATGAGTCCCACCATATTAGAGAGAAAGAAATTTTTCAAAAGGAAATAGTTTCTATTTTTAAATAACAGACAAAAAGAAAAGAATCTCTATATTTAGGGGAGGGGGACGGAGGGAGTAATATATTTTGAATTTTGGATGGTGATTATTTGGGTACTTTGCTTTGTGTTATGCAGAGAAGATATGAAAATCTATAGCAACATAAGGTTTAATTAACTACTTCCTGCCAAATTTTACTCTTTTGAACCGGTGTTTCACCCTACCAACTCAATTATAGGTGAACTTGTGAGTGGGAGAAATTGATTAGAAAAAAGGTTAGATTGTGGGTTGGCATTGCGTTGGGCTTTTTTCAATAAAATACTAATTAAGACTCAAACCACTTGTTAAATAGGTGAACAAATTGAGATACAATCTAATCAAGGATGAAGATAGAAGTGATATCAGCTAGAGAAGCATAAATCAACAAAAAAAACACGACACTAGTAAAACAGACACCCAAACCAACAAGACTAGACTACTCCATATGAAAAGACAAACGCAACACCCAAAGGCATTGCGTTGGCCTTGAGCACTGGGCTGGGGGTACCTAGCTATCTACCTCATTCTCTTTTTAACTTCTCTCATTATTAAACCTTACTTTCCACCTCAATAAAAAAGTTATAAAAACATAAATAATAATAATAATAATAATAATAATAATAATAATAATAATAATAATAATGGCAAGAATTGATTTAGCTCTATTAAATAACCATTTGGTACGGTACTAATTGGACTTGTGATTGTGATAGTTTAATTACCATAGGAAAGTGGGGAGATTACGAATTCAAATTCATTATATATGTTGACGGGTTCGACCCAAAGTATAGAATAGTGACTTTAATTCTAGTAAAGCCTATTAGATTAATTAGACTTTTTAATGTTATTTTTTTTGTCATGAGTAGTAGGGGTGTCCCAGATATTGGGTATTAGGTATTTCTCGATCCGACTCAGAAAAATCGTGTATCGGGTACTGCTAAAAATGTTTTTCGATGCCAAAAAAACCTTGCACCCCAAAATTGGCACAAATTGGATTAATTACTAAGCTCGAGTAGTACTAATGTATTAGTATTAATTAATTAATGCATTGCTAATTAAGCTTAATACTGTTAATTAGTATATCATCATGCCAAACCATATATTTTCCTAATACATATGTATATGATTGGGGGTGGTTAGTTTAGTAAATGTTGATATTAACCCAATTGTTTAGGCCTCTTGAGAATACCCTAGGTCAATGAAGTCCACTTTTTTTTTCTGCAATAAAATCCATTTGTCCTATCTCAATTGATTGTTCTAAGCTGTACATTCTCTCTTTATTTTTCACATATAAGTCTAGAATATTTTTGTGTAGTTTGTTGGATGACACATTATTCCATCATATATATTGGTGCTATGTACAAAAAAAGATGGACACGCTTCCAAAATTGATTAATTTTCTTGTCTTTTTTATAACCATTATAATGTAAAGTTTTCAACTATATAGTACGATTGGATCACACCAAATATCTCGGAGATAAAGATTACTATTCTGCATATTTCCTAATTTTTTGAATATTTAATTCTTTTTTTAATTACTACGTATTAAATTACTTTCGTATACATGCAACCCATTTGTCTTGTATATTTAATTCATAGGGCAGCCGCCAAATTTTACGTGATCAATTAATCTACATGGAGTAAAGGAAAATGACTAAACAAATAACAAATCATTTTATTTTTAAAAAAATGCCTTTATTGTGGTCACCATGCACAAAAAGTCTTGTATGGTCATGTTTCAGATATATATTTATAAAATTTTATTTATATATGAGATATAGAAAACAAAATATTCAGGATTAATAATAACTAATATTGAAAAAATATTTTAAATATTTTAAACACAACTTAAAAAAATTAGTTTTACGTTTTATATTTAATCTCATATAGTACAATTCTATATAATATGTTAAATGCATATAGTATGGATTTGAGGGCAAGTGCATCATCAAAGAGTGGTTTCCTAGTTAAGTAACAAAACTACAATAGAATGAGATGAGTCAAAAAAGTTAATACCAAAACTAGTTATAATTGTTTGTTTTGTATCCTCTTATTTTGGAACTAGGTTTTGGGAGAATCTAGAGTGCCTATGGTTAAAGGCCTATAGAGTAGCTATGTACATATCTCTTCCGTAGCTATTTTTGCAATACTCACATATATATGTAATTGAATTGTGTGTGTGTGTGTGTGTGTGATGGAATTGCAAATTAGAAAGAAATAGAGTTTGCGATGTTGGAAGAATATTGTTTGGGTGTGATGTTTGAGGCCCACATGCATATTGGTGTTGCTAGCCACTCATTTGATATGTTATTCAAACAAATTTTAAAAACGAAATGGCTAAAAAGGTGTCTTGGTTGATAGGGGGCCATGTTTGAAGGCTCCTTCCATCCACCCCTAACTCAAATTTATTAAGATGGTCCTTCTCAACTCTTGATTGCCTTACGATATATTACCAAGGTCAATATAAATAATACATATTTGATTTTGAGGCCTACACAAAGTGGCATTTAGTGAGCATTTTAGTTGCTTGATAAACCCCCAAATGTTTTCGTTATAACGCTCACAAAATTCTGTGAGCATCGCTATTCACTAAAAGCGAGTACTATTGTAGACGTTCTCACGGAAAACCTTGTCTTTCTAGTTGCAAAGTTGGGACGTGGAATTTGGTGAGGACTGTTGCTCGCGTTTGTATTTTGAATTTTTTTTAAAAAATATTTGAATTTAGCGAGTATTGGTGCTCACTAACCAACATAGAAGTACTTGTAGTCTCTTCCTAATCCAATTTAGTGTTATAACATACACAGCGTCGTTGATGAAGTGATTTTAGAATCGACACCACAATCGTTCATGATAGATTCTACACATCTATCTAGGTCGTAAATTTTAGTAAGTAACATCTACAAAGAACTGACTAAAAGATTCTCTCTAATCATATTGACCAGTTTACAATGTAAAATGAGGACATGTTTGTTCAATTGATTATTTATTTTTATGCATTTAATTAATAGTGATAATAATAATCAAGAAATAAGCATACGTAATACAAGGCCTCATAAAACGTGTTTTCGGTTATTACAGAGAACTTTTATGATCCGTACAATTAGTCAATCACTTTTTTACGACTGCTTACTTGAATAACATTAGAAGTTAGATTGAAGGTTAAGCTTAGGTTCTTTATTGAATTTTTATTATTTTTTATAGGTAAATGAATTTAAATTTAAAGATTTCGCTAGGTCTCGGGCATAACCTCTCTTCTACATAGTCAACTCACACACAAATTCTTTTGTCGTTTGATGTTTGTTTGATCTATGCGGAGTACATTTTTGTTACAAATTTTTGCTTGGTTTTTGGTATTTGTTTTTTGTTGTCTCTTTGCTTTAATTGTTGCGTTAGGAGTGGTTTCCTCTTCATCCTTTGAGGTTTGAATTAGTTTGGAAGTTTTTTGCTCTGTCGCTTGTTGATTTGAGCTTTCAATCATTATTATAAAACTATTACTTTGTGATAGATCATAATTAAATTTGTAGCGCTAAGGTCCAATCAAATTATTTGCATTTTAAAATCCACCAACTAATTAGGGATATGCACACATTATCCTTTATCAGTCAGTATTTAAGCTTTATGCAAAGAGTGATGCTAAATGGCCATAATGTGACCGGCCATAAAGAGTTAATTTAGTCCATTTACATGTATAAAAAATTAGAATTACCGATATAAACTTATATTTGTGTGAATGACTTGTGAGTTGATACTTATCTTTGAATTCCATTACGTAAAACACATTAATATCACGAATTATTGTATACGTTGAGCAACAATCAAGAAATGCCAGTAGCAATAAGTTGAGCAAAAATTACGAAAGAGCAACACTAACATGTTGAACAACATATAATGACGATGATATAAAAGTAAAATCAAGTAGTATTAAACCAAAAATTTGAAAAAAAATCAACTTTTTTTGTTATTTAATTTATTTATGGCTGGCCATAATGTGGCCGGATAGCTTTATTCTTATGCAAAAGCCATAAAAAAAATTCTAACAATGGAATTAGACATGATTATATGGTTTCCATAACCTCAGGATTTTTAAGTCAATATAATGATGAAACTATATACTATAAGAATGAGATACTCCCATGAGTAGACTCATCATAGGAATTTAAGATTAAAAAAATTAAAGTTAAGACGTGAAAGCTTAGAATCCTCATCGAAGTACTAAAGAAGACAGAGTATCATGAGAAGGCCCACGCTTATTATGAGCTTTTTCATGCAGAAGCACCACCTGACTGAAACATGCAATGGATTTTTTTTTAATTATTATGTCTGGATATTTTATAAGTATTAATACAAATTTCGATAAATTTCTGATAAGTAAGAGAGTAAGATTAAAATATATTTATATAAAAATAATTAAAATAATATTATTATTTTAATTGGATCATCTGAACTCAATTCAAAATTATGGAGTTCCTAGATGATCAACTCAATTATTAAGGCATAAATGCAATAAGATTTTAACCAAACCCATTAATTTTGCGCTAACCAAATTGTCGCCCTAATTTGCAAATTTGTGCGTCGGCCGACGCGGCCAACCCTACCAAAGAGAAAAGGAAAAAGGAAAAGAAGAAAAAATCTGTTGTGGGCATAGATTTATGAACAACCACTAACAATTGTGGTAATTAATGGGCACTGAGGCACGTGTGTGCCATGTCCTACTTTGTGTGTGTGTGTGTGTGTTTCAATTTTTAGTATACATTCACTCAAATTAAACACATAAAGTAATATATAATCGCTGGATTCATGAGGAGCTCGATCCATTTGTTTGAGTGTTTTAGGTCAAATATCTAATCCCTATCTTCAAACATTTAAAGACACATTTTAATTCGACGGATTTTAGGAATTTTTTTTACTTTATTGAAAAAGTTAGTGGAATATGCATGCGTCTCATTTTTATAAATTAATTTTATAGTAGAATGCGAGTGCAACGAGTTAGTAGAGTATGAGATCACAATAGAAAACGTGTAAATATGTCTGCAAATGGTGGACAACCCGAAATGACAAACAGTGTCATGTTTTGGCGAACAGAGGGAGTAATATTTTGGGACAAATATAATTGTCACATTTTAGCTACTTCTAATTTCGATATTGACATTTGATCTCAGTTTCTGATTTCTTTTATAATCGGAAAGCTCGAACCACCAAAAAATGATTAAGTAAAGTAACAAAACAACAAAAGACCTTCTACAACAAGAGGCAAAAACAAAAAGACATCAATTATATTGTAATGTTGAGCATACTAGGGGAGGCACCGAAAGTCTAAAGCAAAAAAATTTAAACCAAAAGCTAACCAAGAGAACGTACGTAGCCTACTAAGAACATTAGAGCATCCGCAGCGGTGGCGGTTGGCGCCACCGCCGTCCGTGCCAGCGGCAAGGCGAAGAACCGCCGCCGCTGCAACCGCGCCGCTGGCACGGCGCTGCTCGATGTATCGAGCACGTCCGTGCCAGCGGACGCACACGTGTCACTCTCTCATTCGCCAACGGCATAGCCGTTGGTTTCAAACAATTTTTTATTTTTTTTTAAAAAAATCGGTTTTTTATTAAAAAAACCGATAAAAAAAAAAAAAAAAATTTTCACTTCCCCAAAAAATTATATCCGTTTATAACCGTTTTTCCCCACTTTTTAATTTTTTTTTATTTTTTTTACCCCAAAAATACACACTTTCATCTATAAATACCCTCAATTTCACTCCCAAAAATTCACACTTTCACTACACAATTCTCATCATCATTCTCTCATCTCCATTCTCATCTTCAATCTCTCATATCCATTTTCATCTTCCTCTCACACCCTACAACACCACTATGTCCGGTAACGACGACAACCCAAGCGGCTCTCACGGTTGGAACCCCGAATGGTTCGGTTCGCAACCGTTTCCTAGTCCGGAAACGGAATATTCGGCCCCTCCTCTCACCCAAGATTCGGGCGTTCCGAGTGGCTACCGGCCATACCCAATCGACGATCAAGGTGCCTCCGATGGGCGCTACGGGTGGACACCGGAGCCTAGGCCTCGCGCCCCTTCCCAAATGCCGAATCCTCCATCTCGCGCCGGTGTCCGCACACCGTACTCACCGGCGGAGATGGAAAGATTGTTCAAGGCGTACTTGGAAATCTCCGAAGATGCGGTGGTTGGAACGAACCAATCCGGCGATCACTTTTGGTGGCGCGTCTCTAGCCGGTACAATGCACACCGGCCGCCGGGAACGATCGAGCGCAACGAGAGTATGGTGCGCAACTGCATCGGCCGAGCCAACGAAGAAATTGGCAAGTTCAACGGCTATTTCATCCAGGAGTCCCGGAATGCCGGGAGCGGCCAAAGCGAGGTCGACATCATCACCGCCTCGCTGAGCACCTACCAATCCATGAACGGTAAGTCGTTCAAATATCTTAACGTTTGGCAGGAGACGCGGACGCACCCGAAGTATAAGGGAGGCATAACATCCTCCTCTAGCGGCTCCTCCAAACGCTCACGGTCGGTAGCACTATCCGACTCCGGCTCGGAAGAAGTGGCTAGCCAACTCGCCGGAGCTAACTTGGGTAGCCCCGATGCCGGACCAAGCGGTTCCCGACGCCGACCGCAAGGTAGGAAGAAGGCGGCGGCCGAACGACGTCGCGCCGCGACTCCATCTGCCCCTGCTCCCGAACCCGCACCCTATGTTCCACCTCCACCCCCGAACAACTCGTTGTGGGCCCTTTTGGCCCAACTCAATATGGCCGATAGGTCAACTATGACCCCCACGCAACTTCAAACGCACGAGTCCATGATATTGGGTCTCCAAAAACAATTGGGGTTGGTGCCGCCGGATGCGTAGTCTTCCTCGGGTTATATTAGCCAATAATTATGTAATTTTTAATTTTTAGGAGTTTAATTATGTAATTTTTAATTTTTAGTATTTTAATTATGTAATTTTTAATTTTTAGGATTTTAATTATGTCTTTTTATTTTATTTGTAATTTGTAATTTTTATTGTGGTTTTTTTAATGAATTTTAGTATTATGAAAATGTTGTTGTGTAATTGAATTTTATATTAATTGTGCTCGTCCTTGCGGAAGAGCACAGTTGTGGGTGTTGTGCTCTTGCCAGAGAGCAGGCATGAATAGTACCGCCCGGGCCCACAACCGTGCCGCTGGCAAGAGCACGGTTGTGGATGCTCTTAGCCAAGAGCCACCCAAAAGGAAGGCAGACAAAAGCTTGAAACAAGATAAAAGCAAGCATTTCCATCTCATTTTTTACATTGACCTTAGTCAACACTTACTTAATCAATTTATCTTCTACTAATACATTTTTATGTTTTCTAAATCTTTAAATAAATATATAAATAAAAGAATAAATTAATTTCTATTTTTTATAAATTTTAAAAAGAAATGATGTCGATAATATTATTGAGATATTAGAATCAAAATAAATATACTTAAAAAATCTCAAAGTGAGAAGTTATATTTATATTATTATTATTATTATTGACAATCATTATCTTACCTAATAAATTACTTGTGTAATTATAAAATTAGCATAAAATATGGTATGATAGTAATTACTAGGAGTTATAGAGTTGTAATTACTTGGCCGGCCTAATTTCCACCTTCGCACGCGCAGTTATATCTTGTTCAACCTTGACTTTGGGTTCAAAATTGATCATTTATTTACTCTTAATTTTTAAATATAATATTGGGGCGGAAAGTAAATAGTACAATCACGTTACACGATATTGTTAATTATGATTGTAATTAATAATATAATAGGTTGATTAAAATAAACAGGGGTGATTAGTCAGTTTTAAAATGATTATTAGCTAGTTATCTTAGTTTGGAAGTACTTAAACAAGGATTAATAAAGAGTGCATAATTAAATAATGCAGAAAATAGACTGAGTGTAACTGCAATCATTAAAGGTAGAAATTAAAATTTTAAAAATAGTCCAGTTATAAGAGATTAATTTGGTTGGTGCCTAGGAATTTTTTTATATGGTGACTAGGAATGTTACTTTTTTACAAAAATTGAAAAATATAAATAAACAAATTGCATGTCAACTACGCAAAGAATGTTGGTGTTGATCATATAGGTATTGACTTTGTATGAGCTTGTGCATCGATGACATTGGAAACAACTAAAGAGATGAACTTCGTAAATTTTTCCCATTTAATATATAGTTCGGTTTATATATAATAGCTTGCCACTCTTTGTTTAATAAATAAATTGCTTGAAGAAATTTTTTGACATAAGCATTATACACATACGGGTTAATTATTTCAAAACCTAATTAAGATTTCGCATGAGCTTGAAAACTAACATGTCATGATTTTCGTTAAGCCAATATTCACTTACATATGTTAGATTGAACTTTTTTTCATGAAACTATAGATGTCAGTTTTGCTTCAAGTAAAAAAACTTGTTACTATTGTGTGGTTTAAGAAATACGCATAAATTTAAAAATGGAATTAATTGGTGAATTTTTAAAATAGGTCCTATATAGTAGTACTATATACATCATCATTTTAAATTTTCAATATTGCAAAAAGACGACAAGAGATACTCCTATCATATAAATATCTGATAAAATGACCTCAATGATTGATCCCAAATCAAAATATATGATTAAATGAAACATAAAAATCAAGCTAGTCATATCTCATTTCCAATTCAGGTCTGGACATAATTGAAGATTTAATTCCAGTTGTAACAAAGATTCAGCAATAATGTGTCATGTCACCTTTTAAAAATATTTATCTTGATCCATGCAGAAGCATGTCACATGCCTTATATTGCCACATTCCAATAAGTTAATTAGAGGGAGAACTTTTACTCCCTTCTTATAATAGCACAACTTAATGAAAACTTTAATTTCAATCAAGAATCATTGTGCACAAATGATACATCTAATTGATTCACATTTGATTAAGACATGTATATGGGAATACCGCAAACAATATAATATTAATATAACTATTGAGAATCAAAATTACACTTTAGACACCCACAATCGTGCTCTTGCCAGCGAGCACGGTTGTGGACCCGGCCCCACTTTTTCTACATGCTCTCTGGCAAGAGCACAACACCCACAGCTGTGCTCTTCCGCAAGGACGAGCACAATTCAATTTAAAATTCAATTAAACAAAAACATTTCCATAATATTAAAATTCATTAAAAAAACCTAAATAATATTACAAATGACAAATAAAATAAAAACAACATAATTAAAATCCTAAAAATTAAAATTTACATAATTAAAATACTAAAAATAAAAAAAAACACTACTCGTTGCCGAATTTCGCCCACATGTGTTTGATTAGGTCTTCTTGTAGCTCAATGTGGGTTCGGGTATCGCGCATTGTGTGTCTTGTCTAGATCCTCTGGCCCACCGTCGTATACACACCTCGGCGTGGGAGAGACCTCGCGGTTGAGCTTCCGGCTTCATCCTCGTCGTAGAAGCTAGCCGCCCTCGGTCCTTCGTCGGCTATGATCATGTTGTGTAAGATAATACACGTGTACATGATGTCGGCGATATTATTCACGTACCACAGCCGAGCCGGTTTCCGCGCGGACTCTTGACGCTGCACAAAAAGAACCCGTCTCGGGTCGTGCGGGTTGCTGAGCGTCTTCACGAAAGTCGACCACCTTGGGTAGATACCATCGGCGAGATAGTAACCCATGTGGTATGTATTTCCCTTGGGTAGATACCATCGGCGAGATAATACACTTCTCCAATGCATGCAGTCAATGCTGTCAAGCATTCCGGGAAAACCATGGACTGATTCGTGAAGACGAAGCAACCGTTGTCAATCATCGGTGGTGGGTACCTGAAGGAATTCATCACCGAAAGCTGAACGAACACCCTCACAAAAATTTTTAGACAAAGGATTCCAGTGGACTCAACGATATGCAAATACTCATCGAAGAGGTCGGTTGTTTGCCCAGTAGCGAGTTGTCGGATGGCACACGTACACTTCTGCAACGGCGTGATACTTTGTCGGCCGACTGCATCTAGACCTGCTTGGAAGAATTCAACACATGCGGACAATGTGTTGACAATTCGCATAAACAAGCGTTTTGACATGCGAAAACGGCGCCTGAAGTAATCTGCCGGAAACCGCGGCTGGTCGGCAAAGTAGTCGGCAACGAGCCTTTCGTGGGCTCCCTCCCGGTCATGATGGACGTAGCGGCGAGTTGATCTAGTTCGTTGAGGAGGAGGAGCGGGGGTATTCGCCGCGACATAAGCTTCGTAAGCGGCACGATGTTGTACGTAGTATTCTTGTTCTTCGCGCTCCGCTTCCGCCATAAGATGGGTGGAATCCATTTGAGGTTTTGAGTGAGAGATGAAGGTGTAGATAGTATGTATGAGAATTATGAATGTGAGATGATTTGATGTGATAAATGGATGATGGATGTGTGTATTTATAGATGATTTTGGGGGATAAATTAAAAAAATCAAAAAATTTCAGAAAAATGGGCAAAAAACGGCCATATTTTTGGGATTTGGAAAATTTTTTTTTTTTTTTTTTTTTATCAATTTTTAAAATTTAATACCGATTTTTTTAATAAAAAAATTAAAAAAAATTCAAAGGCAACGACTATGCCGTTGCCCAATCGCTGCCGCCACGTCACCTGCTCGCTGGCACGGACGTGCTCGATGCATCGAGCAGCGCCGTGCCAGCGGCGCGAGCGCAGCAGCGGACGACCTCCTCCGTGCCACTGGCATGGACGTTCCGTCCACCGTTGCAGATGCTCTTAGGGCCAATAAGATTATTCATTATTGTAATATAAGGGTCGGCCGTCAAACTTTTATTTTGCCACGAACATATTTTATAAGTACACAAATTTAGAGATGCAATTAATTACTTTTATTTGAATATTTGAAATTATTTTTAAAGGATTATTTTTTCTGAAAATGTTTTTTATATGTAGAAAACATGGGTAATTGACTTTATGGAAATATTCTTTCAACTTTTGTTATTTGCATAACCATGTGTTTTAGTATACTAGTAAGACGGAAAAAATCAACGCGAGCATAAAGTTTGCTCTTTTCCTTAATTCTAAACAAAGTTAATGTTGCTAGTCACTTCTCTTAGATGAATGATAAGACGTCAATAGGGCTTCACTTTCTATGATATAAAGCACTTTACACAGCTTTCTGATTGTAATTTCCTTTGCATTATTTTCGTTAAAGAAAATAAAGTAACTAAATTTATAACTAGCTTATGGGTTATGGCTATATTCCCACTCACATTTATATCATTCATTCATAGAAATATTTCCTAGTATGGAAGAACAGCATAGTTATTCTCTCCTATTTTATATCTAATGATAGGATAAACATGTTTAATCATCCATATTTTCCATTTTCAATAACCTATATTTAATTATAATCCAATGATGATGAATCAAATGATAATAAACTAATTAATCATCTCAGCAGTGCTGTATTATTAGTAGAAAAAAATATAAACTAGTTAGACTGAAATATAGGTCAAGTTTCAACCAAAGCAATATCAATAAAATAATATCCCTTTGAGATAGAAAAATGCTAACTTAACTAATTAATAGTAACTCACAAAGGGCAGCTGAAAAAAGTTCGTTATATTAAAAATACTTATGAATAAGTTACAGGCTCAAGTTATATATTACTCCTTTCGGTCACCAAAACTTGACACATTTTGTCTATTTGATTATCGGTATATTAAGGACACATTTACTTTTTTCATGATTTATATTATGTGGACATATACTTTACTAACTCGATCACTATATAAAATTATACCATTTCATTAACATTTAGCTATTTCCTTTATAAAATTAAACAAATTTTATAATGCATACCGACTTTAAATGGTGGACGGAAAGAATATTAAACGAAGGTTTATTTATTACTCCATATTTATATAAGTAAAAAAAAAGAAGAGAAAAGAGATATTTAGTGAAGGAGTGTGATCAGTTGCTAACTTGCTAACTCATTTCACTACTAGAAAATTGGCTTGTAATGGCACTTAAAATTGTCACTAGAAAATTACTGTGCTGACACTTCATCTATAATGGCACTTGATGAAGTGCAGCACCGGGTACCTGTAGTAAGAGCTAGTGTATAGATAGTACATCTATGATGACACTTTTTATGTTGAAGTGCAGTAACAATATATTATAAAGTGCAGTGAAAAGCTAGTGTGTAGATAGTACATCTATGCTGGCACTTTTTATAAAGTGTGATAAAAAAAGTGTAGTGAGAAGCAATTTTTCTAGTAGTGTTTATGCAATGTATTAAAAATATCAACATCATGATAGTGAAATATCAATATAAACTTGAGTTGATATTTTAATAAATTATGTTGACATTGGTATTTAAATGTAAACACAATTTTATTAAAATGTCAACACAAATATGTATTGACATTTTAATGTGATCATATTGATATTTTTAATATACTATGTTGATGAATTAGCAAGTTAACAATTTAAGAAAAGTTAACATCTCACCGTTTAGCAAGAAAAGTAAATTTTTATCTCACCTGAGAGATTACATTTCATATGCGAAAGCGCTAGTGCGACCGCCTTTTACTATTTAAATACGTATTTATTTAAGTGTTTTTCCAATAAAAAAGTGGGCCGGCCCATTTTTTCAATATTCGAGTACAAAAAGAAATTAAGCTTGTCATTTGTAGCTTATAAGATTATTAATTATCCTTGAATCAAGATAAGAATAAGAGGAAGTCCCCTAAACCCTAAACCCTAAGTCCTCTCGCAGAGAGACTCGATGGATAAGTCGTATTAGAAATGAGTCACCCCTCCTTTAAAATGGCTCATAAGAGGGAGAGTTATCTATATTTATATAGGATGAGACAAGATTTAACAACTCAGGTCTACGTCTTTGATGCATTGTTTCTTGCTCAGCTAAAGAGGGGCACAGGCTACCACGAATCCCAACGATAAAGATCCATATATGGTCGTCAGAATCTCATTCTCAGGAGGAAGTGGGGCTTCTCCAACTTCAAACCTGAGTCCATTTGCATCACATTTATTATGTGCTAATGTCACTGTAAATCATCGAGTTAGTTTGAATCAGATATATAACGATCTTGATTTTAGGCATCACCAATTCTATTAGAATGAGATTTTTGGGAAGTAATTCAAAAATAAATTGAATTAGTTCAAAACAGATAATATCACAGTAAAATAGAATTTTGAGTGTACATCGACGAACAATCCCACAAACAGAATATAAATATACACTTGTCTTTATATAAATATACACTTGTCTTTAACGAATTGCAGTCTAAATATTTTTAAATGTATATTAGCCCGTGCCCGTGCCCTTGCCCGTGCCCATAAAACATGGATGATGATCAGTTTAAGTGTATGTAGGAGTTTTGACTTTGAGCCCATCATTAAATAGTTGTTTTCACAACGAAACGATTTTGGGCATGTATATCATGAGCTGAAATATATCGGATTTAATGAAAACCCATTCAAGTCTTGAATGGGTTGTAATTATCTTAAATATACTAAGATAATTCTTTCTCAAAAATAGAAGAGTAGTTTGTCTCCAAATTTTATAAACTTCATGTATTTATATATACTTAAACTGAAAGAACGTGCTAGTATTCAATTATGCATTAACATTGTAATTCAATGCTAACATGAAAAAATCTTCTAGAACAATTCCTATAAACTTAAAAAATTGTTGGATGCTTATAGTATATTACTAGTATAGATATGAGGCCCTCATAAGTTTAATAGTTGGGATTTAATATACTCCCTCCATCCTTTAAAAATATAAACTTTTAAAAACATACTACTAATAAATATTGGTAGTTGATAGTTTAGGGTTACGCATCGCCCACCAATTTAATCCACAATAACGACTTCATTGTAAATATTGCTAAAAATCCTTTTATGCCTTTTTTTAAAGATTTATATATGCACATATGATTATTCAAAATTTCAAGTACATTATCCATTTTCTATTCTACTTTGGTATTTGGTGGTTCGGCCTTTTGCTTTGTAAGCGGCTGATTTTTTTAGCATTTGTTAAGATGGACCTTGTGTCAACATTGCAAGCATACCGTGGTTGCGAGAATTCAACATGGCGAGCACCAGATTCTCGTTAACACAACCGTGCATTTTGCTAGTACAAGTTTCGTATTTTCTATTGGCCGAACACCAATGGTGCTCGCAAAATTCAGAGAGCGCCAAGTTTGAAGGACGTCGTTGCTCACGAAATGTTATCCTCACTAAATCTCTTCTTTTTTGTAGTGAAATTATGGGATATATTAAGCTAGTATTATTATTGATTAACCCATAACTCGCCTCCAAAAACCCTAATAAATATTGGTAGTTGATAGTTTAGGGTTGCACCCTAGCCCACCCATTTAATCCACAATAACGACTTGTAAATTCATTGCAAAATAGTAGTAGTTCACATAAAAAAACATTATTAGATTGCAATAGTCCGCCCCTCATATTAAAAGCCAAGTGCTCCATTTTCCTTGGACATTTAAATTTACCCCCCACCACCCATACCCCCTACACAATTTTTGCACGTATTTTACCATTAATTACACTACAGAATAATCACTCGAAGGGACTGTATGTGCATAAATGTACACAACATTTATTATCGATATTTAAATACAATTAAATTGACATTAATTTTTTTCGATTTAGAGAGGCGAATGCAGTTGGAGTAAATATCTAGTCATGTTTTTAGGTGGTGATGACTTGGTGATTTTTCTTTTTTGTTTTTTCTCTTCATTCATACTAATTAATATACGTACATAACTACGTAGTGTGTGTGTGTGTGTGTGTGTGTGTGTGTGTTGATGAGTTATAAATAATTGTGTCTCAACTCATTTTATTCCACGTTGTAGAAGAAGAAGAAGAAGCCTCTTTCATTATTTTGAGTAGCAAACTTCCAAAAATTTAATTATGGAGTTCAAGATTCTGCCCTTTATTGCATTTCTTTCTGTGAGTTTTAATAACTCTGGATCTTTTATAAATTATTTATCATGTTGAAATTTAAAGATTTGTTTTTTCATTTTATATTTTCTAAATAAGTTGATTTTTGTTTGCAGGTGGCAATAGTTGTAAGTCATGCAGCTTTGCCGCAGGAGGAGTATTGGAATTCGGTGTTGCCAAACACTCCTATCCCCAAAGCGATAAAAGAACTCTTGCAGCCAACATCGGGTAATGCTACAGACTTTATGTGAGAATCATTCGTGATCGTCGTTCTAGTTTAGGCTAGTTATTTATTTATCTTATAATTTAGTTAGATCCTAATACCATCAAATTTGTTATTAACGTTTTAAATTTTATAAATTAGCTCATTATGTTATTTTATTCGTTTATATGAATAGAGAAAATGAATTATTAATGCTTTGATTTTTAAGTAATTTGTAGAATTACTGTCGATAACATTTGAGAAAATATATGCTACCGTGGCCTAAATGAGAAAGATGTTTCGCAGATGATACTTATACATGAAAAATGTAGCATAAAATATTAAAATTGAAATTGCAGCGATAGCATAAATAATTTTCTGATTAATTATCTTTTTTTTATAAGTTTAGTTATGGACCTTATGGTTGTTTTGTATGTTAAGTCATAAGTGTTGGTAACAAAAAAAATTAAACCGATGAACTTGAAATTGATCTTAGTATTCTTGATCATTTTTCATTAATCTCAAATAGTTTTGATCTGGATTTCCATTTCATGAAAATTCAGTTCTATGTAGCAAAATTTTCTATAGCTCATTATACTCTGTGTAACACTACTATAATATCTCCTCCGCCCAGAATGGCTGGACGACAAGAGCACATCTGTCGGAGTAGGCAGCGGCGGGGTGAACGTCAACAACGGAAACAGCGGCACCCACGTCAACGTCGGCGGCCCACCTGGCGGCGTCACTGTCGGAACACACAACAGAAATGGCAAACCAGTCTACGTTCGGGTAGCCCCGACTGGAAACCCGTTCGATTACCTCTACGCTGCCACCGAAACGCAGCTGCACGACGACCCGAACGTGGCCCTCTTCTTCCTAGAGAAAGACTTGTATGCAGGCAACAAGATGACCCTCCACTTCTCCAAACCCACGGGAGAGGAGGAAGCATTCTTGCCGCGCCACCTTGCCGACTCCATGCCCTTCTCCTCGAACAAGCTGCCAGAGATCTACAGTGAGTTCTCCGTGAAGCCCGGGTCAAGCGAGGCTGAGGCCATCAAGAAAACCATTCAAGAATGCGAGGACACCGAGCGGCAAGGAGAGGAGAGGTTCTGTGCAACTTCCTTGGAGTCCATGGTCGATTTCAGCACGTCCATGCTGGGGAAGGACGCGACCGCAGTCTCCACCGAAACCGACAGCACGGAGCGGAAAGTGTACCGTATCGAGGCCGTGACGAAGTTGTCGAGCGACAAGCCGGTCGTGGCGTGCCACAAGCAGGAGTATGCGTACCCCGTGTTCTACTGCCACAAGACTGACACGACAGTGGCTTACCGCGTTTCATTGGTGGGGGCCGGCGGGTCCAAGGCGGACGCGGTGGCCGTGTGCCACAGGGACACGTCGGAGTGGAACCCGAAGCACTTGGCCTTCCAGGTGCTCAAGGTGAAGCCCGGGTCTGTCCCGGTCTGCCATTACCTCCCTGAGAATCACATTGTGTGGGTTTCAAAGAATTAGAGAGATAAGCATAAGCCTATATGTATGTTATTTTGTTTGTGTGGATGTATTTTAGAATTCGAATATCTACGTATGTGTATGATATGTGGATATATGTGTGAGTTATCAGGCTGAGTCTTTCTTTTATGTTAATGAATTGATGAAAACCAGAATAATGTGTTCTGCAAGAGAATGTAAGGCGAAATCTACAAGAAATAACTTCTAACCTTGATTTGTCTTCTGGTTTCCATCCCCTCGTGCCAAGCGTATGCATCGGAAGAATGGTATGTACAAGCAACATGAAAAGAAAAAAGACAACTGCAAGAAACCAATCCAAGAAATGGCAAGTTAGGGGATGGATGGATTCATACATGGTGGAGACATTCTATGCAAAATCACTATCTCCCTAGATGCATTCGTGTGAAATTCACTAGCCTTCATGTATCCTAAACCTCCACATGAGGTAGCCTAAAGCCGTGAGATGCTGCTTATATCCAGTACTAATCAAGGTGTGTCTTGAATAACTCCCTAGTTCGACTTCTTGACCCCTAAGGGCGGCTCAAAGTGCGTTAGAGTGAAGGTTTTCAAACTATAACTTTATGAATTCGTAGTTACTAAAGGAATTTACACTTCTCTTTATTACCTTAAAATGCATCATTTTACTCTTAAGCAAAATTTATGATAAGAAAAAAGAACTTGTAGATATATCACCTTAGACTTAAAGAAGGGAAACAGACTGTTTCCTCATACAAATGTCATTGAAGTATAGCTCATCAAAAGCTAACAATTAGGATCAAAAGGTTCCAAAGACCCCCATGTTTTCCCAACTTTGATCTTGACAGGCAACGGAACTGCAAGAGACGTAAGAGAAGAATCGTTATTGAGAGCAATATTACCCCAGTCAACCTGTATGCTTGCACATAACAATAATATAGCAAAGCCGAGGCATTTTTGGCATTTCAAGAATTAGACAAATATAACAAACATGATGAACTTTTTAAAAACCGTACCAAGAAGTGACATGGCCCTTTCCATGCATGATTGGAGCAACAACCCAGCCTCCTTTACAACTGAATGGTCAGCTTCCAGCACAAGTTCATCGTGTACCTGACAGGTCGATGACAGAAATGTCCATCAAACTCACTAGCTTCAGAGACGAATATTGAAAACGTAAAAGGTACTTAAAATTTACCACTGACAGTAAGAGTGATAATGTTATTATTGAAATAGAAAAGCAAAGATAAATGCTTAGGGCCACGTGGTATGTTTTGACCAATTACCTGTAGAAGGATCCGACAGCGACCTTTAAGCAATTGAATTTTTTCAGCATCTATAAAACTTGGGCATAATGCTTCAGAATCCTCGCCAATCACATCGTGCAAGCATATCATTGCAATTTTTATTATGTCGGCAGCAGATCCCTTCAAACATAGCATGGAAAAAGTTAACATGTGAAATTAACAAATACCATCGCCCCCAACACCCAAGGCCACCTCTTAAAAAGGAAACTAAAATCATAAGCCAAAGAGAAATACAAATTGAAGATATAATATGATAATTACTATGCTGTGACACCAGCAAAAGAAAAATCACCTGACATATAGAATTCACAGCTTGTCTCTGAGCTTTGGATTTCTCTTTGCTGTTACCGAATTTGATATTTGATAAGAAACGTTTTCGTCCCTTAAGTGTCTTTACATAACTGCAGCAACAGAGATCATGTCATTGGTAGGGGTAAACATATAACGAGAGAAGATGTAGGACTACCACCAAGTGGCAAGAGAAACTGAAAGGCGTGAAGCTGCTGCAGCCAACTTGATTGATTTTAAAGAAGTTTTGATTACCAAACTTGCATCACATTTCATTTAACAGTATCAAAGCTAAGAGACACCTTTTCATCGATATTATATTTGCCTCACCCTTTCTTATGGCAAGCCGTAACTGCTTCCTGGAGCCAGGACGCAACTCCAGGGAAAGATTTCTTGAAGTTTTGAATTGTTTCTGTGGCTTCATCTGGACTACAGTCCAACTGTTCTGCCAGTGTGTTTGGCCCCATGCCATAAAGAATTCCGTAAACCAGTCTCTTTGTTCGCTCTCGATCTTGTGAGCTCACACTAGACTCGTGTTTCTCACTCCATTTTGCGGCAATCATGGTAAAGACATCAGCCTGGGGACTAGTTAGCAGCTCAATCAATGAACGGTCTTTTGAGAAATGGGCCATAAGTCTCAGCTCTATCTGACAATAATCAGCAGTTAAAAGCACCCAGTCGTCCTGCAATGAAGATAAAAAATCAGAAGATGCAAATGAATCTACAGCGGGACAGCTCCTGACTCGTGAAAGGATAAACGAAAAAGAGTTTGAGAATCTATCTAACTTCACCTGAGTAGGCACAAAGAAATCACGTGCATTGATTTTATAGTGGCTGACACATGATTTCCCATCACCTTCATTCATTTCGAACTCAACCATATGCTCAACAGACTGCGCTCAGTTCACATCAAAATCGCAGAACAGTATATTATGACTTGTGTAATAAGAACAAAAATTTTTAAAAATGAAAAGGAAATGCCACAACAAACAAACCTGGAGGTTAGGCTCCTCTATTGACAGTCGGCCAGTTGCTGTTGATGTCTGGAGCCAATGACCATGCAGAGTGTACTTCTGGGCCCTCATAGAGAGCCTAGCAAGTGAACAAATTGATCCCAAAGTAGAATTAAAGAGCTTAGTTAATGTTCGATGCTCCTTAATAACCGGGACTATAAGATGCTTGTCCCTGAAATTAAGCTAGATTTTGTTAGTCCCCACAAATTATGGAGAAGCTGGACCTGTGACAGAAAATTGTGATGTACGCAATTGTGGCCAACATTGCATCAGTAGGGCTCAGCTAACCGTTTAGTACCTGAGCATTTCCAGACAATGTTTGTCAGTTCTGTGGTGGTTCTTCCCTTCGTAACCTTCAGGCATGGGCAGCTTCAAATGTTCATAGAGAATATTTGCTATATCTGCAGGCATTAACAATGAGAATGTCTTGCCAGCTAATCTGTAAGCTTCCTTCTCGAGCAACTTGAGTTTTTTCCCAAGGACATGCCTCGCTCTAAGGCATCCTTCCATGTCGACACCAATTCCAGATATCTCCATATCAGCAAGAATATTTACCTACAAGTGAATCACTTAACAAGAATTAACAGAAACCTAAAGCTGAAAAAGAAAAGAAGAAATTACAAGTGAAATCAAGTTGCCTTTTTTTAACAGTCGATAGAAACTCTGTACAGAAGATGGTTAACTTTTTCCTTTGATGGGAATATAGGATTCCTTACCAATCGAACTTCCATGGTAAGAAGTGGTTCAATTAGTTCTTCAGAGTGTAGTAATTTCCATAGAACGAAAGATAATGCTCGAGTTTGTGCAACTCTGCGGCAGCATCCATTATGTGCAGCTCTCCGTGTCTGATCCTTCCATCTACCACTACGGTTAGTGGATGCAGCAGCATCACTAGATAACCTCCTTTTGGCTTCCTGTCATGACTATAATTTGAGAGACTGTTTCTGACAACTAAGACTTTTTAAAAGATGAATAAATGAATGTGTAACCTTGGCTAAACAATATAAAAATCACTTGAACTATTATAATGAAATGAAATTTTGTTTATACATTGACATTTACATAGGTATTCGTCCATATTTGTGTTATTAAAACCTAACCAATATCAAAATCAGACAGATGTTGCATCACATTCACAAGACATCTACTACACAGTATTTGAGAACAAAAACGATACTATATTCCTGAGAAACAACACATCCAATTCACAAACTGAAGCGAAAGAGAGAGAAATTACCTTTTCCAAATTAGGACAAGAACTTTTCTCCTCATCAGGCGATAGAATCCATGCGACAACACTCAGATCAATTGCATTCCTCAAATTAATAGGAGAAAACATAAAGTAGGAATTGTCTATAAGCTCCAAACCCAAACTTTTGATCCCCCCATGTGGGGTGCTAAACTTTTGGACAGAAGCAGCGGGACGTTTTAGCACCTGAATTTGAACTTTTAAGTTCCAAGTGAACTTCCTGATATCCGTTTTCCCCATTATAGCCCCAAACCTAGTCCACCTCTTCTTGGCCATCTCCACCTGCAGATTTGGTGGCAGAACATTCTTGCTACCCATAGAATGATCATCTTGTTTGCTGCTATAGCGGGATAAGTCCTTTGGAATACTTAAGTAATACACTGGAGAATTCTCCCAGCAGATGGCTATGCCGTGTATCTCAAAGGGAGTGGTAGAGTTCAGTTCAGATTTTTTAGTAAAATGTATATCAAAAAAGAATTCAGTCGCAGCATCCAATAGATCCAAGAAAGAATCAAGTCCGCCAGGAATACTAGTTACACTGACAGGACCCTTTTCTGGCTTGTTTACTCTGCTTCCCATACATAAATTTTCATTTTCAGGCTGTTGTTCTCGACCATGATCAACATGCTCATTTAACTGATGTTTAACACCACCAATATCTATCGTTGGATCAGGAGCCAACCCTTTTGGATTACTAGTGCAATTATTAGTAATATGTAACTCGTCATTAACAGGGTTAGTATTTTGTGCAATCAAAATGCGTTTTTCCAAATGCATTTCATCGTGTGCATTTCCTGTTGAATGTGCCTCAGCCAAACCAGCTGGTTGAGGGCCTATAGGTTGGTCTCTCTCATCACATCTGCCTACAGATAATGGTGAGTCTAACCTGTTCTTAGAATTCTGAAGGAAAGCATAGCTACTTGTAGACTCCTCCCCTGACGATGATGAAGGCTCTTTTCGAGAAGCATCTAGTGGCCGAGAAAGCTGGCCAACATCAAGTCCAAGAGACTTGAAGGCGGAGAATGCAGCAACCCGTGCCTCTTCAGCCTTTTCAAATACTATTTTCCGAGCACCATTTTTTATCTTCTTGGCAACTCCCCCTTGTATTTTCTTTTGTGCGGCGCCCTCCGTATCTACCATGAATAATTGATCCTAATTAGCTAATGACTAGTCGGCCATATCAATCATATAACCTAAGTTAAAATATCAAAGTATTCATGAATCCACCATAGGCCAAAACGAATATATATATCTTACCCTGACCACTCCATGTAGATTCAAAAATTGCTTTGACAATTTCATGAATTGAAGCTTCAGCAATAGCTTGGGGTGTTCGTAAACCAGCCCTATAAAGTGCTCTAGCTCGGGAACCCTAAATGTCCAAGAATCAGTTCAGAGTAATATCTAAATTCATAGTAATTTCAATAAGCAGCAATTTGCACACCTTAATAAAAGGAATGGCTGTAAGTTCCACAATCTCTGCTCTAACCCCAAATGAAACACGATGTTGGAATTTGGAGACTAAACTTTCAAGGTCATGCCAACCAAGCCTTTCACAGAACACTGAAACCATTGATGCAAACCTTCCAGCATTTTCTTGTAATGCCTGAACCATGCCTCTAGCAACTTTAAAACCTTCACAAACTTCACCAACAGGTACTTCCTACAGTCCACAAAGCTCTATCATTACACATGGACACAACTCGATATCATAACAGAAATTAACTTCCTGGTTCAAATTACACATTATTATACAACGGCCGTACACTCAAAACATGATTCATTGTCAATGGGACGAAACAAGTTTACCTGCACAAGCTTTGACAAGATAAGAGCAACATAGAACCGTCTACACATTCTAAGCATTTGTTCATCTGATAGCATGCCTTTGGTCATTGTCCCAAGTTTGTCATCATATTTTCCCTGCAAGCTTTTTCCTCTATCCCTGGATCTCTGCAGCAGTCGAGAAGGCGCACCATGAGCCATACGCATCAGGAAAGGTTCTTGTACTCCAACTCGGTTGCCAACAGACTGTATTAAAAATATACAACATTGCAGTCAATTATATTCAGGGATTTAGGTTGGCACAAGCAAATAATTGAAAGCCAGATCAAAACTCAATGTTCAAATGCATACAAGTCCTGGCCAGTTAATTTACAACAAAATATAGTGCAGGCAGTTGGTAGTGGGCTCAGTCCATAGGCTGGGGAATCCCCAGGCAGAATATTCCCATGCAAGAGATTCAATTCTTAATATTTAACAGCTGTAGAAGAAACACGAGGCTATAAGCTTGCAGCCATGTCCATAATCTTGGAAAACATCAGCCAATAGAGATGAAATTAAAGCAGTTTGACAGTAACTTTAGAAAACCATGTGGCAGGCTCTCATAACTTCTACTAGGAAAACGTTCGATGAGACTAAACCTCCTTTTAGTGATACCTGGCTTCCAACTAAAGTAAATATGAATCATTGAATAAATTGAAGTTGCATCTGGTCTACGTAACGCAGTAATAAATATGAATGCAATATTGGTGAAGATACGAGAACTAATAAACATAAGAAAATTTAAATAAAAAAATAGTAAAAATGCACATATGATTAGCAAGTTCCCAATGGAAAGAACAGGTAAATGAAAAACAGTGTATGTGAAACAGAGCTAAGATATGCTGTGTAGCTTTGCGCAACAGTACAGCCACTGCAAAACTACAATCACAATTTCTTCGATAGTATATTATAACAGAAGAGGAGAAATAGTGGAAGTACCTGGTCTAAAGAAGATAACTGCATGTATCTCTCATAGTATAGTTCCCAATCTGGTTCCACATCAACATTAATGGGAGTTACCAAGTACACCAAATGCAAGTCTGAAGCTAGGACAAAACCTTCTCTTGCTCTCATGAGATCGTCCAGCACAATCTACACAGTGTCCAAAGTTAATTGATTGCCCAAATCATCTGCTCTATAAGTTATGTTCAACATGATATATGTTGATAGTAAAATACAGTATTAGAAAAACTCAAGAGAAAAAAGTATGCCAAATGCGCTGATCAAAGTTAGCAATCAACAAGTTATAGATAAAAATATTAATCTGCACTTTGTAAATGAGGGACAGGTAAAGATATTTACAAGTGATTCTTCTGGACAAAGAGAACTTCCAAAAGATGCAAGGCCAAGGGGTGTACTGGTGTATAACTTAGTCTCATCATTCCATTCAAGAAACTTTCTATGGCATAACCATCGAAGAGAATCCTGTGCTGATTTCACCACATCTTCAAAGGGTTTTGTTGAATTGAGGAGAGTACATCTTACATAACGATGAATATCACTAGCAGTTTGAACAATTCCTCCAGCAACAACCTCAAGTATTGCATGGGTCATACCATTCCTATCCTCTGACAAACAAGAATGAAGTGGAGGACAAGTATCATTAAGGAGTGTCAATATTCTCTTGGATTCCTCCGCCTTGCAAATTAGTACCTGTTGAATCATTTAAATATTGTAATTAAAAGAGAAGATATCTCTTACAAATAAACGGGAAAATAAAAGAGAACGAGAAAAATAAGCTTACGCTCTCTCCCTTTGTGTCTATTCCAGTGCGACCTGCTCGTCCAGACATCTGCTTGTACCTTGTCCCATCAATAAAATCACGACCAATGCGTGGTTGTCTGAAGATGACTCTCCGAGCAGGCAGATTAACTCCTGCTGCTAGAGTTGAAGTAGCAGTCAAGACACGTACAAGTCCTTTGCGGTAACACATTTCAACAGTCTCTCTTTCCTCAACCTTTTCCAGAAAGGATGAACCTCATAAGCTTTGGATATAATGAATATTCATAACATCAAACAATATAATAGGATTTGTGGCTCACAGACCGTAAGCCCAGCATGATGGTAGGCAACTCCAAAAGGAAGAGTTTCGTTAAGTACAGGATCCAACCCAGCAGGAGATCTTCGCAACGAATCAATAGCAAAAGCAACGTCAAAAGGCTCGCCTTGCTCACCACGAGGGTTTACACAAAATCCCTTGAGATACTTTGCAATATGCTTTGCAGTTGATTCACAACCTTTCCGACTGGAACAAAATATCAGCACCGAGTGACCCTCTTGGACAACCTATAATCACCATCTCAAAACTAGTCACCTTGAAGAAAGAAAAGACTTGCAGAGAAACAGAGATAAATTCAAACCTCATTGCAAAGTTCAACTATTTGATCCGGATCTTTACCACCCAGTTCAGCCACCTTCGGAATGGTCCTAACAATTTCCATTTTTTTGTTGTATATTGTGCTACCAATTTTGATGTATTCCTCCAATGGAACAGGCCGAAATTCTGTCTCATATAGTGCTGCCTAAAATAAATAAAATACATATGAATTTCATCCATTCGACATTTAGGACCTTAAAAACTGAGTAGCTGTAAAACATTTATATGGATTTTGCTGAAAAAGTGCAAGAAAGACTAAAATTACAATTCCCGAAATGTAAATACTTTAATGTTATGTCAGTAAGTCATGTCAAGGTTCATATTACCAAAGAGATGTCACATGTGTGCATGCTTCAAACAAAATAACAAATAGAAGGAAACTAAACTAAAATGAACATACTCTCACTGTCTGACCATGGTTTTGGGGCAAAATCACAGTTTTGGTCCCACTGGATGGAAAGGAAGTCTTAAACCTACCTAGCCTTGACTGCCACAAATTTTTCACTGTTCAAAACGTTCATAAAGTGTTCAACTTTTTTTTAAATAGGACTAGATTCAAAATCTAGTAACTTAAAAATCAAACAATGTTGCACCGCTGGCCCTTCTATCCCATGGAACTAGAAATAAAAACTCCCTAAGTTACTATAACCCAGTGTCTATCCATTGCAGGAAAGGAAACGACTATGAATATTGAATATTCCTGATTAACACAATCTAATTTTATATAATAATATATATCTCAGGCAATGCAGTAAAGCAAAGGATTAAATAGAATTGCAGATCCTGACAACATTATCATACAATTGCTTTAGGCTGCCGAGCTAATTAGTTAGAAAGATTGACAATTAAATGGACAAGTTATATAGGACTGAACATGGTTCATAAAATACTTACTTGAAGCCACTCAGCAACTGCAGCCACATTTGGCAGTGTTGCACTCATTCCAATTATTTGGAGGCCACGAGTAGCATCGGACTTCCCACTGCTCGACCCAGAATTTTCACCACCAGAAGACTCTACATTGCCTTCGCCAGCTGCATAGCGAAGCTTAGTCAACAATAGCTCTAATAGATAACCCCTGCTTTGATCACCAACCTGCCATTATCCATTATAACCACCCAGATATAAGAATGAATATTAGGTTAATATATATGCTAAGCTGCAGATGACACCCCAATAAAACCAAATGCAATATGAATACCATGTGCAGTTCATCAATCACAATGGTGCCAAGCTCAGACAAGCGACCCTCTTCAAGTAACCTATTAATCAAAGAGTTTGCTTTCTCGATAGTGCAGACAGCGACAGATGTATCCTTTGGAAGAGAACCACCACCCTGATTTCCATAAAAACTACGAACATGCTTACCGACTGGTTCTAGAAGAACTTCAAGATGTTCAGCCTACATATTTCCAAAAACAGATTGGATTATCAAACACCAGGGGATGAGTACCAAAACAGTTCCCTAAAAGCACAAAACCCCAGCACCTTTTCTGCACAGATAGACACATATGGAAGCACAAGAAGTGCAATTTTTCCAGTTTCCAGAACCCTCCGTAGCATTAGTATCTCCGCAACAAAACTTTTACCAGCACTATAACAACCAAATAGAATATTATAATGGTGATTAGAGCACACATAGATATGCGATACGGTAGGATCCTGATGAAAAGGACCAATTCAGATTACCTTGTGGATGCACAGTAAACAAGATTTCGATTATGCAATACACCTTCCACTTGAAGGCAATCAACCTGAAATATAACTTAGTTCAATCATTAAAATAAGAAAAACTTTGAAGAATACTTGTATGAAAGCTTAAGTTGCTAATGTTGATCCTCGGGATATAATATAGCAAAGCAGTGAGCTTGTTTGATTGTCTAATATGAAGAGCCTATCAGCCTAACCCTCTTTACACAGCATATTTCAAAAATATCATTACAACGAGTGAAACTAGTCAGCCTTCTGAAATAGTAAAAAATTGGCAATAATGTTTTGATGAAACACGGCAATAATGCATGAACCGATTAGATGTTGATCATAGCTGCTAAAATGTCTTATTTGGTACTGAAAGTGGAGCCTGTGATGCTATTTGCTTCTATAATAACATTCCCCAGTTTCAATGGTAGGACCTAAGGACCAATTCAAAAGGTTCACGGCCTAAATAGCTCAAGGATAATAGAGTTACCTGCCATGGGTATAACTTTGATATGCCTCTTTTGTTGTATATTTGGCATATTTCAAGAGGAAGCCAACTACTGATATCCAAAGACTGATTTATTGAAGAGCTTGCCGGGGTGCAATTGCTTTTGAGTTCATTAGCAACAACCCTTTTATAATCACTATTTGGTGTATTGTATGCAACAGCATGGCTAATCTCCTTTAAATCTTCAACACTCCTTTCGGAATTGATGCATTTGATAGATTTTCTTTGTACACCAGGGACAATTTCACCTATATTATCTTTGGAGCTACTGCACATGAGGTTATAGGAATGGGGATTGTGTTGATTGACAGAGACATGTGTCTCTTTGGTTATTGAAATGTCGGGTTTGGTTTTATTGGTATCAGCTAGTATCTCCTTCTCAATATTTTTAGCCTCCAAACTGAAATCAAAGTGCTTCACGGGAAGTGGCGAAGCCTCCTTATCCAAATGCATCCCCACAGCAGTACAAGCACGAAAATCAGAAACGGAATGTGCGAATCCATCTTTATTACTGTTTAACTGATGAACAAAACCTCTATCTTTCACATTGTTTGAGTTACGAGCACCGGAATCCACTTTTAAAGCCTCATTGTTTTCAGCAACATGTGAAGAAAGACCAGCATTAGGATAGGCAATCCCATCAGCAACTAGAATTGCTTCATTCCAAAATGCATCTCCGGGAGAGAACGATGAGCTTCCTCGTGTTGACCGAGGAGTTTCTCCAGCTCCAAGTTTAGACGGGAAAGAAGCAGGTGTTTCACATTCAGCTGTATAAAGAGCAGTTGTATTATTGCATTTCCTCAAACTGGCTTGTGCAATATCCTGTCGACATTTAAGAAGTTATTGAAGATCTCTGTTAGAAATAATGCAATTTATAAAAGGCAAATACCTTATCTGAACGATTAAAACCAATATACACAGGTTCCTCGGCACTTTTTAACTGGCCGCCCTTGGGAGAGAAAAATGATTCATTTTGAGTTTTGGATGGATTATCATCATTCTTGCAATGCCCCCTACCAGAGGTTTCCTCCTCTAGCTGAAGGGCAGATGCACTACAGTGTCTTTTATCCGCAGTCTCTTTTGTATCTGAAGGAAAATTTACACTACTCCGCACATCACTGCACATTATAAGTTCTCAATTCTCAGATATAGAGCACAGAGTAAGTGCAGCTCATGCATTAGGGCAACGACAATAAGCTAGACACAGACACACACAATTGGTATGAAGTAAATCCAACGATATCCCCAAATGAGTAAAACGAGGATAGCTGCTACCTGAAATACAAAGACAAGAATTCGGTTGCAGGGGATTTCTTTCCAACACCTTCTACAGCATCATAACCTGTACCAGATAATGATGCATTTTTTATTCTCTGAGCAACTCCGAATGCCTCGGACATTTGTGGCTGCGTGTGGAGGGCACCCCCAATTTCATCGCTAGATAACAAGAGCGCCGTCTCCAATGTCAAATTCCGCTTAGCTGGAATCCGCATCGCCTTCTCAACTGGAACATAGTCCGCACATTTAGCAGGCGAGGTCTCCAAATAGCCTGCCAAAGACCCTTTGGCACTAGGTGAACATTCACTTTGGATTTTCGCTTCTTTTTCTGGTCTCTCTGATTTTGACAGTGGTGGCACAAATTTCCTCTTCTTTTTCGATGAAAAGAACTGCGGATTTCACCAGAATCCCACCAAAAAAATGAGAAGAAAGGGTGACTGAAAACCTAATTTACACTACATTTCGCCAATTCCATTATTAGAAAAGGAAGAAATAAAATTGAAAATCAAAATTAGCCGCAAAACCCATACAGAAAATCAAAAATCTTGATTCAATTCGTTCGAATTGAAAACATGGAAATGAGAATGCGTGAAAGGGGATAGAGCTGAAACCTGGTCGATCCGGGCACGGGTAGAATCGGATGCCATGGCACTCTTTCGTGCCTTTGAGGAATTTGGGTCTGTATTAATGAATTTAAATTTTTAAATCTGTATCTGTGTAACAGTAACAAAGTTATATATATGGAGGGAGAGATGGGAAGGATGGAGGGAGGTCGGATCGATGTTGAATTCAAAAAAACTTTGTATTTCCAAAGAAGCCCTTTCTAGTTTCTCTTATCTCAGTTTCACCCCAATAATTTATCCACATCAACACACCACGTCACTTCTAGAGTCCATAGGTTAGCCCGGCGCATTACTTGCCGAACTCAGCTCTTGTTTTCTAGAGAATCCGCAACGGTTGGTGGTTGCGCACGCTTTTCGACGTGACAGGATGGTGGGAACGTGTTGCGGGTGGTGGGGTTGGACTGGCGTCAAGCGGGAAGCAAGGGAGCGGGCTTTTACGCCAAGGGCACCCCCCGATGTGATCCGTGTGTGTTGCCCACTCACAATTGTGTAAATGGGCGTGTTCGGTCCAAATTTTTACTTTTTTACAATAATTCAACTTTGATTTTCAACATTAAAGATACATATACTACTATACTATATTTGTTATAAATCTGTTACTTAGCGAATTTTTCTCCATTTTTGTTCTTTTTATATTTTTTTAATCCTACAATACCATCTATTTTCATCTATAAATACTATTTCACCTAGCTCCATTTTTCACACCTTTATCTATTCTTCAATTTCGCCAAAATTTGGTCACAATAACATGTGATTACACATAGAGCGGAAGTACCATATAATTAGATAAATAGCAAGACATGTATATATTGAGGTTATCAATATTGCATCAGACGACAACCTAGAACATCCACAATATTTAATCGTCACGTGAAAGCAATGGGTGTTAGATCTTATCAATAAGTTGTTTATAAAGCTATATAGGTTAGAGATATTTGGACAGTTTTTGTATATTCGAAGTATGTTTTGGGTGAAAAAAACAAGTGAGAGATTGTAAGGTATATATTAATCCCTTATAGTCCCAACAAATATAACCCACTTCTCTTTTTTATTTGTCTCAACCAATATGACACATTATTAAAATTAAAACTCATTTCACTATATTCTCTACACTATTCTCTTTTTACTTAACACACAAAATAACACTACATAAATCTTGTGCCTTTCAATGAGTAAGTCATCTTCCTTATGACAAAGATAATGTCGTTTATGTTGTTTTAAGTAAGAGTAATTGGTTAGAAGATTTAACGTTGAATTCAACTATTAGACTGACGGGAGTAGCAGACTCTCATCTATAAAAAAAAAGAGTAGTTGTAAAAGGTATTTCGTAACCCGTATGAACGAGGTAATTTACATTATTCATATAAAATGTTTCTCCAATGTTTTAAATTAGTACAAAAAGTTTTAAGTTAGCATATATCATACAAAAAGTTTGATTGATGTTTCAAATTAGTACATTCCGTTAAAAATCACTAACACCATTATCTTATCTTATTTTTTATCCCATTCACTTCAAAATTATGCCATCTAAAAACATGATTAGAACATATACGTATCTTGATGAGGAGTTTGCATAATGAAATTGCCAAATTGGAGTGGAAGAAGGCCATTTCGGTGTTGCAAGTCATCTGAAAACTAGCTAACTATGTAGTTGCACCAACACATTTATTATTTATTTTTTTTGGAGGCTAAAACCAATGAAGAATAGGATAAAGGAAATGAAAAAAATTATATGGTCAACAAGAAGGAGATGAATAATTTATTGAAATATATATGGCTTTTATACCTTATCAAAGATAAGATGGAATTGTTTTTGCGTGTAGTTAGGGAGGATGAAAAATTGATAGAAAATTATTTATATAGATTAGCTGCAAATATTAGCTGAAATTATATGTGTATCTACTGTATGATATATCATACAGATGCTTATATGGCAATACATGGGTATTATTTGAAGAAGTAATATCATGTTAATAAGATGAAAAATAAGAAATAATTTTGGAGAGAATGGGACAGAAATAAGATAAAAGTAATGGTGTTATTGATTTGTAACAAAATGTACTAATTTGAAATACTAATCAAACTTTTTGTATGATATATGCTAACTTAAAAGTTTTTGTACTAATTTGAAATAATGGTAAAATATTTTGTATGTATGATGTATATATCCTTTTGCTAATCAATTGTCCATTAATTTGTTTCTATATTATTTAAATTCATATGAGTTAACACAATTATTTTTAAAAATAATCCAATAGATCCTCGGTAGCATGAATCTTCAAAATTCCCCCGCATGGTGTACACATGACACTTATAATTGATCAAAAACACCATGATCGAAATCTGACTAATAATACCAAATAATATGATTTTTATCGCTTGATTGATGAACAACGAGAATCTACAAAGAACAGGGGTAGAAGATTTGGTATGAGGATAAATGGCGCAACAGACGGGATGAAGGAACTGTATGCTAAGTCATGAGATGAAATGAATGATGCCACACACGAATGTGAAAGTCAATTAAACAAAATAAACTAGATATAAAATAAACTAAAATGAAACATTAATTGGTATATTTAAGGAAATAATATAAAAGTCGATTAATATTAGTCAATAACTTTTCATCTAGTGATTCCAATTAGCCTGGAAAGCAAATAAATATCAAAATAAATTAAGGAATTTAGGAAACCCTGATTCGTAGAAGGAAACAAAATCAAGGTCAATTAATTTCAATCATGTATGCATCATGTTGGCAGAGTATCGATCATAGAGTTCACCGCAGTCTCTTTATTGGCGGATAAGATCTATACACATTCGCAAGTGTTCGTGAAAACAATCATGTGTCTAACTAATTTGAAGATGACATTGTTCGCTAAAAAGCAGGAGGTGGCGCAGAAAGACGATGAGCATGTGTTTGGAGTTGTTCAATCACATTAAGCGATAGCGAAAGGGCCAACTCGTTCGTGTTTTCGATCGATAATCACCAGCATCATGTATGCATGTATTATAATTCATAACACGATAGTTGAAGGCGAGAGATTCATTGTCTCTTAGTGGGACAGGATGACCAAGGAGCTTCTACTCATATTGTCGTCGTAAACGATCTCCTAGCTCTAGGTGTGCTCCAATTTTTTGAGAGTTTGCAACTTGGCGTGCTTCTATGCGCTAAGAACAAATTCATACCACCCAACGACTTTATCGAAGATTTTTAGTCACGCACCGACGTATTCCGACACTGGAGTACTACTTTTTAAAATTTTGTAGGACTTGTATATTGTCTTTGATTTATTAGGGTAAACCCAACCGAACACTTATACACTAAGGCCCATTTCATAATCCACCCAAATATTGACAATACCAAAATTAATTCTAGGGCTCCCAATCTTATAACCAACCAAAAAAAGGATTTGTTTCTTCTTTACCAAACGCACTTCCCACACTCTCTGCACCACATCTTCGCCTACCCAATACTCTTCCCCTAAGCCGCCATCATGCCCTCATCAACTCAACTTATTAGGTATTGGTTCTTATGGAATGTGTGCGGATGCAATGATTTGATTTTGATCATGTGTATGTTATTTTCATTTTATTTGGTTTCTAATCGTGTATCTGATTACTACTACCCAAGATATCAGAAAAATTGGGTTGAAAAAAATCTGCACCTACGGATATGTCAAAGCAGCATATGATTAATAACGTATGCCCTATATTATTACAATGATTAAGAAATATTAAATTACAAGACATCGTCTTTCAGTAGATAGCAATAAAGATGTATCTATACTTTAGATCCTTTCAATGCTATACCACACTAGTGTCACTAGTCATTGTCAAGGTAAAGATGGCTTTCGAATGGACACTGCAACATTTCGCGATAGGTAACAAAAGCCTATCTAGGTTGTGAATAAGTTTTACTTCTACAAGGTTCCGACTGAGTCACCCACTGTAATGACCTGTTCCACGACCCAACATTCAATGTAGAAGACTTAGACTGATTTTACTTTCCGGCGTTTTAATTGAATATAATTAAAACGATCAATGCCCATTAAAGTAAAATACACACACAACATGAAGAAAACACTTATTATTCCCATAAAAGAAGAGTTTACAATATACAAGCAATTTATCAAACTTATAATAAACTCAAAAAAAGCTCTTTAGTATACATGTTCCAACAGTTAATCGGGTGAGAGCTACTCGGGTTGTAATTTTATTGGGATAGCAATTTTCAGCCATAACCCTGTAAATTTGGCAGGCCATTCGAGTCAGGCCACGGGTTGCGGGCTGCACTGACATCCCAAGGCATGAGAAATGAAGATAAAATATGATATATTTATATAGTGGAAAATAGAAATTAAAAAAAAATTACAAAGCTATAGTCCAGGTGCTTGCAATGGCGGACCATACCATTGGGCGAGGCTTAGGACGACCATCAACAATGACAGACTATAGCCAGGACTATGTATAGTCCGGGCAATAGTTGGCCCCATTGCATGCCTGCATAGTCCGGCTATAGTTTACCCCACTAGATACTAATCAATAATTTTTTAATATAATCAACAATATTTAAATATATTTTATCAAAATAAAGAATTAAGTGAAAGTAATTTACATATGAATAAATTAGATCATATAATTTTAAAACTTATTTGAGAAGTCGATAGAAAATTTGGATCACCCATTAATCACATCTTCTTAGTTGAGTACTCATTCTTAAGAATCCATACGAACTTTATAAGTTTAGATTCATTTTAAATATTCATAATTTTCATCAAAGTTCATAATTTATTCTATAGATTTAATAGTATTATTTAATTTATTTGAGACTAATTAAAACAAATTAAAGGCCCAAATAATATACTCCTACACAATCTAATACTACCTACAAACCCTACGTGATACAAAAATCTCTCTCTCCCTTGGCGCCTCACCCTCTCTCTCAATCGGCGGGATTCGCCTTTCCTAGCCACCACGTGTTGGAATCGTGCTTAGTCAAATAATTTTTAACTAATAATAAATGTTACAAGACATTTAATTTTGTGAAATTAAATGCAATAGCGTCGATCTACGTTCCGAGTAGATGACCGTAGTAAATTCATTTTCTCAAATCCGATTCCCGGTGAGTGAGAAATAATATATTAAAGTTGGTCACAATAAAGCTAGAAATAAGCTATGTGAAAAGACTAAGGGATTAATTAACTAGATGTTAATTATCCCACATCGGGGATGATAAACTTCTTTGATGAGGTATTTAATCAGATGAATTATCATGTGTAATAATTATCGTGGAATAAGACGGGTGACAGAGCCCACACGCGCGCCGCCGCTGCCCGCCCGCGACCCGGGGACCGCGCACCGTGTCCCGTGTCCCGTGCACCGGGTGCCTGGTGCCTTGGATCTTGGCAATTGGTCTTTGGGCTGTTCTTTGGAGCTAGTCGTTGAGCGTGGTTCGTGCCCCGCTTGTTCTTTTTAGACCAACCCAAACTCCACGCTATTCCCGACGGGTCTTGGTCCACCTCATGGACCCCGACGCATAACGGGAGTCAAAAGGTCCCCCCTGGACCCCGACGAATAACGGGAGACATAAGGTCCCCGATGGACCCCGTCGGTCCATGGTGTATCCCGTCGTGTAGTATGTCCAGGTGCGTCGTGTCTCTTCAGCTCCCACTGGCAAGTGCACCAGTCAATAACCCCCTGCGGTTACAGTACAGCCATCATGGCACACATAATGGTTGTTGACTCCATCAATGCCCTGCAGGTGGACTTGGCCTATAAATAGGCATGCATCCATTGCATTCTTGACACAATATACTCAAGCATTTTGCATACACGCCTCTCCCTCTCTGCATAAACTTTCCGTCGAAGCTCTGCCCTCGCCTCAATCCCATTCGCTGGAGCTCTGCTGCTAGCGGTGCTGCTACTTCAGAGACGAAGTCGTTTTATCTTTGGGGACGACACGCCAAACCGTGAGCACTACCGGAACGTATCTCATCTTGCGGAAAGAGGACTCCTCGACTCGGCTTACCGCTTTCCACAATCCTTTACGTGTAATTTGTTCAGTTATTTCCATGTAATTTTCCTTGTTTTTATTTTCAATTGTAATTTCGCCCGGCAAGACTTGTATCTCAATTCAACAACAATCGCAAGACGAGATATTCTTGCCACTAAAGGAGTTTACACACCAACTGAACTTAAATCAGCACCTTTGCTTGGAGATGTCGACTGACCCGTCTACCGCCGCTGCCACCGTTCCATCCACCATGTCCTCAGTCGCTCCCGTGAACACGTCGTCGGACATAACGATGATTCCGACTCCTGGCTTCACAACTTCTTCATCAACAACCCCTTGGGTGTTTGACAACACCTTTGGGATGATTTCCGGATTCACCTCGAGTGGGTCGGTCGGTTCCACTTTCAGTGGTTCCATTGGATCCTTCAATGGGTCGAGTGTCGGGGCCTTCGGGCACGGCACGGGTGTTGGATCCTTCGGGGTCAACACGGTTGCTAGTTCCTTAGGGGGCAGCACGGGTGTCGGATCCTTCGGGGTTGGCACAGGTGCTAGCTTCTTCGGGGGCAGCACGGGTGCTGGACCCTTCGGGGTCGGCACGGGTGCTGGATCCATCGGGGTCGGCACGGGTGCTGGATCCTTCGGGGTCGGCACAAATGCGGGGGCCTCCATGCTCCACGCAACTGTGGGGGGCGTTGTGTCCTACCCAATTGTTAGCTCCTACGGGGGCAACGGATTTGGTCCCTTTCATGGGACAATCTCGGCACCAATGGCACCAAGGAAGATGCCACCCGCCGAGAAGCCATCGAAGTTCATGGAAACGGATTTCAAGAGATGGCAACAAAAAATGTTGTTCTACCTAACAACGTTGGGCGTCGTGAACTTCCTCAAGGAGAACGAGCCAACCCCGCCAAGCGAGGACGAGGCACGTGTCGAGATGTACGTCGAGTATGACGTTTGGCGCAAAGGAGACTATCTTTGTAAAAACATTATTTTAAGTGCTTTAGATGATAGTCTCTATAACGTGTATTGTACTATTCCCACATCAAAACAAGTGTGGGAAATGCTAGATAAGAAGTACCGTAGTGATGATGCGGGTACTAAGAAATTTGTAATAGCCAAGTACTTGGACTACAAAATGGTCGACTCCCGACCGATCATGGACCAAGTGCAAGAGTTCCAGCTGATCATCCACGACCTTGCCGCCGAGGGAATGGCCCTGCCTGAAGCCTTCATGGCGGGCACGGTCATTGAAAAACTTCCACCCGGCTGGAAGGACTTCAAGAGCTACCTTAAGCACAAGCGAAAGAAGATTAATCTTGAAGACTTGATCATGAAGCTGCGCATCGAGTCAGACGTGCGCAAATGCGATGGTTTGGCTAAGGGCCATGGCCCACCTGTTGCTAAGGCCAATCTGTTGGAGCGGGGCGGTCCCTCCAACAAACGCTCCCGTCCAATTGCAAAGGACAAGGGCATGAAGAAGCAGCCTGCGAGGAAGGTTGAAGGCAACTGCTACAACTGTGGCAAACCTGGCCACTTTTCCAAGGACTGCCGCAAGCCGAAGAAGAAGCCGGCTGCCCACGTTGTTGAAAAAGAGTTCAAGGACTGGGATGAAAGTGACCTTGTTGCTGTGGGTACGAAAGAAGTCAACCTTGTTGATAACAAAGGTGGCTGGTATATCGACACTGGAGCTACTGCCCACGTTTATGCCGATAAGAGCAAGTTCGCCTCCTACACTGCAGTTGAAAGGAGGAAGATCAATATGGGGAATCAAGCCTCGTCTCAAGTCCTCGGCATTGGAGACGTGATTCTCATGATGACGTCCGGCGTCACCATCACTTTGAAGGATGTGCTGCATGTCCCGGACATCTGCAAGAACCTAGTGACAGGATCAATACTAGTGAATAAGGGGTTTAAACTTGTATTTGAATCTGATAGGTTTTCTTTGTACAAGTTTGGAAAGTCACCCGGAAAAGGCTATGTAACCGACGGACTTTTCAAGCTTAGTGTAGCTGTACACCATGTCCCTAAGCCGTTGGCTAATAATAAGAATGCATCTACTTCTTCATATTTGACTGAGTGTTCTAACTTGTGGCACAATAGATTGAGACATATAAATCAAAATGCCATTAAAAGATTAGTAAGTTTAGATTTACTAAAGGCAAATGAAGTAGAAACTCAAAACAAATGTGAAACTTGTCTTGAGGCGAAAATGACTAAGTTACCGTTTCATTCGGTTGAACGGAACACAAAACCCCTTGAATTAATTCACACGGATGTATGTGACTTAAAATTGGTGCAAACGAGAGGTGGTAAAAAATACTTTATCACATTCATAGATGATTGCACACGATATTGTTATGTCTATCTTTTAAGAAGTAAAGACGAAGCAATAGAAGCGTTCAAAAATTATAAGAACGAAGTCGAGAATCAACTTGGATGTAAAATAAAAATTATTCGAAGTGATAGAGGGGGTGAATACGTAGCCCCGTTTGAGGAATTATGCAATGCAGGTGGTATAATTCACCAAACGACTGCACCATATTCACCACAATCTAATGGTATTGCAGAACGCAAGAATCGAACTCTCAAAGAGATGATGGATGCATTACTAATCAGTTCGGGGATGCCCCAGAACATGTGGGGGGAAGCTGTTTTGACAGCCAACTACATTCTAAACAAAATCTCACGCAAAGGTAAGGACGTTACTCCTTATGAGCTGTGGAAGGGAAGGAAGTCATCCTACAAATACATCAAAGTGTGGGAGTGTTTGGCTAAGGTAATGGTTCCTCTGCCCAAAGAAGTTACAATCGGTCCTAAAACGGTTGATTGTATCTTTATTGGGTATGCACTTAATAGTAGTGCATATCGATTCGTTGTCCACAAGTCTGAAATACCGACTGTGACCGTGGGAACAACAATCGAGTCAAGAAATGCTGTATTTCTTGAAAATATATTTCCTCGCAAAGAAAAGAAAAATATTGCACCCAATTCTGAGACGAGAATTGAGGATGAAGCCACTAGTTCTAAATCAGTGGATGAAGAGCCTGAATCGCGCAAGCGAACAAGGCATGATCCAAACGATGCGGTACTAAGACGTGGTAGCAGGGTCAGAACACCAAAGACGTTTGGTCCTGACTATATTGCATTTATGTTGGATGAAGAACCAACATCGATAAAAGTAGCCTTTGCTGGCCTTAGGGATGTCAATGTAACCCGAACCCGCGGGCCGGCCCGAATAACCCGATAAAAATACAGGGTTAGGGTTGTAATTTCATAGCCCGAATTTAAAATCGGGCCATTCGGGCTGACCCGTTCGGGTTGTCGGGTTAGGCGGGCTGACCCGTTCGGGTTACGGGTCGGCCCGTCGGGTTGAAGGCTTCTGCACAGCGAGCAGTTTTTGTAACGGTCATAACTTTCTCTACAAAGCTCCGATTGAGGCGTGCAATATATCCACACGAAGCTCTTTCGAAGACGAAGATAATGATATGTATTAGAGATTTATTAGACTTCAAAATCGCGAGAAACATTGACTCAAACAAGGCTGCTGCACATCCACGTATTTTGTGTACATTTTCTAATCAATTTCCAATCATTTCTCAACAAACATGTAAACATACCAAAATATAGAAATATAATCAAAATCATCCAAGACAACCCTCTAAAACCATGCAAAATCCAAATACGTCAACCGACTATATAAGATCACGAAAAAATTCACCATGTGGTTCATGGATTCATAAATACTCGTATATAAAAGCTTTCTTTTAGTATATTTCCAATATAATAGTGCAAAGTGTTTTGACGCCGCTTCGTTATTGAATTATGCGTACTTTGATGATTCTTAAAACAAAGATAAATTATTATTTGACTTATTTACAGCTGGAATAAATTAAATTTGACCAATCATAATTCAAGAAAACTTAGAGTTACTCCAATTAGCTAGCATCTTGATAATTCACTCTTTAACAATTCAAAATATTTTTGTTACATCTACGATGCACCTCTCACGTTATGAAAATTTTATTTAATTTTCTACGAATTGATTTATGTTTGAATTTTGAAACAAAGTGTTTATTTATGTTTTAAATACATAAACATAAACATACTATTGATAGATATTTTGTAAATAATTATGTAATGAATAAGTTATTTAAATTTAAATAACTTAATCTTTTTTTTAAATATTAAAGAAAATTAAAAATATGTATTTCATTGTTGAATGATTAATTAAAAATACGTATATAATTAAAGAAAATTTAAAATACGTATTATTTTTTGAAAATATTAAAAGAATTAAAAATACGCATTGGCCCGAATAACCCGATGGGTTAGCCCGAAACCCGAAGGGTTAGGGTTAGGGTCGAACTTTTATAACCCGAAAAAATCATAACCCGAATAGCCCGTACCCGAATGGCCCGACAACCCGAACGGGTTGGCCCGATTGACATCCCTAGCTGGCCTAGACGGGTTGCATTGGAAAGAAGCTGTTCAAAGCGAAATTGATTCAATTTGGCTAAACCACACGTGGGTGTTGGTTGATCTACCTGAAGGTGCTAAACCTTTAGGATGCAAATGGGTCCTTAAAAGAAAGTTTAAGGCCGATGAAACAGTGGACAAGTATAAAGCTAGACTGGTAGTCAAAGTCTTTAAGCAAAAGGAAGGGTACGACTTCTTCGATACCTACTCACCTGATTACATCTATCCGAGTGCTTCTCGCGATTGCTGTTGTACACAATCTTGAGATTCATCAAATGGATGTTAAGACTGCGTTTCTAAATGGTGATCTTGAAGATGAAATCTATCTGGAACAACCTGAAGGTTTTGTAGTACCTGGACAAGAGAAAAATGTATGCAAGCTGGTTAAATCCCTCTATGGATTGAAACAAGCGCCGTTGCAGTGGCACTTGAAATTTGATAACGTGATGTTATCAAATGGATTTAAAATCAACGAATGTGACAAAAGTGTCTACATTAAGAACACAGATAATGGATACGTTATAGTGTGTCTCTACGTTGATGATATGTTAATCATGGGTAGTAACACCCAAGTGATTAACGACACGAAAGCCATGTTAAAGAGAAATTTTGACATGAAGGATATGGGTCTAGCCGATGTAATTCTTGGAATGAAAATTCTAAGAACATCCGAAGGAATCACATTAACACAATCTCATTATGTTGAGAAAGTATTAAAGAGGTTCAACACCTATGATGGCATCCCGGCTAAGACACCTATAGAGCTCAATGTTCACTTGAGCAAGAACAGGGGTGAGCCCGTTGCACAAGAAGATTATGCACGGGTCATTGGATGCATTATGTATCTTACTAATTGCACTAGACCTGATATTGCTTGCGCCGTGAACAAGTTTAGCCGCTATACGAGCAATCCAAGCAAAGAGCATTGGAAAGCTCTTGTAAGAGTTTTGAGATATCTCAAGTATACTCAAAATCATGGGCTACACTTTTCGAGATACCCCCCGGTACTTGAAGGGTACTGCGATGTAAATTGGATATCCGATAATAAAGACTCACTTTCAACAAGTGGATATGTCTTTACTATTGGGGGTGGTGTTGTCTCGTGGAAATCCATGAAACAGACATGTATAGCCCGATCCACTATGGAATCTGAATTCATAGCTTTAGATAAAGCCGCAGAAAAAGCCGAATGGCTTAAAAACTTCCTTGAAGATATTCCATGTTGGTCAAAGTCCGTGCCTCCAGTGTTAATTCCCTGTGATAGCCAAGCCGCTATTGGGAGGGCAAACAGTGGCTTGTACAATGGTAAGTCTCGACACATTCGTCGACGACCTAATACCGTGAGACATTTGATCACAACAGGGGTAATTACAATTGACTACATAAAGTCATTGGATAATCTAGCGGATCCGCTAACCAAAGGGTTAAATCGTGATCAAATGAATAAATTGCTAGAGGGAATGAGTTTGAAATCCACAAACTAAAGAATTGTCATAGTGGTAACCCAACCATGATGACTGGAGATCCCAAGAACTTGGTTCAATGGGAAAACTAAGCTATGAGAGTTCGTGTGAAACACTCATCTATATCTATTCCCTAGAGCGCAATAGAGTGTTGAAAAACTTGCCTAGTGGTGAGGTTAAGTCTATGACTTTTAATGACCCCTAAAGGATCTCGTTGAGAAGTTCTCAAGGAGACTAAGTATGGCAAGATACTTAACGAGGAATCACCTATGTAAGTGTGAAGTGGAGCCGCTTCAAACAATACACTTATGAATCCAAAGTGGTGTCCAAGGCCTAAAATGGACACAAAACGTGAGAACGGATGAGGTTAAGGTGTTTAAGTGTTAACATCATTGTCTCGGTGCACGCCGTGGAGGAATAGTTCAAAGCATCGCGCTACTAGTCCGTCTGTGTATCCGATGGTGTTGACTATGGATGGTTCAAAGCCAAAAACTACTTATCCTTATGCTTACATACCTCTTGAGGGTTGAGCTTGTGTCTGCATACATATGCATTTGGCAATTTCCACTCATGTGGGGGATTGTTGGAATCGTGCTTAGTCAAATGATTTTTGAATAATAATAAATGTTACAAGACATTTAATTTTGTGAAATTAAATGCAATAGCGTCGATCTACGTTCCGAGTAGATGACCGTAGTATATTCATTTTCTCAAATCTGATTCCCGGTGAGTAATAATAAATGTTACAAGACATTTAATTTTGTGAAATTAAAGTTGGTCACAATAAAGCTAGAAATAAGCTATGTGAAAAGACTAAGGGATTAATTAACTAGGTGTTAATTATCCCACATCGGGGATGATAAATCCGTGTCCCGTGTCCCGTGCACCGGGTGCCTGGTGCCTTGGATCTTGGCAATTGGTCTTTGGGTGGTCTTTGGGCTGTTCTTTGGAGCTAGTCGTTGAGCGTGATTCGTGCCCCGCTTGTTCTTTTTAGACCAACCCAAACTCCACGCTATTCCCGACGGGTCTTGGTCCACGTCATGGACCCCGACGCATAACGGGAGTCAAAAGGTCCCCGCTGGACCCCGACTCACAACGGGAGTCAAAAGGTCCCCGCTGGACCCCGACGAATAACGAGAGACAAAAGGTCCCCGATGGACCCCGTCGGTCCATGGTGCATCCCGTCGTGTGGCATGTCCAGGTGCGTCGTGTCTCTTCAGCTCCCACTGGCAAGTGCACCAGTCAATAACCCCCGGCGGTTACAGTCAAGCCATCATGACACACATAATGACTGTTGACTCCATCAATGCCCTGCAGGTGGACTTGGCCTATAAATAGGCATGCATCCATTGCATTCTTAACACAACATACTCAAGCATTTTGCATACACGCTCTCTCCCTCTCTGCATAAACTTTCCGTCGAAGCTCTGCCCTCGCCTCACTCCCGTTCGCCGGAGCTCTGCTGCTAGCGGTGCTGCTACTTCAGAGACGAAGCCGTTTTATCTTTGGGGACGACACGCCAAACCGTGAGCACTACTGGGGCGTATCTCGTCTTACGGAAAGAGGACTCCTCGACTCGGCTTATCGCTTTCCACAATCCTTTACGTGTAATTTGTTAAGTTATTTCCATGTAATTTTCCTTGTTTTTATTTTCATTTGTAATTTCGCCCGACAAGACTTGTATCTCAATTCAACAACACCACGCCCACCAGCCTGCCTTCTCAATCCCTGCTCGTCGCTCCACCGCCCTTCCTCGCTGCCTCGCCGCTCCACCACGTTTCCTCGCCGGATTTCCTTACAGTTCGCCTGATTCATAAGCCTCAGGTCTGCTCTCCCCCTTCAATTTCTTAAATTTCATCAACAAAAAGTAGATTGAGTTGTAAATGACACGAGTTTTAATGCGTAATCGGTAAAGATAGTAGTGTTAGTGGATTATCGGGGTCCATATTATTAGTACTCCCTCCGTCCCACTCAAGATGACCACATTCTTGAGTGGCATGAGATTTTAGGAAGTGTTGTTAGGTGGAATAAAGTAGAGAGGAAAAAGGTAATTGAATATTTTAATGAGGAGAGGAGGTTATTTCCAAAATTAGAAAGTGACCATCTTGATTGTGACAAACAAAAACGGAAACGTGGCCATCTTGAATGAGACGGAGGGAGTAGTATTTTATTATTTAATACTTTCCATATCTAGAAATTGGTGGTTTAATTTTGGTGGACAACCCAAAATGATAAAACTAGTCCATTTTTTTTTGGACAGATGGAGCATAGATTATAGATATGAACAAATGTTGGATTCTATTAGTTGCAATTGCTCATGTCATTGTCTGCCTGTTTTCGTAATCTCCAGGTGATCTATTGTAGCTGAAATTATATGCTGTTGTAAAATCATGTTAGCCCTCGCCAGACCAGAGGAATTTGAGGATCCTGCATTCAAATGGGATAAGAAAAAAGGAGTGGGATTGAAGAAAAGAAATATCCAGTTTTATGAGTCATTCAGGTCAAGCTTTTGTTGTATTTAAATCAAGTGATGCTGCTAACAAAGTTGTACATCAACTGGATGAGGAATGCTTAATGTTACCCAATCAAAGGTGTGTGTCAATGTTAAGGACTCACTCCTCAACGATGATCGGCGGCTCGATGGCTCGGCGATCCCAGAGTTTCCCGGCGTCCCGTGAAGAGGGATCGGCGAGGATGCTAGCGGCGGCTGTGCGCGGAGGCTCTCCGTCGGGCAGCGGCAAGCTAGGATTATAGGAAGAACTCGTTCTTTGTGGGCAAAATTATATGTAAATTTTTATTGATGATTGAATTAATGAACATAGCCCTATTTATAGACTAAGGACCCTAGGGTGGTTCGACTTCTAATCCTAACGCATCTCGGGAAAGAACCACAAAGAAAACCCGAAATAAATATTTAACAAAAATAACTAATTACCAAAAATAAAAGATAAAAAAAAAGAAATTAATACTCCTAATTACTTCGGGACGTAATCCCCGAACAAATCGGGCGGACGTCGGTTCCTCTTCGCCTTGGTCGTCGCGATCGACGTGTGCATGTCTTTCTCCCCCGACGGCGCGGCGCTTGGCGTTGGTTCCACTGCTGTCGCCGGCGTCGCCGTTGGTGTTTGCCTTCCCGCGGCTGCCTCTGACGTGGGGTTCGTATCAACTCCCCCCTCCATAGCGACCTCCTTGTCCTCAAGGAGCACATTTGGAAATTTCCGCTGCACCAGTTCAAGAGGCTCCCACGTAGGCGAATCGGTGCCATCGGACCAGCGAACCAACACATGCTCCACGGGTCTATCGTCGTGCCATAAAACCTGTTTATCCAATACCCGAACCGGATAAACCACCGGCATGTCCCCACAGAACTCCGTCGGCAGTACTAACCCGGCGGTGCCGTCTGCCACGAATTCGCGAAGGAGGCTTACGTGGAAGACGTTGTGAATCCTACTCCCTTCCGGTAGCCGCAAGCGATACGCGACCGGTCCAACACGTTCCAACACCTCAAATGGCCCGTAGTAACGTCGTGCTAGTTTGGCTGACTGAGGACGAGCCACCGAATGCTGCCTATAAGGTTGGAGTTTCAAAAGAACCAAGTCACCCACTTCGAATTCCACATGGCGACGGTGTTTGTTGGCTGACTCGCGCATACGCTGCTGGGCGCGCTCTAAATTCCGCCGTAACTCCACCAACAGCTCCCCTCGTTGGCGGATCAACTCCGCCGCTTCTGGAGGCGTTGCCCGTGAAGGGGCCGCATAAACCAAGTTTGGCGGCTCCCGTCCATAGAGCGCTTTATAGGGAGACATCCCCAAGCCCGCATGATGAAAACAATTGAGAGCAAGCTCCGCCCACGGAAGGAAATTCGCCCATTTGGATGGTCGATCGGCCGTGAACGCGCGCAAGTACTGTTCCAATCCCCTATTTCGCACTTCCGTCTGACCGTCCGACTGGGGGTGGTAAGCCGTTGAGAAATTCAATTTCGTGCCACTAAGCCGCATTAATTCCTTCCAACACAGGTTTAAGAAAACTGAATCCCTGTCGGAGACCAAGGTCTTTGGAAAACCGTGGTGGCGCACGACTGTATTGATGAACAGTTGAGCCACGCGTAAAGCATCAAACCTCGTTGGCAACGGAGCAAAATGTGCGTATTTTGACAAGCGGTCTACAACCACCATTATTACCGTGTAGCCCCGCGAATGAGGTAAGCCTGTAATAAAGTCCATGGACACGTCTTCCCATACTTGGGACGGAATTGGCAGGGGCTGTAGCAACCCGGCCGGCTTTTGGGTCGAGTATTTCGTCGTCTGGCACACGATGCATGCTTCCACAAACCTCTTAACTTCTCTCTTCATGTTGGGCCAGTAAAATTCGGCAGTCACGCGGCGCAACGTACGCTCGAACCCTGGGTGACCCGCCGATTGCGAGCAATGATATTCCGTCAGAATCGGCATCCTTGCTGACGACCGTGAGCTCACAAATAAGCGCCGGTTGTAGTATACCAGGCCGTCTACTAAGGTCAAATGAGGTGGGGCCCGACCTTCCTTGATGTCGCCCACGATCTCTCGCATTTCTGGGGACGTCGCGGTTTCCCGCCGAAGTAACTCTAGCAGCTGCGGAATAGGGTGTGCCGCGGCTGCAAGGAGTTCGCCGTTGCGCGCTGCTCCTGGCTCGTTGTCGGCGTCCGGGGGCGCTACTGCGTGCGTGCCGTCGGAAGGCTCGTCTTCCTCGCGCCGTGACAGTGCGTCGGCTGCGCGGTTCGTGATTCCCTTCTTATACTCGATAACGAACTTATACCCCATGAGCTTACGCACATATAGCTGTTGCTCCGGCGTCTGCACTATCTGCTGGAGCAGTTCTTTTAAACTCTTTTGATCACTCCTAATAATGAACTCTCTTCCCAGGAGATACTGACGCCATTTATGTACCGCCTCGACAATCGCGTACAATTCTTTGTGATAAGTAGACGCGACTCGGCGGCGAGGCCCAAGTTTCTTGCTAAAGAAGGCAATCGGGTGAGTTTCCTGTAGTAATACTGCGCCAATGCCCGTATCCGAGGCGTCCGTCTCGATGCAGAAGGTCTTCTCAAAATCAGGCAGACGAAGTACCGGGGCTGTTGTCATGGCTCCCTTCAGATCCAAGAAACTAGAGTCCGCCTCCGGGGTCCATACAAATGCGTCTTTCTTCAACATATCGGTCAATGGTGACGCAATCAGTGCGTATCCTGCCACGAAACGGCGGTAATACCCGGTGAGCCCCAAGAACCCCCGGAGTTGCTTAACATTCTTTGGCTTCGGCCAGGCTGTCATCGCACTAATTTTATTGGGGTCGGCCATAAGAGAACCGTTACTGATCAAGTGTCCTAGATATTCAACGGTGGAACTGCAGAAGGAGCACTTGGGCAATTTGACGAAGAAACTATTTTGTTGTAAAACTCTCAATACGGCGGCCAAATGTTCCTCATGATCTTCCAGCGTCGGACTATAGACCAGTATGTCATCGAAGAAAACAATGACGAACCTTCTTAACATCGGCTGGAAAATTGCGTTCATTGCTGCCTGAAAGGTCGACGGGGCATTTGTTAATCCAAAAGGCATTACCAAGAACTCGAAATGGCCGTCATGTGTGCGAAAAGCCGTTTTGAATACATCGTCCTCTTGCATCCTGATCTGATGGTATCCTGACCGCAAATCTAGTTTCGTAAACACCCTGGCCTTTCCCAATTCATCAAACAGCTCATCCGCCGTGGGTATTGGAAAATGGTCCGGTACAGTGGCCGTGTTCAGCGCACGATAATCAATGCAGAAGCGAAAAGATCCATCTTTCTTACGGATCAGTAGCACTGGTGAAGAGAATGGACTGTTGCTTCTCTGAATAATCCCCTGATCCAACATATCCTTGACCTGGCGCTCTATCTCATTTTTTTGAAAATAGGGGGTAGCGGTAAGGCCTGACATTGATCGGTTTTGTGCCCGGCAGCAGATGTATGCGGTGATCATAAGGGCGCGATGGTGGCATCCCGGCCGGCATGCTAAAAACCGGCCTGTAAGACTCTAGAACCGCAGCTATGGGTGGCGCCAGATCCGCCGGAAATTCCTCTCGGTTCTCGGACGGGGTAGTGGTTGGTTCCGGATCCAAGAGCATGATCTCATATACCTCCAAACCTCCTGAAGGGGACATCATAGCTGCCAGTGAGGCGCCATCTATCTTGCGGGCGGGTGGCGTAACCCCCGTCAACTTAATACGGCTCTCCCCGTGCATGAATTCCAATGTCTTTCCTGCAAAATCTGCGGTCACTTTCCCCAACGATTCCAGCCAGTCCATTCCTAGGATCACATCTGGCCCGTGAATAGGCAGAATATGGAGATCCACCATAAAAACCGTGCCCTGCACCTCCAATTTAGTCTGTCTGGAGACGTGTGTGCAAAGAAGGGCCGCCCCGTTACCCACAATCACCTTGAATGGTCGAATAGGCGACAGCGGCAAGTGCAATGATTCTGCAATCTTCGGGTGGAGAAAATCCCGGTCGCTCCCTGTGTCAATTAATACACACACCTCACGATCGTGTATAACCCCCACGACCTTAATCGGTCGAGATCGACGACCCCCATCCATTGCGTGAACATGTGACACGTCTGTTGGTACCGTCTCCTCTCCCGATAAGCCATCCGCCTCCTCATCCTCCTCTGCTTCGTCCTCGGCGTAGCATAGTAGTCTTTGTTTGCACACATGTCCGACGATCCACTTTTCGGGGCAATAGTAACACAAACCCAAACGGGCGCGCTCCGTCTTTTCGGCTTGGGATACCCGAATGGCGCCGGGTCGCAGCCTTTCCCCACCGCGGCTGACTGGGCCCGCCGTCTGGCCTGCCGTGGCCGAGCCCGCTCCTGACGTTGGGCCTACCGAGGTAATAGGTTGGCCTCGGCCCTCACGGTTCTGCCAAGGCCGACGTTGTGGCGCTGAAAGGGCCGGCTGAGGCCCGCGCTCATACGGAACATCTGTCCACTCCAAAACCAAGGCCATTGCGGCTGATAGGGACCCTGGTCTGTGCAGCCTCACGCGTTCCTGGACGTCCGGCTTGAGGCCCGCCACAAACAAAGTGAACAATTCTGATTCCGGGACCCCTTGGACCCGATTCAAGTATTTTTCGAACGTATTGTGATATTCCAACAGTGGTCCTGTTTGCGTGAGTTTTGCCAATAGACCAAAATAATTCTGAGAGCTTCTTCTATCGAAGCGATGGCGAACATCCTCCAGAAAGTCGTCCCACGTGACGAACTCATTGTTTGTACAATAATTAAATACCCATTCTGCCGCCGGCTGGTCAAATAACATCACGGCATAATGTAATCGTTGGGCTTCGGGCATCATAAGGTGATTGAAGTAATATTGGACTCTAGAAATCCAGTTTGTCGCATCCGACCCGTCGAATCGCGGGGGATCCATCCTTACCCCTTGCTGCCTGTCGAAACCTTGGCCACCCCCCTGATATCTCTGTGGAGGGTCCCAACATGTTGGCGGTCGATTAAAAGAATGATCGAACCCCCCAGATGATTGCCTCGGATTGCGGTTGCCTTGTGTTGTCCATTCGGGCCCATTACGACCGATTGCATCGCGTCGTGCCCTAGCGTCCTGCGGACCCTCGTAAAAACCCCAATTAGGGTTTCGTCCTCCAGCGGCCCGATCGCCCGATCTTATGCGACGCGTCTCGTCGTACCCCCAGTCACCTCCGACTCCAAAACCTGAAGGTTGGTCCGTCTCCCGTGACCAAGAATGGTCAAGATTGTCGACACGACGGGCTGGATCCTCTCTCTCCGTCTCGAATTTACCCAATCTCTCCAATCTCTCCAATCTTTCCAATACAAGATCTAGGGTTGCGGGGTTGGTTTCCTCCATTCTCGGCTCCTCTGGTTGGCGACTCTCGCCGTCACCGTCGTCCCCATGTGGACCCCGAAACCCGCCATTCTCGCGGCGGTTTGCTCGCGGCTGTCTCCCCCCGAATCGCGTCGCCGGATAGGCGTCGGGGCGGCCGGAGTTCCAAACGGCTTTGCCGTTGTTGTGATTATAGTTGTTGTTCTCAAAACGTGGCATGAGTACTGGATGAAAGCACCAGATGTTAAGGACTCACTCCTCAACGATGATCGGCGGCTCGATGGCTCGGCGATCCCAGAGTTTCCCGGCGTCCCGTGAAGAGGGATCGGCGAGGATGCTAGCGGCGGCTGTGCGCGGAGGCTCTCCGTCGGGCAGCGGCAAGCTAGGATTATAGGAAGAACTCGTTCTTTGTGGGCAAAATTATATGTAAATTTTTATTGATGATTGAATTAATGAACATAGCCCTATTTATAGACTAAGGACCCTAGGGTGGTTCGACTTCTAATCCTAACGCATCTCGGGAAAGAACCACAAAGAAAACCCGAAATAAATATTTAACAAAAATAACTAATTACCAAAAATAAAAGATAAAAAAAAAGAAATTAATACTCCTAATTACTTCGGGACGTAATCCCCGAACAAATCGGGCGGACGTCGGTTCCTCTTCGCCTTGGTCGTCGCGATCGACGTGTGCATGTCTTTCTCCCCCGACGGCGCGGCGCTTGGCGTTGGTTCCACTGCTGTCGCCGGCGTCGCCGTGGGTGTTTGCCTTCCCGCGGCTGCCTCTGACGTGGGGTTCGTATCAGTCAAGTTTATCTACCTACTATAGGTGAAAATAATAACTTTTCAGCACTTCAGCAGACAGCTTCTTTTGAAATTGAGCTGCTAATTATATGCTAAATGCCACTAGTGATTTCTGCTATGCAAGAAAATTTCCAGACATAGTGTTCCCATTTTTTTCGTAAGCTAATAAGAAAATTTCTCATCGTATAGATTATTACTCATTATCATCTTGTTTTTATTTCCTTTATGATGTGAGGTCTGCTATATTTTTCTTGTTTTTTTTGAGAGGGTCTACTGCTGAAAACTTCTCAGCTTTCAGGCCTCTGGTAGCTTGCCTTGTAAATCTACCCAAATTATTTGAAAAGCAGACAACATATGTTGGCCATTTGGATATTGATAAAGATCGGCGTCAAATGAATGAGTTTAGCACATGGATATTAATGTGTTGGCATGCTTTTGCATTTTCCAGAAAGAAGCTGTGTCTACATCTCATTACTCCCAGCATAACACAGTTGAATATGAGATGGCTATGGACTGGTGCTTGCTGCAATCACAATCTGATGAATGGTGGAAAAGACTTTACGAGGTAAGAAAATCAGAATCTATAAACTGATTCCTTTCATGCCTACGTGGCTGTGCATCAACATTTACTGAGCTCCCTTCTTATTCTCTCAGCAACAAGAGAAGGAGTTGAAGAAAAACATGGATGATTTCAAGTCAAAGTGAAAAATACGAGTGTCCACATTTTTGCCCCCATAGTTCCCGGCCGGAGTGACTAATTTGCAGGTAATATAGAATCCTTTCTATGCTTCTGAGGTGATGATAATCTCTTGAATTTTCAGTTATGTCGAATACCTTTAAGCAAGCTTGTTGATTATGTTGTTTTGGCTTGCTATTGATGCAGGGAGTTTGGTTCCTGCTTCTGGTGAAGAAACATGTCACTCTGCAATCCGCAGTGAGAGAAAGTAAGGCCGCATGTGTATATGTAGTTATTTTGCTATTATAACTGCTGCTATAACCCACCTTTTCTGTATAGTTTGCTGTGGATTTTTGCTCAATTGCATTTAACTTTTTCGAATCATTCTATCATCTGGTTCAATGAAATGAAGGGAAAAGTGGAAATTTGCAAGAGCTTCTATCATCCATTGTTTTTAAGTGTTTTTTTTTTTATGTTTAATACTTTTGTGACAAGCTACATGTAGTGAAAAAAAAATGCATCAAATATGTAAAGTAGTAAAAATTTAGAGAAAAGTAAAAAAAAATTCTAAAAAGCTGAGAATTGAATAAGGAGCTTTATTTATTTAATTAAGTATATAACCATTAGGTCTACTGAATTATGTATGATATGAATTAAAAATAAATTTATTGTGACACTTGAGGGGGTGATTATTGTGTTTTTCGACTCAATTGTTAAAGGACAATTAGGCTATCGACACGGTTAAGGTTGGGAGGTCGCCCCTCCTCCCAACCCAACCTCCCAACCCCCTAAATTCGCCACTGATCAAAGTTTAAATCCGTTTATGCATGATTTTTAAGATATGTGACGGTCATAGTTAGAATCTTATCAGTATTTGACATCCTCATATTTTTTTAAAGAAATTTTAAAAATTATCAAGGTTTGTGTAGTTATCACCAATTTCATAAAATTACTCCCTTAGTCCACCATAAAATGACTCATATTGCCTAATAATAGATGTTCATAATAAAATATCCAATTTTAATTTTATTATAATAAATTTCACATTCTACTAAATCATCTAATTCATATTTCATTATAATACTAATAGGAGTACTTCTTTCGTGCCAACTCAAAGCGAACCATTTCTTTATTAGTTACCACTTGAAGTGGAGAAAAAATTATAAAGGATGGTGTTTTTATTTTTATAAAATTGTCATATAGCAAAAAAGAATAATATACCACTTTGATTAGGAGAAAATGAGTATATAAAACTAGCATCTAAGTTAAAATCAGCTACATACGATGGAGGGAGGGAGGATGTAATATGATTTAAATTTTAAAATATTTATACTATTTTTTAGTTTTTACAACTAGAATATCATTAAATGTATTTCCCGTGCGTTGCTCGGAAGGACGATAAGTATTATCACAAAATCTCATAATTGGAAGGAAATATTCATTTATAGAATAAAAGTAGTAATGTGTAACGTGTTTCCATAACTCACAAAATAAATTACCAAATGAAACTCTTGAACCATTAGAATAATCTGAATAAATACAATGTGTAATTTTGGAACATTGGAATGAATGTAGTAGGATTAAATTTATCCGTAGCATTAATTATTTGAAAAAGTCACTAAACAACGAACCCAGTCATCCTACGTGGCACGCTCAGTGTTAATACTACTATATTTTGAATTCTGGTACCGTTTTATTTCTCAATCTTCTTCTAAACGAACGATTCAACCACTCATCCACACAAAATGCTGTGAATTGAAGTAGATGATTATTTCTTTTTCTCAGCTGTGTTGGTAGAAATCGACGATCATTACTTTGAGCTGTGTTAGTAGATGACTATTACTCTGTGTGAATTGAAGTGAACACTCAAAAAATTGGTTAAGAATCTGCAAACGAGGAGAAGATCGATCGGTGAGATTCTGAAACACGTGTTTACTTTTGTAAATTTGTGATTTGTTTTTTTATAAATGTATCTGTTATTTGATTTTCTTTAATGCTGTGGCCGGAGACGAACGATACGAACTGAGTCTGAGGATTTCACTATTTGAGCTCTAGTTACGGATATGCTCCATTTCAATTTAGAGAAGGAATTCTTCTCCATTTTTGCGAGGAGTTTTTATTGTTTGATCTTTAGCTGGGATGTAGTATCATGTTAGCATTGCTATTGCACTATATTTTGCTTCAGTTGAGGTTTTGTAAGCTGAAATTTTCTTCTGCATTCGGATTCACGAATGCCTCAACTTTGTTTACCTATTCTGAGTTCAGCTGGATAGATTAGATATTTAGTAATACTGTTCATGACTTTTCTTTAGCTTAGTAGTTTAGCAATGTGTTGAGATTTCTCACTCTGTTGGCTTAAGAAGCTGTGAGGATGTTCCTGTTTATCTGATTTCAGTGTTAATGTTCCTTTATTTTTACAATCCGAGAGTAAGTTGGGCCAAATACTGTGAATCCTAAGTCAAGCAAGTAAACCTGGGTGTTTGTACTGGTGCAATGCCTTGCACTATCCATCTCTTCAAGTGTGCAAAATTTAGCGCTTTAGTTTTGTGACTTCAATTTTTCGAAGACTCGATACAGAAGCTTGCTAGTAGTATTCCAATATATCAGCTCTTCATTTCCCTGTTTATACATTTACCCAATCTGAGCTGTCATTACTCATTAGGCTGTTTTAAGTTTTGATTTCGTGAGATATTTTACAAAACCTCAGCTGTCGTCAAGTTGTTAAAATAATTCAAATTCCAAAAGGCAATAAAATATTTCAGCTGTCTTAAGAAACAGAAAGCCTCAAAATCCTGTTCAGTTTGGAGAAAGCTAACAGCATTACAACATTGGCTTTCTTGATATGATGGAAAATTATGTACCAAAGAAATGAATCTCTACTTCTATAATTTGAGCATATCTGCACTAGAGTCATGCAACCTGACCTCTTGTTTCTCTGATCCCACCTTCTCAGCATTTGCATTCATCCTGGATCTGGCAGTGCATACGTAGGGTTGCATATTATGATAGGGAGACATCAATATAGAGAATATTGCCAACGTGGGGGGACCGGCTTATGCAGATTATCTTGTTTTTCAAGTGATATGGAAAGTGATCCGATTACGAACTCTACTGCAGAAGGTTCAAGAGATGGTCTACAAAGAGGTCAACCTTTGCATGGGTAATCTTCTAAGCACATGGAATGCTTATTCTGTATGTTAAGCAATTACTTTACCATTTTACATTTGTTTTATCTGTTTTTTCGCTAAGTATGTGATATACCATATTGCATTTAGGAGGTAAAGGCACCTTTAGAGAAGTAAGAAAAAGAGGGGTTCCTGAAAATATATACAGTACATGTTTGTTGTCTTTCTGGTTTGCATCAACATTAGTCGATCCAAATCTTTGCATCTTTGTGAAGTACTAATACTTATAAGATTCTTCTAAAATACTTAAGTATACATTTGTTAGATTGGAGTTGGTAATACCTGACATCTGCTCTCTATGTGCAGGAGAAAAAGTGGTCCGACAAGGCGTTCAACAAAAGGGCAATGGACACCAGAAGAGGTTAGCTAGATCTTCTGTAAATTGCATACTTATCTATATCTATCAGTATCTGCCTTCTAATTAGTTTTTCTTTAATCCGGTGGAAATATTAGATGTCCATATCTTAGAGCATTATACTTTTAGATGCATAGGCATGTTCTAAAAATTAGAAGTTGAAAAAGCACATATGATGCTTAAACATGCACTCTTTTACCATTATACTACGATGATGCATTTATTGAAACCTAACAAGTATCAGAAGTAGTTTGCTCATAATCTTATCAAATATGTTCTGATCTTTTGGTAAAATAATTGCATTCATTTCATTTTAAACTGCAATTTGGTACAAAAAGTTTTGGAAGTGTCTGCATTAAGGGGCACTCTCTGCCGAGTCTGAAGCACAACAAATATGTTGGCTCCGAAGTTTTATTTCTGACTCAAATATTCTCCTAACAGGATGAAATTTTACGGATGGCTGTCCAACGCTTCCAAGGAAAAAACTGGAGAAAGATAGGTAGAGTTATAATTAGATATGCTTTTCATTTACCACCTGTAAATTAAATCTAACATTGATCATCCTGTAGCCTTTTCAACTACAGTGTTCAGCACCTGAAGCGTTAGCAGGCTTCTCCTCTTTCTTTTTGTCAATATTTGTACATCAGATGATGCAGCAGTTTGAGCATTTATCAATCTGTAGCTCATCATCTAACTCTTCAAACGGTTTTTCGGTTTATGTGTTATAATGTTTATATGTAGCTGAGTGTTTCAAGGATCGAGCAGATGTACAGTGCTTACACAGATGGCAAAAGGTTTTGAATCCAGAACTTATCAGAGGTCCATGGTCAAAAGAGGTTGGCACCTTTTCTTTTCTTCCTATTTGGGTCTGATCTTTGCGGTTGATATAATGGAATATAACTATTCATTTTTTTTATCACTTAGGAGGATGAAATCATAGTTGGGTTGGTGAATAAATATGGGCCAAAAAAGTGGTCTAGCATTGCACAGCATCTTCCTGGGCGTATTGGAAAGTCGGGAAAGGTAAGCTTGCATGATTATATTTACATTCGTCTTCTATGGCAAGGTTCCTCCTCACCGTTGAAAGAGCTCACAATATATACAAGATTATTTCTTGAATTGACTATTTACTAATTACACATAATAACTTTCTTTGTTGTGAATTGTGATTGGTTATCAATGTCCTCAAAAGACGAATGTTTCTGATCAAAATAGTTGTTGTCCACAGCAAGGTTTGTGGGGAAAAAGAAAAAAACGATCACAACATAGTAGTCCTTTCCAAACTGAAAAAAATAAACAAAAACTACATGTCTTCACTTTTTCCCTAAGTCTGGGAATGTAAAGATCATACTTCATCTACTGATGATGTTTTATTGAAGGTGGCACAATCATCTTAATCCTAATATAAACAAAGAAGCATGGACACAAGAGGAAGAACTAGCTTTGATTCGTGCCCATCAAATTTATGGAAACAAGTGGGCAGAGTTGTCAAAGTTCTTGCCAGGAAGGTACTGAATCATATAACATAGGAAGTAATAATTCCACTAACAAAATTACCTGTATCCACATATGATGTTATCGTCTTGTTTATACTCATTTTGTTTCTATATGCATTTGTATGCCATCAGAAGCGATAATGCAATTAAAAATCATTGGAATTCTTCTGTCAAGAAGAAACTGGACATGTATATGGCATCAGGGCTACTATCTCAATACCAAGGTACACCACTACTTGTTAGCCTGTCAAATCAGTCAGCATCTTCTTCTTCTTCAAAGGCACCAAAAAGCATTGAAGAGGATAAAGATGCAGCAGAAGTGGAGGAAGCTTCTGGATGCAGTCAAGATTCAGTCTTTCCCAGCACTTCTCAACCTGTAAGCAGCACAATAAACAGAACTGCTCATCATGATGAGGATTGCAGAGCAACTGCAGGATCGCCTTCCTTACCCAGTCCTGAAGATTATCCTCTTGCATTTCAAGGAGTCACATATGCCACAACAGAAGCACCATGTGACCCAGGTGCTAATCTTCAGCAGGATTCATCTATAGACTGGAGGACCTTTGCCGGGAAAGATTGGCAAGCAAATACCGATGACCTGGACATGTCTATGCTGGACCTTGGGCAAGAGACCTCTGGAACATTCATGCAAAATTTAAGTGGGAGTGATAATCACGATACACTAACCTTTCCCAAGGAGATTTACATGCATTTGCATGATTCCGTTTCCATGGTAAACATGGATATGGGTTCTGGTACCCCCGAATCTAGTAACAGATGCAAACGGAAATAGGGTATATTCTGATGTGGGCCATGGTGGACATCCCTCTGTAAATGATATTTGTGATTCTCATGAATCAGAAAACCCGTTAGTTCATAATTATTCAAACCTTGAGATACCTTATGCATCATCAAGTATACCAGGAGCTTCGCCTGCTCAACCTAACCATGTTCCTACTCAACTTCCACCAGATGATGGTCCAGTCTTATTGAGAACATATCCAGATCAGTTTGACTATTCCACACATGTGAATGGTGAGCCTGAGTCCATTTCCCCGGGAACACTGAACGAGTTTTTCTATGGTAATGAATCCAATTGCTCTCCTCGCGAGGAAAATTTTGATGAGGCGAAGAGATCATCAAAACTAGTTCCTGCTAATGACTTTGTATTGCAACCACTTAATATTGATTCATCGTGTTGTTCTTACAAGGAAAAAGATTCAGCTGATCAGCAGGATTCAGGAGCTCTATTCTACAAACCTCCTCGTTTTCCAAAATTGGATATTCCTTTTTTCAGCTGTGATCTAATACAGTCTTGTAGTGATATGCATCAGGAGTACAGTCCACTGGGAATCCGTCAGCTGATGTTATCTTCCATGTCGCCGTTCAAACTTTGGGATTCACCGACCAGATAGGGTAGTCCTGTAGTTGCTCTAAAAAGTGCTGTGAAAAGTTTTACGAGTACACCATCAATACTGAGGAAAAGACACCATGACTTGTTGCCCCCTTCGTCAGAAAAAAGAGATGAGAAGAAGCTTGAATGCTTTAGGCCTGAATCAGTTTCGAATATAGCTAATGAAATCGCTTGTTTAGAGGTTATTTTCAACGAATGCTTGGAAGACCAGAAAGGTTTGAACCGGCAAGGAGACTTTACAGAAAAAGAAAACGTCAACCATTCTTGCTAAGAGGCAATGAATGATGATAATCAAAGTCATCTCATTGCAGGAAGCAGAAACTCAGAGCAAGATAATATCGTCAGTGAATGCTCAGGAAAGCAAACTAACACCATGGATAAAGATTTGATGGATAGGGTGAGTGCTTTCTGGTTTCCTTCTCCATGTGAATTGATTGAAGGGCAATGGTGCTAATCTGGACTGCAGTTGAATTTTGCTTTAACCAAGAAAAAAATTCACAAAATCTTGTTATAGAAAATTTGTGCCCAATGTTAGTGCACTTCAATTTCCTAAGAGAAGAAAACAGGTCTACATATTGTAATGCCTATCACCCTTATCTATAATCATGGTAAATTGTCTTCAGCTGAGACAGACAACACTAGTTTGCTTATACCTACATCTGCACAATCATCGATCCTACAGAGAAGAAAACCGAAAGTTCTGGCATGTAATGTACCTGCATAGGTATCTTATCTACTAGCAGCCGCGTTCTCAGTTTTGATTTGATTTTTTTATTCTGTTACTAGGTACACGGGGACAGCATTTAAGAGGAGCATGGAATCTCCTCCACTTGGGTTGATTAACACTTGCATACCAGGACCCAGAGTCGAGCCTGATATAAGTATAACCATTGAGGTCTGGATATGCAAGTAATCAAGAATTATAAAGCTCTTTTCCATTAGATCTTGTCCCAGAATATGCATCTTTTGTAGGAAATTGGTTACTTGAGCCCGGGGGTGGAAGTTATGATGCCATTGAGCTGGGCAAGCAGACTGCTTGTGCATTGGCTGATGCCCAGAAGGTGTTGGGAGATGAAACTACTCCAGAGTCATTACTCTAAGGGGAAATGCTTCACAAAAGAGCAACGAGAAAAGGAGAACAAACACACTCCAAACACTCCGGCAGAACATCATTCCCTTTCAGCTTCAAATTTGATGGTTGTGTCGAAATTTCATTAGGAGCTATCTTAGCTTCTTTCCCCTCTGTGAAATTTTAATTCTCCTTTAAAATCTAATGAATTTCTTTAACATGTTTCGCTTAAGATATTCACTATGGTAATGAATTTCAGCGAATGTGGAACACCAGGTAAGGAAGGGTATGAAATTTTCAGGCAGTGGTGGTGTTGCAACTCCATCATCCTATCTGTTGAGGAGTTGCAGGTGATGATATTCATGATTTCACTGCAGCAAGTATCCTACTATCGCTGGACCTGTAATTTTTTATTAATCTTTTATTGTAAAAATTCATTCATCTTACCATCCCAAAAAATATATAGTGTTCATCTAGGATCAAGGGTTTTGAGTTTTAACATATTCATCTCTTACTGAGTGAACTTGGTTCAATGAAATATTTTTGGTGTCTTTCCTAGTAGTAGTAAAAAATCTGTATGCATTAACCATATTGAAACCAAATGATTTGTAAAGAAGTACACATACCGTAAATGCGGTTTTTTTTTATAATAGATTACTCTTCTGTGCTTAGCGCAGGGTATTCGGTCGGTTCGGTTCTAATCGAACCGAATACCTAGTTAACCGAAATCAAAAGGAACCGAAACTGAAGCACCGAACCGAAACCTAATTTGCCTCGGTTCGGTTCCTAACCGAACTAGATCGGTCAGGTCCCGGTTAACCGAACCGGAATCGAAATAAAAAAAGGTGATTTAGAAATTAAAGTTTAATGCTTCATTAATTGATTATCTGTTAATGGAATGGGTTGATAATAAAGATCAAGTCAATTTGATTTGTTTTTCTTTTCCGAATTCTCCTATTTGAAGATTCCCCATTTTGCGGAATTAATATGTTTAATAGTTTCGTGCCGTGTTCGTATAAAATTTGCAATGATTACGACAATTATATAGGAAGGAGAACTTAACCTTAATTTAGTTGGAGAATGAATAAACAATTAAATTGGTAAATATCAAATAATACAAAAGCTTTCAAATATCGACGCGTAGCATTAAAAGGGTGTAATAATCCAAATATTTGAAGATTATGAATTTGTTACTATGATTGTTAAAAAAATCGAAGGAACAATTATGATAAGTAGTAAATGTGTATGATTTGACCCGTCATCACTTGATCAGGTCAGTGAAAAAAGTCCAACTCAAAAACCAACAATTCAAACTTTATGTATGTACTTTATATTAGAAATGAAAAAAATAAAAACAACCTATAACTTGCTTAATTTAACAAAACAAAAAAGTTTACAAACTGCTGAATCCAAAATTTGAAATATTTATAAAAGTAAACAACTCCAATCTCAAAGCTTCCGAAACAACAAGGTCAATCAATCAAAGTATACAACCTACTCAATTCAACAACCAATCAAAGTTCAAATATTCAAAAAAAAAAGTCCAAGTTCAATATTTTCAAATTCCAAAACAAATGCACGATAAATTTAACTTTCATCATGACCACTTGAATAAGTTCTTTCCAATTCTCCCGATTCTGCATCGTCCAATGGCCACATCACTTTGCCATCCTTATGGAGTGCCCCCACCGCTATAAAAAATAATGAATTAAAGAAAATGAGTTCAAAATGAAGAATAAATAAATATATTAGTAAATAGCAATGAATTACTCACTTTCATAGTATTGTTTTTCAAAAATGGTATTGGTTCTCCTTCTTCTTCCATGAAATCGGCAGAACTAGAACTAGACCTCAACCAATCCTCGGAGCATATCAAAGCTTCTACCATTTCCGGTGCCAAAGAGTTTCTAAATATCGACAGCACACGCCCCCCATGCTGAATGCCGACTCAGAAGCAACGCTTGATATAGGAATAGCAAGGATATCTTTAGCCATCTCTGATAGAATAGGATAGGAAATACCGTATGTCTTCCACCACATAAGAATGTCAAAATCATCATCTTCATTGGCCTTGTATTGCCTCTCTGCGAAGTAACGAGTGAGCTCTGAGCTTCCATCTTCATCATCATTCTCACTAGCAACACAGAGAATGTTACAAGAACTTCTACCAAGAAATCGCAGATTAGTCGATCTATTTAGTAGCATATACTGTACGATGTTTTCATCATTTTCTATAATCATGTTTTCCGATATAATACATGTACGATGAGGTTGGCAATCCACCGATGCCACAGTTCATACACATATCTAGAGGAATTTAGAAATGTATACGAAGAGACAATTCTCCATAAAGAGTTACTCCATTAAGTAGGATTATGACATTACTCATTAGTTGTCTACTCCACGTGTAGAGATATCGTGGTAGCATCATCGTTAAATACAGACCGGAACAGGGGTTTTGGTAGCATATACTGTACTACTAAACAATATTTGACCAAAATGTCAATGATTTTGGTTTTTGAGTGCAATTTTAGAAACCACAACTTCAATAAAACGAAACGATGATATGAAATGGTTGTCATAAATAGTGCTATAAAATTACAATTTTACAAACAAACTTAACAAATTAAATATTACTACAACTGTGCCACCATAGACAAACAAATTAACATTGTTTATGAAGAAACCATCCGTCACAGATGGAGAATTGTTGAAAAAACCAAATAATGACGAGAAAAAGAAAAGGCTTTTTCATTCTGCGATTATCAATTGTAAGAATGACGATGATGATGTCCAGATTTTATACTGCAATTTATACTGTAATAATCTATACTACAATCTCCAGAATGATAAATTTATACGATGATGATGATGACGATGATAAATTTACAGTATCAAAACATAAATTGATACTGCGCCAACAAAACATAAACAGTAATAATCCCACTGTCCCAGAATCAAATTCAAAACATAAATTGAAAATTCCTCACAAAAGCTTCACAAAATTGGATAAAAACCAATTAAAATTAATACTGACCGCCGACCGGGCTTGAAGGAAACCGCCGCAGCGCCGCTGGACGCTGGTCGTGGACTCGTGGGGAAGGAGGAGTCGCCGGGAAGATTGAAGAAGGAGCGCCGAGCCGCTTGAAATCTAAGGGTATCCACTATAAGGCGGACCGCGGACACGCCCAATAGCCCCGCCCCAGTTTTTGTCCATAGCCCCAATTTTGTTGTCCATAGCCCCAAAATTCTATTTCCGCCACTATAGTGGACACCTCCAATAGCCCCTAAATTCCAAATACAAAATTCTACATTTTCACCGCCGCGTCCTCGCCCCGAACGAGGCTATCCCATGTCCGCCGCCCCAATAGCCCCCAAAAGTTGTCCGCCCACCTTCCCCACTATAGCCGCCCCGCCCACCGCCCCCAGACGCGGCTATAGCCGCGTCCTACCCATAGTGGACGCCCTAAGACAGTAAGACAAATTAGGGCCCGTTTCTTTTCTCTGCAAGTTTATATTATTTTAATAATAAAATAAAAGAATAATCATAATTTAATACTCTTAATCGGTTCTTTAATTGACTATATGGTTAAACCGATTGGTTATCGGTTCCGATAACCGATCAAGACATGCAGATTGGAACCGAATATGACCAATAACCGAAATTGGGTGAATTGGGCGGTTCTCGGTTAACCGAGAACCGAGGTGCTCGGTTCGGTCATCGGTTAACCGACTAACCGATGACCGAATTATCGGCCCTATTCGTGTTGAAACAAATTATTGGGATTGAGGGGAATAATATTTGAATTATTTAAATGTATATTTAAAAGAGGGAAATTATCACATCTATACTATATAGTACTACTTCGTCCATCCGCTAGTAGAATTCCCGATTTACTATTTTAGTCCGTCACCGAATAAGATTTATGTGGTTCTATCTTGATAGATCTACATCCATGAAGATAAAAGTTGAATGATCTTATTTCCAAAGCTCTATTTACAAATTACAACACTCAAGAACCCTAAACTCTCAAACAATCTAAATGCAAAAAAAAACTCTCAAACGATCTAGAAATAATACAAGAAATGATAACTAACTAACTTACACAAACAACATTTTTGGGAGAAATTACATCATACATGCAAAATGTTTTGTGAATACAATGGCAGATCTACCCGGTCTTATGGGGGCCACGGGAACTCCCAACATATAACCTACTTAGTACAATTGGCATTGTATTTGGGCTTGGAATCTTAGACTGTTTGAATCCCGACGTTGCAATATATACTTTCTCTTGCCTTATTTTTTTATTTCTCATTATTCATTTGTTATGTGATTTGAACTCCAATGTATACATCTTTTGGCTGATTTGAAATTATTACAAAATTTTAAATTTACACCATACGTCCATACATACAAAATGTCAATGTTTCATGAATGTTTTAAGTTAATACTCCGACTAATAATAGTAGTATTAGGTTGTGGTGGTTTTGGTCTTTTCCGACTAATAATACTCCGTATTAGACCATCTCCAACTAGAGGTCCCCAAACCGAACTGAACCGGCCGAACCGGCCCGGAACCGGAACCGTCGGCGACAGTTCGAACCGTGACCGGAACCGCCGGTTCCCCCGGGTCGGTTCAGGTTCCAAATTTTGGCAAACCGTAACCGGCGGTTCCGAACCGGCGGTTCGGCGGTTCCGGCAACTTTTATAAACATTACTTATTCTTTATATATATATTTTATAAAAAATTAATATTAAATAGTTTAATGATTTTAAATTCTAGTTGTCATTTTATTTTATTTTTGTCTAAAATAATATTTATTTGTACAATTTTATTAAATACAAATCAGTCTATTTACACAAAAAAAACTATAACTTATCATTTAATGTTTTACTTTTTGTTGATATTGACTATGCAAAATGTCTATTTTTCATTATTGTCACAAAATTTAAGATTCTTCTATACATTAATTATTACATAAAATGATTCCAATGACATTCAAAATCAAAATAAAAATAATTATGATATAATTTTAAAATAGTTCTAACATCACCAAATTATTTCTCACATACTTTAACCTTAAAATGGTCTTAGATGTACAACGTTTTTGCAAGTTTGGGTACATAACATTGCAAGTATTAAATACATATGGCGGTATGGTATATAAAACTATACTTTGCAAGTTTGGGTACATAAAATACTTTTAGTAGATTGGGACAATCAAGTAGTACAACCCGACCAAGACTACTTCTCCGGCGAAGAAGAGTAGGCCAATTCCTCTTATCAAGCCAAATAGGTAAGCAAGGTAAGAGAACTACTTGGACTTTGATTCCAAAATGCAATTGAGCATTGAGGATACGCAGGCATCTCAACTTAAATTTTAAATTTAAGTTGTGCTCGAGTCATTTTCATTTATTTCTTTTTTCTCCCATTTGTTTCGAATATGTAATTTGTAAATTGTGATCAAGACTTTAAATCTTTTGTAATTTATAATCTTTAAATTGTAATTTGTAAATTTTAAGTTGTAATTTGTATCAATAAAATTGCATTTGTACATCACATCATTATAATTTTATTTATGCAAGTATATTTACATTTTTTACTTAAATTACATTTACAATGTTAATAAAAAAAATAAAAATTCTATGAACCGCCGAACCGGCCGAACCGGCCCGGAACCGGCCCGGAACCGGATAGGAACCGGCGGTTCCGGCGGTTGAGATGAACCGCCGGTTCACGGTTTAGGAACCGGAACCGTCGGACCTAGGACGGGCCGGTTCAGGTTCACGATTTTCTTGAACCGGAACCGGCGGTTCCGAACCGTGAACCGCCGGTTCCCGAACCGTGGTGACGTCTATCTCCAACCATACACCAAACTCAAACTCATTGTTGGTGTTTTTTGTGAAACAATACCAAATATGGTGTTACTGCAAAAATTTTGTGAGATAAAAATTCAAAAACGGTGTAAATTTTGAATTTAGTGTAAATGGTTGGAGTAAAACTATCTTTTGGTGTGACGTATACTCAAAAATAAAACTATCTTTTAGTGTAACGTATAATCAAAAATGGATTTAAGTTTGGTATAAATGGTTGAAGATGCGTGTGGAGTACTCCATTTTAGTACTACTACTCCAAGTCTCGAATGATTTTAGTAGTGGTGGTTATTTGGTCTTTTCCGACTAATATTTCAAAACTTAAAAATCACCCTTCACCCCCAATCTTAAACCATCAATAAACCGCTTCTCTTTTTTCCTCTCTCTCATACACATACTTCATTCACGAACAAGCTCCAACTTTCTCTCTCTAGCTCAGTGCAGCAAGGATGGCGCTTTTGGACGATGAAACAGCGAAGAAAGTCATTCGTCAGGTGACAACGACGTATCATTTTGAATTACTTATCAACTTTATGTAATGGAAGGTGAAAAAAGTTCTGAGTATTTGTTTGCCCGATTTCAGGTGGAATTCTATTTTAGCGACAGTAATCTTCCGAGGGATAAGTTTTTGATGAAAACCATCAGGTAAAGTGATGATGGAAGTATCCTTTTCCGCATCAGTATTTGGTAGTTTTACAATACACTATTGAGTTAATTGCTCACAAAAAGCTGTCTTTTTTTGTAGAATCTTGATTGCATTCTCGCGCTGGACTAATATTATCAAGTTCTCATTGAGAAAAACAATAATATGTTAAAATAAGATAAGAAGAGTTTGTTAGTTTGGGAATCTGCAAATCATGTCTGAACTAATTGCCTTCTTAACTAGATTACAGTGGTAAGTTTGTCTTTACTTTCCTCGTTCTGTCGAATGAGAGGTCACTTGAATTTAGGAGATGTGAAACCAGAAGATGTATCAGAAGATATTGTTCGGACTGTGGCTGAAACTCTGAAGACCTCAACTTTTCTGAAGATGGTGAGTTTTCGTAGATCATTGAATGGTGGCAATGGCATCTCCACTGGAATATGATGTCCAGCTCGAACATTTAGAATCGTTTTTCAGCCAATATGATGATACAGGTTCTTTGTTGTAGCTCAGCCAAGATGTATCCAGTTAATTGTCTCGTTCTTTGCATGCATGTATGGTTATATGATTATCTATAAACTGAGAGTTCAAATGACTACTATTAACTTATTGAAAGCTTTGGCTCAGAAAGTGGGTAACTGGTGTGACTAGGTTTCCTTTTCTTATTCTAGGTAAATAGTGTGAGGTTGCCTCGACATTTTGCCGACAACAGGCTGTTATGCGGAGGATGCTGCAAATGTTTTGAAGCAAACCCTGAGTTAGAACTAAAGCCAAGGTGAGTATATTGATGGAATGCCTCATAAAAATATAAAGTATTTCAATTTTTTGTTTTATTTCTTTGTTGTTTGTTTCTAAATTTCCAAAGATTGGTATACATGTTTGAAATGTAATAACTTGGTGCCACTGTTTTTGAACCTTTCAAGTAGATAGTCACAGATCAACTGATTTATAGGCTTAGCATTTTTTGTTGTAATCTTGTTCAGTGGGAAGTGTGAACTATCCAGTATTTTCTAATGTGCATCTGCTTTATATAAGCATCAAGTCTTGTTAGTTTTTTTTATTTTTATTTTTATTTTTAAGCATCAATAGTATTAGTATCTAATAGTTCTGGAACACTTCAATCCATCAAACCTGATTTTTACCACCTTCGTGCCGGAAGGAATATGATGATGAAAGAGCTAAGCAAGAGGAGGTTGCGAAAACTCGAAACCAAGTGGGTACAAACCGCAAGGAGACGAACAATGCTGAACCTGAGTGAGTTTTTGTATGATCATTATTTGTAATTGTCCTCTTTATTGCTGCCATTATTTTTTAAATTTGTTAGTGGTTGTTTGCAGCTGTCCTAAAGGATTAATTGTTGCCTTCACATTGAAGAGCATGTCTGCGGATGATTCTACCAAACAAACTGGTAATCACAAACAGCTGAGCGATGATGTCTCTGTGAAAGATGGAGATCAGGAAAAAACTCAGGTTGATTCTGAAGAGACTAAAAAAGATATTGCGGAAGATGTTATAGATGCGACAAATTATGTAGAGAATGCAGATGAAGAAAAGGACGGAGATACCAATGGTGCAGACACGGAAGTCCGACAACCTGAGGATAATGAAAAATCTGAAGATATCCCAAAAGAAGAAAGAATAACCCTTGCAGCTTGCAAGGACAATAAAGATCTTGTTTCAAGATAGGATCTAAAAAAGCATTTTCCAAAAGTTTGGCACCATCAAGGTATTCACCATTCATTGTAATTCCAATTGATGATGATGCCATAGATTGATCCTGTGGTGTGGTTGACAAATGACATAATTGAAAAATCCACTAGTTAACACATTATTTTGTTATGAAGCAGTGTAGTCTCAAAATTTGAACTATACTGTTGATTAATGTTATTTATTAAACATGCTTTCAACACAAATGATTTGAATACTTAACAGTTATAGTTATGCAATATTCCAGTGAACATATTGATTGGAAGGGTTGTTGAAGGATGTTATATAATCTGTTTGCTTCTAATTCACTCCTGGGGAATTTTTAGAACTCTTATCTTTATATATTTTGTTTAATATCTCATGGTCGTCTGTGCAGTTCATTGATTTCCAGATTGGTGAAAACTCTGGATACATAAGGTTTGAAAATGCTGAATCTGCTCAGAAAGCTCGGGCTGCCACTGTGCTAGCCGAGGAGGGGGTTTTAGTCGTGAAAAATTTCATTACCAATCTGGACCCTTTGACTGGTATGTAACATTCTCTTCCTTGGTTTGAATTATTCTTCTTCGAATTACAAATTGTTTTATTATTTACATCCTACTGGAAGTAAATCTTATTCTTTTTATGCATGTATGCTTCAACATTTGTTTCCAATATTGTGCTCTTGTTGATTCAGGTGATGCTGAGAAGGACTATTGGAACGCACTGCGTAGTGGTCAAGTGAAACACCGCGACTTCAAAAATGGGCGTGGAAGGTATGATATCAACCGCACTTTTTGTTTACCACTGCTCTAGTTTTAAGATATTGCTGCTCCTGTTGCAAATTACCAAAGGATTTAATGTGAAGTTAGCCTGTTACATGCCTTCCGGCACAAAACTCAACTGATAAATTCTGCCCCTAATGTATTGCTCTTTGTTCTTTTATAGGGGAGGTAGGCACAACAACCGAGGTGCTGGGAGGCATTCCGGTTGGAAGCATTCTCGCGGTAGAGACAACGATCATCGCACTAACAAAGCTCTGAAAGTATAGGCAAAGCATCACTGCCCCCCTTCACCAATTCTGTTCTCTATCTATTTGTTGTTGCTTTTTTAGTCTGGCTATTTACTGCTTGTTCCTGAATTATGGGGTTACTGAGCTTTATGGAATTTATCAAATGTTATAACTAGTATATAACGGTTATGTTACTTATTTTCATTTTTACCTACAGTGATTAACTTGATGATTCATTTTTACCTACAGTTATTAACTTGATGATTCATTTTTACCTACAGTGATTAACTTGATGATTAACTATTATATGTTAATGCTCAGTAAAATTGCACTTTAGGTTACAAAGGGTTTGTTTTTGTTTTCCATTCTGTTTATGAAACCTACTTTAAATTTTGAGTAAAGAAAACTCCCTATTTATAATGCTTGTGTGGTGTACAAAATGTTACTGCTGGCATTATATAGTTTGTTTTGTGATTAGTGGTTATACAAAATCACCAAATTGAGCACAAGTCAATCTCCAGAATTTATTTTGAGGGAGTTTTTTACAATCCAAATTCAAAACACTAAAAATACAAGTAAAATTACAAGATCATGCTGAGAGAAGATAGAAGAAATTCAAGATCAGTGTGCGACTATATATATCAAAATACTACTTCATGGCCGTGAAAAAACTGCAAACTTGTAACTATATTTGGCACAAGTTCTTAACAAACTACAAAAAGTTATTCACGGTGTGGAGGAATTTACCAATTGCCATGCCCCAATGGAACATTCCTCAGTAGAATTTTGTACATCTTTTTTCTACCGGCTACCAACGGTTTCAATATGTGCATAACGCCATATGCCTGAGAACGTATCTTCCTACAGACATTGCTCAGTGCGCATCTCAGAGGTCATGGGGATAGATAGAGAGCTCTATGCCACATGGGAGACGGAATTACACTCTTTGACGAGCGGAGAATGAACGCACTACGTTTGGCACTTCTAGATAATCATCAGGTTCATCCTCATCGTCTGAGGATAGGATAGACGGTCCCATCCATGATTTGAAACCCTCAGTAACACGTCTCTCTACTTCTGGTGTGACTTCTATTGGGCTTGCTTCAAGCATCTCCAGCCCAGTGTTTCTACTACCTGAGTCACTCTCATCAAGTATCACTGCTGCCTTGCGTCTCAGAAAGAAGGCAGCTCCTCCGTGTAAAATGACAAAACCCCATGATGCAATTTCGTAGCACCAGAACAAAGGCAAGGAGCAGCTGCTACCAAGTGTTAGCAGAGTGGAGCCAAGGAATAGTGCGAGAAGACCAAATATAATGGCAAACACGAGATTCAGTATGGATAGACATCGAACACCGCCTATAAATGATAACAAAGAGGAACCTTATAAGATGTCAAGCACAAGGAAGAAAAATTGCAGTGCACTTATCATGGCAATCTTTGGTATACCAAAGAGCCATGCACCCACAAGAACCTAATCTCTTTAATTAAGTTCCAGCCACAAAATTTCAGCCATAATTATTAATCGAGCCTGGAACACATTAAAGAAAGGCCACTTATAGTCCAAAACTCCAAAACAAGATAAAATAAGCAAATATTCACATTATACTATTCTAAACAAATAGTAATACAAAAACTACAAGAGGTCATCCAATGGTAAATAAACAAATAGCGTGATGAAGGACACCTAGACAACTAGAAATAGAATATAACCATTCTCAATAAGTTGGTAGCCATGACAATCCCTCAAATTGTTTTTGTTCTAGCAAATAAAGCATTAACATGCTTTTATTTCTTTCTATATGCAATTGCAATGCATCAAACATCTGTTCAATCTTAAGACCCTGGTCCCAACTAGGGCTGGGGAAAAATATCGAAAAAATGAGATATAGCTCGTATCATATTGAAAAATATCGAAAAATTATCGAATTTTCGATATATCGTAATTTTCGATACGATACGATACCGTATCGTAGGTTTTCGATACGATAACGATATGAATTTCCTTATATCGTGATATATCGTTTTATATCGAATATACGATATATATCGTATATATCGAAACATATTGAAATTCAATACATATTAAAATTTAAAATTATAAATATATATAAATCCATTTAATTGTACTTGGTTGTGTTGTATTTTGATTATGGAGATAAGAACACTATTAATTTTATTGTGTTGAAGTTTATTAATTTTTGTGTGAATTTTAAGTTTTGAAATTATAATTTTCGATATACAGGTATTCGATACGGTATCGATATTTCGATATATCGTACCGAAATTCGATATATCGAATTTCGGTACGATAACAATATTAATATTATCCATATCGAAAGTTCGAAACTTTCGATACGATAACGATATGAAATTCTTTCATATCGATATTTCGATATGATATACGATACAACGTTTTCGATACGATATCTCGTATCGACCCACCCCTAGTCCCAACAACCCCATAACAGCACAAACAATTAGAATTCCTACAGCATCAGCATTGTACAACAAGAACTTTAGTGCAGGCCAAGTATGATTTCATAGGACTATATACATGCAGAGATACTTCAGTTAATTGTTTCTGTCTTGGGACCAGCACCCTGATTCTAACAAGAAGGATGTCCATCTAATCATTTCAGAACAGATACAAATCCATCCATCAGCTATTATATATAAGAAGTACCACACCCACAATTATGTCAGTAAATTGATGTTCTGAAAGCCTGAAACACATGCTTAAACTGGTATATTAGCTTTGACATCCTCGTCCAGATACCTAGAAGTCCCATAAAAACATGGGAAAACAAAAAGATAAATAAAATAGTGTACCTCTTCTAGAGGCACAGTAGTTGTTCTCAACAACCTTCAAGCATCCATTTCGTGTAGGGGCAGTGTAGGCAACAATGATTCCTGTATTACAAGCAACAATTATTAAAGTTAATTTGAATTTTGAATAAAAAATGTGATGTGCATGGCATTGTTGGATGTAATGACTGATCTTTGAGATAGGTTTTCTTTATGGGAATACGGGATGTGGTCAATATCAAAGGAACCATGGGTGTAGGGGAATGAAAGATATGGCTCATTATCCAAAAGTAAAGGATAAAAATTACTATACTACTCTATCACAAGCAGTTATAACCATTCCTCCTCTACTCTCCTTCTCAAAACCTCCCTACCAAGAACCTTACTGGAGATAAGGAACACATTAAAACCCCTTAGTACATGTCAACCATATTTCCCCTATCATGAGCACAAATGAGGAGTTCTTCCAAACCAGAAAAAGAGACTCGTGTATGGACTGTACTTGCTTATCAGAGTACATTTACCATATACTTGTAATATAGCATTTCAATACTGGACAGCATTTGATTGTAGATATGTAACAGCCATATCACAACCAGGGGACGTGACACTGAAGCAAAGCAATGTAGGTTAGCATATTCGTTTAGGTAGGAATGGCTAATTATGTTGTTGTGAGTTTAAATTCCCCTATCTCAACCATATCTAAAGAGCTAATGTAAAAATTTTGGATTTCAAATCCTCAGCGCTTTGGGAGTCATAGATCAGTAACTAGCATATTAGACAGGAGTATGTAAAGCTACAGTAATCAATCAAATATCTCGAATGTGAGCAGCTATAGATAAGAGATAAGTTAAACTCCTACAAATTTCAGTAAAACAGATAATCAAAGGAGTAGTACAATCTAAGAAGATCTCAAATCCACAATTGCTCACCAGCAATCAAGTAAACCGCCGAAACCGCAAAAAGCATCGCGGACGGAAGAAACACCACCATCCAGTAGTAATCAACCGTCTCCTGATCCGTGAGAACAAATGCGTTAGGGAATAGATCGGACTCTCTGTCTCCGTCGCCCGCCGCGGAGGCCGTGAAATTGACGGGCAGCGGCTGAATCCGGAGGTCGCGGCAGAAAGGGCGGCGCAGGTTGTCAGCTGGAAACACTATTCTGAAACTGATCGCAGTGGATAGAGAAATGGCGAGAGAAATTAGGGATAGAGCGAGCAGGATGAGCGGCTTCTGCATCTTGTGCCATGCCTTGTCCTCTTCGCGGAGGCTCTCGTACTCGTGCTTGGGCATGAACGCCTGGCGCAGAGCGTCGCCGATGATCGCCATTTGCGATTGAGGCGGTGACGGTGAATCTCCTCACATGTTACGAAGTCTTTTTGTAATTGTGTGTGTTTTTCTTCTTTTTTTTTCCTTTTTCTTTTTTATTTTGGTCGCAGATCTAGGGTTGGTGGATTGGTGGGTGGAGTGGGGAAGTTTAAACGGAAAATGGGGAGATTTCTTAATAGCTAATTTTGTTGCTGTGAGATATATTAATATTTGATTAAGAGCCTCCACAATAAGAAGAATATCCCCACGGACTAGTATTAGGTCATTCAAAAAACATATTCTGCCACGTTACTAAGACTTCTCACCCCACTGCCACATCACCAGGACATCCCACTGCACAATAGTGTACAAGCACTAGGACATCCTAGCGGACAAGCACAATAATAAAAATTCAAAATTAACAAATACTCAATTACAGAATTAAAATTTCGACATGAATACGGACAGAGAAAGTGGAATAATAATTTTATTAAATAAAAAAATTAAAATAGTACAATGCAATAAAAATAAAACAATTTAAACAAAGTACTATATGTTAGTATGCCTTGAATCTTAATAGTTTGCCGCTAGCCAAACAGGAGTCTCGCTGTGTAACGAACAAATAAAATGAAGTGTACCGAATATATAGAGTTGAAATTTAAAAAAATTAAAAAAAAATTAAAAATAAAAAATGCTCTCTTTCGTCGACCACCCACAATAGCGGACGAGCGGACGGACGAGAGGACAGACGTCCGTGTTATCCGACGGACGACCTCTTGTCCGTCGGGCGCTTGCCGGTCGCCCATCCACTATTGTGGCTGCTCTAACAGTCTCTCTAAAAATTCTACTAGTATCAATACCGAAAATATTCAGTATGAAAGGTCCATTTGGATACTTTCTCAGTATCAATAACGAGTTTAAGGCCATCCGCAACGCTGTCTCTTATCCGTCTCTTAACTGTCTCATCTCTTCACTATTCATGGGCCCCACTGTACTTTTCATCCCATCTCTTAACTAAGAGACAACACATGCAACCCTCCATCTCTTAATCATCTCATCCCTTAACTATTCATTCAATTTCATTTTTTATTTTTATTTCCAACAAATTCAATTAATAAAAACACACTTCATTAAATAAAATAAAATTACAACTTAAAATTAAAAAATAAAATAAAAACCACATTAATAAAATCCTAAAAAAATAAAAATTACATAATTTAAAATCTTTCGCTCACTCTCTCTAAATTCAAAATCTCAAAACTCAAAGAAGCAGAAGAAAGAGTTATCTAATGGCGATCATGTGCGTCTACTGGTTGCCAAATTTTGCCCAAATGTGCACCATTAAATCCTCCTGGAGTTGGGCGTGGGCGGTAAAATCACGTGTCCTTGCCTGAACAGACAACTGATCTTGCATAGACGGATGCACTCCACTGCAAGGAGGACTACTTGCGGTAGAGCTTCCCGGGGTTTCAGGGTCGAACCAATTTCCCGCCTCAGGTCCTTCGTCGGCGACAACCATGTTGTGCAAGATTATGCACGTATACATGATGTCGACCATATTCTCCATAAACCACGTACGAGACGGGGCTTTGGTAATGTTGAAGCGAGCTTGGAGAACCCCGAACGCTCTCTCCACATCCTTGCGAGCAGCCTCTTGCTTTTGCGCAAAAAGAGCCTGTTTTTCGTTCATCGGCCTGTTGAACGTCTTCACGAAGGTTGGCCACTTCGGATAGATGCCGTAGGCAAGATAGTACCCCATTTTATACTGCCGGTTGTTAGCGATGAAGTTGATGGCCGACACTTTACCATTCAAAACTTCGGTTAAGAGTTCGGATTGCACATTGACGTCGTTGTTCGATCCGGGGACCCCGAAATACGCATGCCAAAACCATAGCCGGTAGTCAGCAACGACCTCGAGTATAACGGTGGGGTGGGTGCCTTTGTGGCCGCTCGTGTATGACCCCCTCCACGCCACAGGGAAATTCTTCCATTGCCAATGCATGCAATCGATGCTGCCAAGCATCCCAGGGAATCTGTGCACTTGTTCGTGAAGTCGGAGCAGAAACTGACAATCTGCGGTGCTTAGCTTCCGGAGAAATTCGTCGGTGAAGGCTGCCCGGACGCCTTTGCAGAAGTTCATCAAACACATTCTCCCAGTGCTTTCCCCAATGTGCAGGTATTCGTTGAACAAATCCGTCGTTTGTCCAGTAGCAAGCCGATGGATTGCTGTAGTACATTTCTGGAACGTCGTGTGACTGGGACGGCCAACAACATCGAACCCTTCTTGGAAGAACTCTTCCCGGGCTGCCAATGTATTTGCTATATGCAGAAATAGCCGTTTCCGCATGCGGAAACGACGACGGAAGTAGGTCTCTCCCCATACCGGGTTCTCACAGAAGTAATCGCGTATCGAATCTGTTTTCTCCCCCGTTTTCGTTTGCTCATTGGATTTGTATGATCCAAGTTTGTATCCTTTGTTAATTGGATTTGTATGATCCAAGGTTGTATCTCTCCGAATAAAATCGGTTGAGTGTTTCGGTTTGAGAACATGTTTTCTCAAATTTGTTGTTGAATCTGAATATGTTTTCAGATTTATCTCTGATTTTCCGATTGTATGTCGGATGTTTGTTTTGTTGTTCACCGATTGTTCGGTTGGATCTGTTTCAAGCCTGGTTCGTGGATGTTTGAAATGTGTTTTTGATCTTCATTGAGAAGTCAGTTTGCCAGATTTGTTGTTTGTTTGGGTGAGGAGGAAAGGCTATTTGGTGTTGGTGTTGGTGTTGGTTTGAAAGATGGTGTTGGAAATACATCTGAGTTTTTTGCTGGGATCTGTTGGATCAGTGTTTATATGTGGATAATCTGATAGATCTTACGAATGTTAGCATTAAAATCCAAATCACTTGGTAGAAGCTATAAATAGCTAATGATATTGATGAGGATGATCTAAATCATTTTATGGTTGAGCTTGATGCGCTGGAATGGGATTGGAAACTGAGAGTGATTGTTCTTAGTCTTGATGCTCAAGATGAATTTCTTACTAAGGGGGAGTTGAGATCAAATTTAGTTTTTCTTCTAAGCTAAGGATGTGTGTGCATCTGGCATATTGTGTGGTTTGTGATATGGTGTATCTGATTCAAGTACTGGTATGCTGGCTTCAAAGGTTGCATTTGTAGTTGTTGCACAACAAAGAACTCTTCTAGGGGCAGAAGATGCTCAGTTCCAGCAAAGTGATTGTTTGCAATTGATCAAGTTGCATCTTTCCTTAACATGGAGTTAGAATAAATCTTAGTTGCTTGTAGTTCTCTTCTTAGTTTGATGCTTCCTTTCCAAGATGGTAGCATTTGTTTTACTTCCATCTTGAGGGGGAGTGTTGAAATTAAAAATAAAAATGTAATTAGTTGATATTGTTTTCCTTTATTAGTTAGTGTTTAGCATTTCATTTGTTTGTATTTGTGCCTATATATAAGGCCTTTTAAGGGGTGAGTGACCCATTTCTAATAAGAGAATTCATACAATAAAATGAAACAGTAAATCATTTTCGAACTTTGACCGGAGCTTAAAATCTACCCAACTCACAACTCTTCCAATAAATTGAAAGATTTTTTAGAATATTAGAATTACAAATTGTAAAATTATGTCCTTATCACCACAATATGAAACTAAGTTGACTTAAAAATGCCCGCGTGAGTAGCCAAATTAGTTTTCAAGGAATTAACTAAGTTTAAATTTCGGTGCAGCGATGATGTGAGAGTTCCATTCACTGTGGTGAAATACATGCCACCATAGGGAAGAAGTTTGATGGTTTGGCGAATTTTTGATGGTGATGAATGCAGGAAAATGCAGATCACGACACAGAGATTTACGTGGTTCGATTTACTGAGGTAAATCTACGTCCACGGGAAGAAAAGAGGGCAGAGTTGTATTGCTTGATCTGTTTTCTACAGCTTACAATACAGACTTGCTATTTGATCTTTTATCTCTAGAGAACTTAACCTCTCCTATCTGATCTAAGTTCTATTTATACATTGAACTAAGATCGTGGCTTACATCATCACTAATTAGGTCGTGGCTTACATCATCACTAATTAGATCGTGGATGTCGTGGAGGTCATGAGATCTTGCATGGGTCCACTACTAAATAGATCGTGTAGTGGAGGTCGTGGAGGTTCTGCATGAGTCCACTATCTCCCAGTTCGGTCGAATACTGAGACCGAACTGCTGAACTATTGCCGAGCAGCTTTTGCCGATCTGAGAGTAGAGCTTGATTGGTCGGCTTTTACCGAGCTGTAGGCTGGGCCGAACTCTTTGGTAATGCCGAACTGATTGGTCGGCTTTTACCGAGCTGTAGGCTAGGGCCGAAGCCTTTGGTAATGCCGAACTGATACTCTTCCTTGGTCTTTGGGCTGATGGGCCGTCACTGCTATTGGGCTTGTTTAGTACGTACCCCATCACTACCCCCCCCGAAAAGCGAAGTGAATCACTTCGGCGAAGCGAGTCACTTCGGCATTCTGGATAAAGGTGCGGGGGAGGCTGACGTTAGGGGACGTGCCTTGCGCGTGACTGCATTAAATGCGACAGTAAAATCCGGCCGTTGAATCCTGAAAAGGTGGGATTCGAAACGGTGCGATGATTTTGAAATCTTCTCCGAATCTGATAAATACGTCCTTTCTTCATCAGTTGAACACTTTTGCTATTGCTTCTTCTGCATTCTCTCTCTTTTGCGAAAAAATTTTCTTCCGCTTTCAAGAATTTCTTCAGAATTTCTTCAGACTTTCAAAGAGTAAGAACTATGTCTTCTTCTTCGTCGTCTGAGTCAGGTAGCGGTAGGAAAGGGGGGTAAGGGGTCTTCTAGCCGGAAAGAATCCGGGGAGAAGACCGTAGAGTATTTTCACAGCATCTTGAGTAAGGATACTGTGATATCCTTACACGAAAAATATTTTTTTCCTGGGGGAAAGGTTGCGATTCCCGACGACCTTCATAGGGCTGACTCGCCGCCGGAGGGTTACGCCACCGTTTATGAAGCCGGCTTAGAATGCGGGCTTCGTTTCCCTCTTCCCCCTGCCTTTGTAGAGCTGCTAGATTTTTTTCAACTCCCTTTAGGTCAGGTGACTCCGAACTCTTGGAGGCACTTATCGGCCTTTGCTGCCGAACTGCGTCGGCTAGACAAGGATCTGTCTCTGAGGGCAATCCTTAATTTCTTCCAGTTTAAGAGGAAGGGATCTTGGTTTTACTTGATCCCTTTACAGCCCTTTAGAGCCTTTTGTAAAACCAAATGGCCGAAATGGCAAAATCGCTTCTTTTTTTATAATAGGACTTCGGCTTCGGACTTTTCCTGGAGAGGGCCGAAGTCCGTTATACCTCACCCTCGGGTAGAACCGTTGGACGAGCTCGAGGCCGAGCTCAATAAGATTCCCATGATTAGGAAGCAGTACTCGGAGTCTGAGCTCGTCAAGGGCGACTTCTTGTTTGACTCCTCGTCTTCGGACGAAGAGGCTGAGGGTGAGGATTTCTTTTTTATGTATTACTGCTTTGACGACGAAAACTAACCTTGTTTTCTTGCTTTTTGGCAGTGTACATGCTGAATAAGATTAGCCGCAAATCCTCCGAGCTTAAGGAGCCGGAGAAAGAGAAGGCTACCAGCTCGGCGCCTGATGCCGAGAAGAATCCGAAGAGGCAAAAGACCTCTTCGGATCCAAAGAAGCCGGAGTCGACTTCGGCAAGTAGGAAGGGGAAGACCCAGAAGCCCCCAAGAGCGCCGGAGAAAGACGTGGTCTTGGCGTCTCCTTCGGAACATATCTGTGAGCCCTTTTTATGGCCCACGGACTTCGCCGAGGTGAATTCTCTTCTTGATTTTCTGGCCTTGCTTTTTTTCTCTGTATTTTTTGTAGCCCCTCTGTTGACTTTTTGCTTTTTCCATTTTCAGAGGAACGATATGCTCTCCAAGCTCGTCGCCGTCGAACTCTCCAAAGCGTCCAACGACTATGCTGAGATGCAGAGGAAGTTGGCGGCTGCTTGTCACCGGGCCGAGCAGGCTGAGGCAAATTTTGAGAAAGCCAGAGCTGCTAGGATTTCGGCCCAGGATGAAGCTCAGTTTGCCAAAAACCAGCTCGTCATCCAGCGAGAGCAGACGAAACGGAGGGATGCTGCTGCCGTGGTTGCCCAAGGAGAGGCTCTCCGTGCTTTCGCGGAGAAACTCTTTCTGAGCAACCAATTTTCGGCCTTTGTCGGTGATCTGCTGAAACTGATGACCGATAAAGCCGAGCAGGGTCCCGAAGTCATCCTGCCGCTGTACGGCCGAGAGATAGCAGCTCGGCTTCGGAGTCTGCCGGTGCTTGAGGAGCTTGCTTCGTCCTCGGTCCTGCTTTCTGCAGACCAAGTTCGTAGTTGCCGAGCTGACCGCGATGAGAACATGGAGGCTATCTTTGCCTCCATAGGGTCAGTTTCACCCGCTCCAATTTTCCATGGAGAGGGTGAGACCGAGCAGCATGAGCGGCAGACCGGCGATGAGCAGGCCGAGCAGGAGGCGCAGCAGATCGGCTACGGTGGCGCCGAGCAGGCTGGGGAGAGCAGGGAGGCCGAGGCTGAAGCTGAAGCAGACAAGGAGAAGGAAGCTGAACCTCACCGAGAAGGCGGAGACGAAGCTGGCGGAGTATGATTTCGTCTCCCTTCTCTTAGTTTAGTTTCTTCCTTCTTGTAAAACGGCCTTGAAGCCCTTGTGTAGAAAAAAAATTTTTTCTTATGAATGAAAAAATTCTTCTTTCTGCTCTTGTGTCTTCGTATAGCCTTTCGTACTCTCTTTTACTCCTGTTGTGGTTTACTACCTGCTCAGTAATCTGAAATGCCGAACTGACATAGCTGCTCTATATTCTGAACTCTTAAGGAGCTGGAGGTACTTCACTGGAAGCGGCTGTACTCTTCGGCTTTAGACGAAGCTGAGAAAAGAGCCATAGCTGACCAGGTGAAGAATGACGAACTCTTGGCTCGTTCAGTGAAGCTGGAGGCCGACAATAAGGACTTAGAGTCCGAAAAGAAAGATCTGGAGGCCGAGCTGAATACTGCCGTCGCTGAGAGGACTGCGTATGAGGATTTCATCTGCAGGCGCGGGGGAATGACCATCTCTGAAGTTCAGGAACGAGTTGACGAACTGTGGGATGAATATCATGTACTCCGGAGGAACAATGCGCTGGAGAGCTCGGCTTGCCAACAAGTCGTGAAATCATTGCGGCGCTGGGCTTCTCGGTACGACATCATTCTTTCCCGGCGTCCCTCAATCGAGAGATTCCTTAGGCATTTCCCGCCAACAGATGGTCACACTTCAGCTCAAACCCCTGATTCACTTGCTCAAAACCCTACTCCAAGTCAGCAACGAACTCAGGAACAGCCGGAAACGTCAAGACGAGAACGGACTCAGGAGCAACCGGAAACGTCAAGACAAGGACGGACTGAAGTTCGTAGAGGAGCTGTGATTATGAGTGAGCAAGATCAACAAATGCTTCGTGAAGAGACTCTTCGCCGCCGAGGTGCTAGAGCTTCCCGGGCTCAGGGAAGAGGCGGTAGGTCGATTAGAGCATCTCGTCGACCTGCTTATTCTTCAGCTGCCGAGAACGCCCGAACTCGGCTTCACGAGGATTTTGTGAATAGATGGCTCAACTTTAGCAACCAGGGACAGTAGAATAGTCCTTTGTAATGGCGTAACGCCTTCTCGTAGGGCAGCAGAATTGTATGCCGAACAAGTTTTAATAAATGAAATCTTCATTTCGCTTCTATCACTGCGTATTTACAGCTCAGCGAAAAAATTTCATCGTGCTCGTCCTCGGTCTTATGAAGTAAACTTCTTTGACCGGACTCGTCCTTGGTCTTATGAAGTAAACTTCTTTGACCGGACTCGTCTTTGGTCTTATGAAGTAAACTTCTTTGACCGGACTTAGTCCTCGGTCTTATGAAATAAACTTCCTTGACCGGACTCGTCTTTGGTCTTATGAAGTAAACTTCTTTGACCGGACTCGTCTTTGGTCTTATGAAGTAAATTTCTTTGACCGGACTAAGCTTGTGTCCTAATTTGGCGAGTTTTATCGCTTGGATCGGACTTTCCCTTGTCCTAATTCGGCGAGTTTTATCGCGTGGATCGGACTTTCCCTTTGTTGCAGTTCGTTTCAGACGAACTGCTTGTTTCTTAAGCCGAATTGTGGTCTTGTATCCTCTTTAGAAGCTTGGACTCACAATCGTTGGCTTATTGTTGCAGTTCGTTTCAGACGAACTGCTTGTTTTTTAAGCTGAATTGTGGTCTTGTATCCTCCTTAGAAGCTTGGACTCACAATCGTTGGCTTATATATGTTCTAAAAAGGGGATCAGCCTTTGAAGAACAAGATACCTCAGTAACATTTGTAAGAGACGACACGCACATAGACAGACAAAACGCACATAGACAAACATGAAACACAAGTAAAAAACAAAGAAAGCACATACCCCTAGGACCGAACTAGACACAAGACTGACTGACCGGACTGTCTCTTACAAATGGAACTTCTTGAGGTTGGAAACGTACCATGTTCGGGGTGCTTGTTCTCCTGACATGTGAGTCAATTTATAAGACCCTTTGCCGAGGACTTCTGGCACCCGATATGGACCTTCCCATGTGGGTTCGAGTTTGCCCAGCTTTTCTGCTCGGCTTACTTCGTTGTTTCTCAAGACGAGATCTCCCACTTGAAATTGCAGCTTTTTCACCCTTTGGTTATAATACCGGGCTACTTGCTCCTTGTACTTGGCTGCTTTTATGCAGGCCAATTCTCTTCTTTCTTCGGCCAGATCTAGTTCGGCTCTCAGTCCGTCATCATTCATTTCTGAGGAGAAATTTAGAGTTCGGGGACTGGGTACGCCGATCTCAACCGGAATCACGGCTTCAGTGCCGTACACCATCGAGTTCGGCTCCGGTGTGACTTCGGTCATTTCGCCTGCCTCTGACTCCGGCTGCTGTGATTGCTTTGCTTGATGGTGCCGAGCTGATTGCTCGGCACTTTTAAGCGCAATCTGCAAACTCTTGCTCTTTTTTGATCACCTCGGATGACCGCTATCCCTCCTTTGGTGGGGAAGGTGTTCGGCGAGGAAGCCTCTGATCGCTATGACCGGGCTTCTTTTTGTCTTCTCTAGATGAGCTGTCTAAAGACCGTTTTCGACGGTCTGCCTCATCGGCACGAGAAAACTGGTCCGCAATGTCCCACATCTCTTGAGCTGTTTGCGGACTGCATTCCACGAGCTTTCTGTAGAGAGCTCCGGGCAGGATTCCATTTGGAATGCCGAAATGACAAGTAGATCATTGAGATAATCTACTTGTAGGCATTCCTTGTGGAACCTTGTCATAAAGTCGCTGATCTTTTCGTCGCGACCTTGACGTGTAGAAAGCAGCTGAGCCGAAGTGATTCGGGCTTCCGCTTTCTGAAAGAACCTCCTGTGGAAAGCATCCATTAGATCTCGGTAAGATCTAATGCTGCCTTGGGGGAGGCTATCGAACCACCTTCTTGCGTTCCCGATAAGCAGCTCGGGAAACAGCTTGCACATATGGACCTCATTGAGACCTTGGTTCGCTATGTTATACTGATAGCGTCCCAGGAAGTCATGAGGATCCACTAACCCGTCATAAGTCATCGACGGAGTTCGGTAGTTCTGTGGCAAGGGAGTTCGGGTGATATCGTCCGAGAACGGAGTCTTCAATGCTCCGTACATGGCGAACCCGACATCTCTTCGGTATGGAGGAGATGGAGATCTCCTGTGATTCCGGTACCGAGGAGGAACAGGAACATGTCGGGGTTGAGGATTCTTCTTCCTGGAAGACACGGCACTACTGCGGTAGTGACTTTCATGTCTGGATGAGGAAGGAGAATCCACCGTTTCGTCTTCGGCTCTTGGCTCTTTTGCAGGAAGGCTAAGAACTCATCCTGCTTCTCAGCCAAGAACAGCTTGACAGCCTCATTCAAATCAGGCTGCTGGGAAGACTCGGTGTGTGGACCTTTTGAGCGGCTTGTTCCTTCATCGTGAAAACTGGAAGTAGATGTCTCCCGAGGCTGTTTTCCGGACCTGCGGGCTGGACTAGCTTCCTCATGGTTTTCACGAACGGTATTACGGGTAGTATGTGATCTGGTATGCATTTTTTTGGGGTGGAAAAAGGGTCAAAATTCGCTTTATCACAAATTTGGTTCTCTGGTTCCCACAGACGGCGCCAGTGATGGTTTGGCGAATTTTTGATGGTGATGAATGCAGGAAAATGCAGATCACGACACAGAGATTTACGTGGTTCGATTTACTGAGGTAAATCTACGTCCACGGGAAGAAAAGAGGGCAGAGTTGTATTGCTTGATCTGTTTTCTACAGCTTACAATACAGACTTGCTATTTGATATTTTATCTCTAGAGAACTTAACCTCTCCTATCTGATCTAAGTTCTATTTATACATTGAACTAAGATCGTGGCTTACATCATCACTAATTAGGTCGTGGCTTACATCATCACTAATTAGATCGTGGATGTCGTGGAGGTCATGAGATCTTGCATGGGTCCACTACTAAATAGATCGTGTAGTGGAGGTCGTGGAGGTTCTGCATGAGTCCACTATCTCCCAGTTCGGTCGAATACTGAGACCGAACTGCTGAACTATTGCCGAGCAGCTTTTGCCGATCTGAGAGTAGAGCTTGATTGGTCGGCTTTTACCGAGCTGTAGGCTGGGCCGAACTCTTTGGTAATGCCGAACTGATTGGTCGGCTTTTACCGAGCTGTAGGCTAGGGCCGAAGCCTTTGGTAATGCCGAACTGATACTCTTCCTTGGTCTTTGGGCTGATGGGCCGTCACTGCTATTGGGCTTGTTTAGTACGTACCCCATCAAAGTTGCCATTAGTTAATTTGAATTTAAAATGTTGATAATTTAGTCTAGAGATGAAGAAAAATATTGAAATATTGTACTTACCGTACTAAAAATATACCCGAAATACTGGTTTTTGGTATATAGCAATTTTAGGTATGGTATGATACCGTATAGTAACAATATCAATTTCCCTGTACCGCGGTGCACTGTGGTATACCGATTTTTTTTCGTATATGTTGAATATTATTTAAATATTATATTATACTATATTTAATATATTTATATGTAAATTAGAATTAAAAAGATAAAATATTCGAAAAGCATAGTATTTTAAAATATTTTGTATATAAAATAGTTTTTTTTCATAACGATATTATGGTGTACCGTACCGTACTTTAGTATACCGTAAAAGTGCGATATACTGCAATAACAGTAAGGTAATGGTATAAAAAAATTAATCATACCGAATTTTTGGTACACCGCAGTTTTTAATATGAAATACTATACATATCACCGGCTACGTGTGGCATTTCTATTGGCTGAGTAACAAAAACACCTATCTGCGATATACCGAAAATTCGATTAAGGTATCAATATAATAATTTGGCATACAACAGTTTTCAATATGAAATACCCGTGCTTATCACTAATTTGCGATATGTTGGTTTCTGGGATTACAAAGATAACTACCGGGCGTAATACAACCCAAAAGAAAGGAAAGGAAGAACTGAACTTAAAAATACAACGTATAATCGAAACTACTAAACCAGTGTGATTAGCCGAGTCGAGGAGGCCTCTTCCCGCAAGACGAGATACGCCCCGGTAGTGCTCTTCGGTTTGGCGTGTCGTCCCAAAGGTAAAACGGCTACGTCTCTATTGATGCAGCACCGCAATCAACAGAGCTCCGGCGAACTGGATGGAGGAGAGGGCAGAGCTTCGACAGAAAAAACTATGCAGGGAGAGGGAGAGAGCTTATGATGCAGAATGCTTTTTGAATTGTGTAGTGATGCATGGAATGGCTGGCCTATTTATAGGCTCAGTCCACTGCAGGGGGTCAACAGCCATGATGGCTGTCATCATGGCAATTCGTAACCGACGTCGGTTACAGACGTGTGGCAGGAGTGTGCCATCCGTGTGTGGAGCGTGTGGATTTCTCACGTGGCAACCGTGACTGTGCCTCGCTTGACGACGTGTCAAGCCACTTGGATTGCTGACTCGGCGGTGGTCCAAAAAGAATAGTTTGGGCCAAGCACCAAGCCCAAAGACCACCCAAAGACCAATTGCCAAGATCCAAGTCCAAGTCCAAGTCCAAGTCCAAGATCGAGATCGGGATCGGGATCGGGATCGGGCTCGGGATCGGGCTCGGGCCCGGGCCCGAGGCCCGAGGCCCGCGGCCCGCGCCCGCGACCACGAGCACGAGCACGGGCACGGGCACGGGCTCGGGCTCGGGCGGGCGGGCGGCGGCGGCGCGCGCGTGTGCGCGCGTGTGGGCTCTTTCACCCATCTTGGTCCACTATAATTATTAAGTAACATAAAGTCACTTAATTTATACACATTAAAGATGTGTTAATCCTCCAATGTGGGATAATTAACACTAGTTAATTATTCCCTAAGCTCCATCTCCAAGCTTTAATTAAAAGCTAATTATGCCCAACTTTAATCCACTATTTCTCACTCACCGGAAATCGGATTTGAGAAAGTGAATATACTACATTTACCTACGTAAAATGTAGATCGACGCTATGTCATTTAATTTCACAAAATTAAATGTCTCGTCACATTTATTATTTGGTCAAAATCCATTGACCGGGCATATTTAATCCATGATTTTTACAATCCCCCACATGAGTGGAAATAGCCGAATGCATATGCATGCAGACACAAGCTCAACCCTCGCGAGGTATATAAGCATAAGGATAGGTAGTTGTTGACTTTGAACCCTCCATAGTCGACACCATCGGATACACAGGCGGCTTAGTAGCGCGATGCTTTGAACTAATCCCCCACGGCGTGCACCGAGACAATGGTGTTAACACTTAAACACCTCAACCTCATCCGTTCTCACGTTTTGTGTCCATTGCGGTCTTGGACACCACTTTGGATTCATAAGTGCGTTTTTTATGAAGCGACCACACTTCGCACTTACGTAGGTGATTCTTAGTCAAGTACCTTGCCATACTTGGTCTCTTTGAGAATTCCATCTCTTTGAGATCCTTAAGAACCATTAAAAGTCATAGACTTAGCCTTTACCACGAGGCAAGTTCTCCAACACTCTATTGCTCTCTAGGGAATAGATATAGTTTGAGTGTTTTTCCATGAACTCTCATAGCTTAGTTGTCCCTTTGAACCAAGTTCTTGGGATCTCCAGTCATCATGGTTGGGTTACCACTATGACAATTCTTTAGTTTGTGGATTTCAAACCCATTCCCTCTAGCAACTTATTCATTTGATCACGGTTTAACCCTTTGGTTAGCGGATCCGCTAGATTATCTATTGACTTCACATAGTCAATTGTAATCACCCCTGTTGTGATCAAATGTCTCACGGTGTTATGTCGTCGACGTATATGTCGAGACTTACCGTTATAGAAACCATTGTTTGCCCTTCCAATAGCCGCTTGGCTATCGCAGTGAATCAGCACTGGTGGCACTGGCTTAGACCAACATGGAATGTCTTCAAGGAAGTTCTTAAGCCACTCGGCTTCCTCACCAGCCTTATCCAAGGCAATGAACTCCGATTCCATTGTTGATCGGGCTATACAGGTCTGTTTTGTGGATTTCCACGATACAGCACCACCCCCAATAGTAAAGACATATCCACTTGTTGAAAGTGAGTCTCTATTATCGGATATCCAATTGGCATCACAGTACCCTTCAAGCACCGGGGGGTATCTCGAGAAGTGTAGCCCAAGATTTTGAGTGTGTTTTAAATATCTCAAAACCCTCACAAGAGCTCTCCAATGCTCTTTGCTTGGATTGCTCGTGTAACGACTTAACTTGTTCACGGCACAAGCAATGTCAGGTCGAGTGCAATTAGTCAAGTACATAATGCACCCGATGACCCGTGCATACTCTTCTTGTGCAACGGGCTCGCCTTTGTTTTTGCTCAAGTGAACGTCGAGTTCAATTGGAGTCTTAACCGGCGCGCCATCATAGGCTTTGAATTTATTCAATATCTTCTCAACATAATGTGATTGTGTTAAGATGATTCCATCATTCGTTCTTAAAATCTTCATTCCAAGAATTACATCGGCTAGACCCATGTCTTTCATGTCAAAGTTTCTCTTTAACATGGCCTTTGTATCGTTAATTACTTGAGTGTTGCTACCCAAGATTAACATATCATCAACGTAGAGACACACTATAACATGACCGTTATTAGTGCTCTTGATGTAGACACATTTGTCGCACTCGTTGATTTTAAACCCATTTGATAACATCACATTATCAAACTTCAAGTGCCATTGCAATGGCGCTTGTTTCAATCCATATAGGGATTTCACGAGCTTGCATACCTTTTTCTCTTGTCCAGGTACTACAACCCTTCGGGTTGTTCCATGTAGATTTCGTCTTCTAGTTCACCATTCAGAAACGCGGTCTTTACATCCATTTGATGAATCTCGAGATTGTGCAATGCAGGCAATAGCGAGAAGCACCCGGATAGATGTAATCCTTGTTACAGGTGAATAGGTATCGAAGAAGTCATGTCCTTCTTTTTGTTTAAAACCCCTTTACTACTAATCGGGCTTTATACTTATCAACTGTTCCATCGGCCTTAAACTTTCTTTAAGAACCCATTTGCATCCTAAAGGTTTAGCACCTTCGGGCAAATCAACCAACACCCATGTGTGGTTTAGCAAAATTGAATCAATTTCGCTTTGAACAGCTTCTCTCCAATGCAGCCCGTCTGGGCCAGCAAAGGCTACTTTTATCGATGTTGGTTCTTCATCCAACATGAAAGCAATGTAGTCAGGACCAAAAGTTTTTGGTGTTCTGACTCTATTACCACGTCTTAGTACTGTATCTTTTGGATCGGGCCTTGCACGCTTGCGCGATTCAGGTTCCGCATCTGTTGATTTAGAACTAGTGGCTTCTTCTTCCACTTGTTTAGAACTAGTGGCTTCTTCAATTCTTGTCTCAGAATTGGTTGATACTTTTTCCTTATCTTTGCAAGGAAAGGTATTTTCGAGAAATACAGCATTCCTCGACTCAATTGTTGTTCCTACTGTGATAGTCGATATTTCAGACTTGTGAACAACAAATCGATATGCACTACTGTTAAGTGCATATCCAATGAAGATGCAATCAACCGTCTTAGGTCCGATTGTAACTTCTTTGGGCGGAGGAACCATCACCTTTGCCAAACACCCCCACACTTTGAGGTATTTGTAGGATGGCTTCCTTCCCTTCCACAACTCATAAGGAGTAACATCTTTTCCTTTGAGAGGGATTTTATTCAAGATATAGTTTGCTGTCAAAACAGCTTCCCCCCACATGTTATGTGGTAATCCTGAACTGAGTAGCAGTGCATTCATCATCTCTTTTAGAGTTCGATTCTTGCGTTCTGCAACACCATTGGATTGTGGTGAATATGGAGCAGTTGTTTGATGAATTATACCACTTGCGTTGCATAACTCCTCAAACGGGGCTACATATTCGCCTCCTCTATCGCTTCGAATCATTTTGATTTTACAACCAAGTTGATTCTCAACTTCGTTCTTATAATTTTTGAACGCCTCTATTGCTTCATCTTTGCTTCTTAAAAGATAAATGTAGCAATATCTTGTGCAATCATCTATGAAAGTGATAAAGTACTTTTTACCACCTCTAGTTTGCAACATCTTTAAATCACATACATCCGTGTGAATTAATTCAAGGGGTTTTTGTGCTTCGTTCAACCGAGTGAAACGGCAACTTAGTCATTTTTGCTTCAAGACAAATTTCACATTTATCTTGGATATCCAATTCATTAGCCTTTAGTAAATCTAAATTTACTAATCTTTAATGGCTTTTGAATTTACATGTCCCAATCTACAATGCCACAAATTTGAAGACTCAATCAAATAAGAGGAAGTAGATGCTTTATTCTTATTGGCCAATGGCTTCGCAACACTTCGAGTTGCTACACTAAGCTTGAAAAGCCCATCGGTTACATAACCTTTTCCGATGGATTTTCCAAACTTATACAAGACAAACCTATCGGACTCAAATACAAGTTTAAAACCCTTTATTAACTAGTATTGATCCTGACACTAGGTTCTTGCGGATGTCCGGGACATGCAGCACATCCTTCAAAGTGATAGTTAGGCCAGACGTCATCATGAGAATCACGTTGCCAACGCCGAGGACTTCTGACGATGCTTGATTCCCCATGTTGATCTTCCTCCCTTCAACAGCAGTGTAGGAGGCAAACTTGCTCCTGTCGGAGCAAACATGAGCAGTAGCGCCGGTGTCGATGTACCAGCCTCCCTTGTTATCAACAAGGTTAACCTCTTCAGTGACCACTGCAATGAGGTCGTTCTCATCCCAGTCCTTGAACTCCTTCTCAACGACGTGGGCTGCCGGCTTCTTCTTCTTGCTGCGGCAGTCTTTGGCAAAGTGGCCCGGTTTGCCACATTTGTAGCAGTCGCCTTCAAACTTCTTTGAAGGCTGCTTTCCCTTCCCTTTGTCGTTTGGACGGTTTGGGCGAGGGCGTTTGTTGGAGGGACCGCCCCGCTCCAACAGGTTGGCTTTGGCTTCATTTGGGGTGAAGCCCTTAGCCTTTTGATCACTTTTGCGCACGTCGGCCTCAATGCGCAACTTCACGATCAAGTCTTCAAGGGTCATCTGCTTTCGCTTGTGCTTGAGATAACTCTTGAAGTCCTTCCAACTTGGAGGGAGCTTGTCAATGATCGTGCACCTTAGGAACTTATCGGGCAAGGTCATCCCTTCAGCCACTAAGGAGTGGATGATCATTTGGAGCTCTTGGACTTGCCTCCATGATGGGTCGAGAGTCGACCATCTTGTAGTCCATAAACTTGGATGCTACAACCTGTTCAGTCCCTGCAGCATTGTCTATGCTATATTTCTTCTCTAGGCTTTCCCACATTTGTTTAGATGTGGTTACATTGGAGTATACATTATAGAGGCTATCATCTAATGCACTTAAAATAAAGTTTTTACATAGATAATCCCCTTTTCTCCAAGCTTCATAGTCCGCCATGACTTCGAGCCTAGTCTCTTGGTCGCTTGGCGCGGGCGGCTCGTTCTCCGTGAGGAAGTTGGCGACGCCCAATGTTGTCAAGTAGAACAACATCTTCTGGTACCACCGCTTGAAGTCAGATCCTCCAAACTTTGGTGGCTTCTCGGCAGGTGGCATCATTCTTGGTGCCAAAGGTGCCGCAGTTGGTCCTTGGAAGGAACCAATTCCGTTGCCCCCGAAGGAGCCAACAACTTGGTTGGGCATAGAGCCCCCACCATTCATGTTGGGCATAGAGCCCGCCATGGTCGTACCAGCCCCGAAGGGACTAGCACCCGCATGAGACCCGAAGGCCCCAGCATTCGTGTTGATCCCGAAAGATCCAACACTAGTATTGAGCCCGAAGGCACCAACACTCGATCCATTAAAGGATCCGAAGGAACCACTAAAAGTGGAACCAACCGAACCACCAAAGGTGGAACCAGTGGACGCCCCGAAGGGGTTGTCCCAAACCCAAGGGACGGTGGATGAAGCGGCTGGGAAGCCAGGAGTTGGCATCATCGAGGGAATCGATGAAGTGTTGACCGGTCCAGTGGTCGCCATGGTGGAGGGAATGGCGGCGGCGTGGTGGCAAGCGGCGGTGTTGGAGTCGGTAGACATCTCCAGCAAAGGTGTTTAATATTTCGAAAGTTTTAGTTCAGTTTAGAAGTCCAAATTCCTTCAAAGGCAAGTTATCTCGTCTTGCGATTGTTGGTTTCTGGGATTACAAAGATAACTACCGGGCGTAATACAACCCAAAAGAAAGGAAAGGAAGAACTGAACTTAAAAATACAACGTATAATCGAAACTACTAAACCAGTGTGATTAGCCGAGTCGAGGAGGCCTCTTCCCGCAAGACGAGATACGCCCCGGTAGTGCTCTTCGGTTTGGCGTGTCGTCCCCAAAGGTAAAACGGCTACGTCTCTATTGATGCAGCACCGCAATCAACAGAGCTCCGGCGAACTGGATGGAGGAGAGGGCAGAGCTTCGACAGAAAAAACTATGCAGGGAGAGGGAGAGAGCTTATGATGCAGAATGCTTTTTGAATTGTGTAGTGATGCATGGAATGGCTGGCCTATTTATAGGCTCAGTCCACTGCAGGGGGTCAACAGCCATGATGGCTGTCATCATGGCAATTCGTAACCGACGTCGGTTACAGACGTGTGGCAGGAGTGTGCCATCCGTGTGTGGAGCGTGTGGATTTCTCACGTGGCAACCGTGACTGTGCCTCGCTTGACGACGTGTCAAGCCACTTGGATTGCTGACTCGGCGGTGGTCCAAAAAGAATAGTTTGGGCCAAGCACCAAGCCCAAAGACCACCCAAAGACCAATTGCCAAGATCCAAGTCCAAGATCCAAGTCCAAGTCCAAGTCCAAGTCCAAGTCCAAGTCCAAGTCCAAGATCGAGATCGAGATCGGGATCGGGATCGGGATCGGGATCGGGATCGGGCTCGGGCCCGGGCCCGGGCCCGAGGCCCGAGGCCCGCGGCCCGCGCCCGCGACCACGAGCACGAGCACGTGCACGGGCACGGGCTCGGGCTCGGGCGGGCGGGCGGCGGCGGCGCGCGCGTGTGCGCGCGTGTGGGCTCTTTCACCCATCTTGGTCCACTATAATTATTAAGTAACATAAAGTCACTTAATTTATACACATTAAAGATGTGTTAATCCTCCAATGTGGGATAATTACACTAGTTAATTATTCCCTAAGCTCCATCTCCAAGCTTTAATTAAAAGCTAATTATGCCCAACTTTAATCCACTATTTCTCACTCACCGGAAATCGGATTTGAGAAAGTGAATATACTACATTTACCTACGTAAAATGTAGATCGACGCTATGTCATTTAATTTCACAAAATTAAATGTCTCGTCACATTTATTATTTGGTCAAATCCATTGACCGGGCATATTTAATCCATGATTTTTTACACGATATACCAAAAATTTGATTTTGTATCAATATGATATTTGTCCATAGCGCAGTTTTCGATACGGTATATGCGATCCGCCCCTAATTAGTCAACGAATGAATGCAATTATGATCATCATAGTGTGGTCACTGGTGAGCATGCCAAGGCAGCATTGAGCAAACAATAATGCCCAAGCTCTACCTCTCTAGCATATGCATATTCCGTAGTTGGTTTCTCCACTAACTGTACTTGTGCTACAATGTTATTTTGGATGGTTTTGATTAAGGAAAGAGTGTCATGCCTAACTATTTTTAATTTTTTCTGATTAGTGATGAATCACTTTTGGTGCCAAGGGGTTGGCACTGAATGATGACTTTGCAACGTGTACTGGCAAAGCACCAAGTTTTCTCGTTCTCTTTTATTTTCCCGTTTATTTGTTAAGAGATATCTTCTCTTGAATTACAATATTTAAATGAGTCAACAGGTACTAATTTGCAAAGGCGGAGGAATCCAAGAGAATATTGACACTCCTTAATGATACTTGTCCTCCACTTCATTCTTGTTTGTCAGAGGATAGGAATGGTATGACCCATGCAATACTGAGGTTGTTGCTGGAGGATTGTTCAAACTGCTAGTGATATTCATCGTTATGTAAGATGTACTCTCCTCAATTCAACAAAACCCTTTGAAGATGTGGTGAAATCAGCACAGGATTCTCTTCGATGGTTATGCCATAGAAAGTTTCTTGAATGGAATGATGAGACTAAGTTATACACCAGTACACCCCTTGGCCCTTGCATCTTTTGGAAGTTCTCTTTGTCCAGAAGAATCACTTGTAAATATCTTTACCTGTCCCTCATTTACAAAGTGCAGATTAATATTTTTATCTATAACTTGTTGATTGCTAACTTTGATCAGCGCATTTGGCATACTTTTTTCTCTTGAGTTTTTCTAATACTGTATTTTACTATCAACATATATCATGTTGAACATAACTTATAGAGCAGATGATTTGGGCAATCAATTAACTTTGGACACTGTGTAGATTGTGCTGGACGATCTCATGAGAGCAAGAGAAGGTTTTGTCCTAGCTTCAGACTTGCATTTGGGTGTACTTGGTAACTCCCATTAATGTTGATGTGGAACCAGATTGGGAACTATACTATGAGAGATACATGCAGTTATCTTCTTTAGACCAGGTACTTCCACTATTTCTCCTCTTCTGTTATAATATACTATCGAAGAAATTGTGATTGTAGTTTTGCAGTGGCCTGTACTGTTGCGCAAAGCTACACAGCATATCTTAGCTCTGTTTCACATACACTGTTTTTCATTTTACCTGTTCTTTCCATTGGGAACTTGCTAATCATATGTGCATTTTTACTATTTTTTTATTTAATTTCTTATGTTTATTAGTTCTCGTATCTTCACCAATATTGCATTCATATTTATTACTGCGTTACGTAGACCAGATGCAACTTCAATTTATTCAATGATTCATATTTACTTTAGTTGGAAGCCAGGTATCACTAAAGGAGGTTTAGTCTCATCGAACGTTTTCCTAGTAGAAGTTATGAGAGCCTGCCATATGGTTTTCTAAAGTTACTGTCAAACTGCTTTAATTTCATCTCTATTGGCTGATGTTTTCCAAGATTATGGACATGGCTGCAAGCTTATAGCCTCGTGTTTCTTCTACAGCTGTTAAATATTAAGAATTGAATCTCTTGCATGGGAATATTCTGCCTGGGGATTCCCCAGCCTATGGACTGAGCCCCACTACCAACTGCCTGCACTATATTTTGTTTGTAAATTAACTGGCCAGGACTTGTATGCATTTGAACATTGAGTTTTGATCTGGCTTTCAATTATTTGCTTGTGCCAACCTAAATCCCTGAATATAATTGACTGCAATGTTTGTATATTTTTAATACAGTCTGTTGGCAACCGAGTTGGAGTACAAGAACCTTTCCTGACTGCGTATGGCTCATGGTGCGCCTTCTCGACTGCTGCAGAGATCCAGGGATAGAGGAAAAAGCTTGCAGGGAAAATATGATGACAAACTTGGGACAATGACCAAAGGCATGCTATCAGATGAACAAATGCTTAGAATGTGTAGACGGTTCTATGTTGCTCTTATCTTGTCAAAGCTTGTGCAGGTAAACTTGTTTCGTCCCATTGACAATGAATCATGTTTGAGTGTACGGCCGTTGTATAATAATGTGTAATTTGAACCAGGAAGTTAATTCTGTTATGATATCGAGTTGTGTCCATGTGTAATGATAGAGCTTTGTGGACTGTAGGAAGTACCTGTTGGTGAAGTTTGTGAAGGTTTTTTAAAGTTGCTAGAGGCATGGTTTCAGGCATTACAAGAAAATGCTGGAAGGTTTGCATCAATGGTTTCAGTGTTCTGTGAAAGGCTTGGTTGGCATGACCTTGAAAGTTTAGTCTCCAAATTCCAACATCGTGTTTCATTTGGGGTTAGAGCAGAGATTGTGGAACTTACAGCCATCCTTTTATTAAGGTGTGCAAATTGCTGCTTATTGAAATTACTATGAATTTAGATATTACTCTGAACTGATTCTTGGACATTTAGGGTTCCCGAGCTAGAGCACTTTATAGGGCTGGTTACGAACACCCCAAGCTATTGCTGAAGCTTCAATTCATGAAATTGTCAAAGCAATTTTTGAATCTACATGGAGTGGTCAGGGTAAGATATATATATTCGTTTTGGCCTATGGTGGATTCATGAATACTTTGATATTTTAACTTAGGTTATATGATTGATATGGCCGACTAGTCATTAGCTAATTAGGATCAATTATTCATGGTAGATACGGAGGGCGCCGCACAAAAGAAAATACAAGGGGGAGTTGCCAAGAAGATAAAAAATGGTGCTCGGAAATAGTATTTGAAAAGGCTGAAGAGGCACGGGTTGCTGCATTCTCCGCCTTCAAGTCTCTTGGACTTGATGTTGGCCAGCTTTCTCGGCCACTAGATGCTTCTCGAAAAGAGCCTTCATCATCGTCAGGGAGGAGTCTACAAGTAGCTATGCTTTCCTTCAGAATTCTAAGAACAGGTTAGACTCACCATTATCTGTAGGCAGATGTGATGAGAGAGACCAACCTATAGGCCCTCAACCAGCTGGTTTGGCTGAGGCACATTCAACAGGAAATGCACACGATGAAATGCATTTGGAAAAACGCATTTTGATTGCACAAATACTAACCCTGTTAATGACGAGTTACATATTACTAATAATTGCACTAGTAATCCAAAAGGGTTGGCTCCTGATCCAACGATAGATATTGGTGGTGTTAAACATCAGTTAAATGAGCATGTTGATCATGGTCGAGAACAACAGCCTGAAAATGAAAATTTATGTATGGGAAGCAGAGTAAACAAGCCAGAAAAGGGTCCTGTCAGTGTAACTAGTATTCCTGGCGGACTTGATTCTTTCTTGGATCTATTGGATGCTGCGACTGAATTCTTTTTTGATATACATTTTACTAAAAAATCTGAACTGAACTCTACCACTCCCTTTGAGATACACGGCATAGCCATCTGCTGGGAGAATTCTCCAGTGTATTACTTAAGTATTCCAAAGGACTTATCCCGCTATAGCAGCAAAACAAGATGATCATTCTATGGGTAGCAAGAATGTTCTGCCACCAAATCTGCAGGTGGAGATGGCCAAGAAGAGGTGGACTAGGTTTGGGGCTATAATGGGGAAAACGGATATCAGGAAGTTCACTTGGAACTTAAAAGTTCAAATTCAGGTGCTAAAACGTCCCGCTGCTTCTGTCCAAAAGTTTAGCACCCCACATGGGGGGATCAAAAGTTTGGGTTTGGAGCTTATAGACAATTCCTACTTTATGTTTTCTCCTATTCATTTGAGGAATGCAATTGATCTGAGTGTTGTCGCATGGATTCTATCGCCTGATGAGGAGAAAAGTTCTTGTCCTAATTTGGAAAAGGTAATTTCTCTCTCTTTCGCTTCAGTTTGTGAATTGGATGTGTTGTTTCTCAGGAATATAGTATCGTTTTTGTTCTCAAATACTGTGTAGTAGATGTCTTGTGAATGTGATGCAACATCTGTCTGATTTTGATATTGGTTAGGTTTTAATAACACAAATATGGACGAATACCTATGTAAATGTCAATGTATAAACAAAATTTCATTTCATTATAATAGTTCAAGTGATTTTTATATTGTTTAGCCAAGGTTACACATTCATTTATTCATCTTTTAAAAAGTCTTAGTTGTCAGAAACAGTCTCTCAAATTATAGTCATGACAGGAAGCCAAAAGGAGGTTATCTAGTGATGCTGCTGCATCCACTAACCGTAGTGGTAGATGGAAGGATCAGACACGGAGAGCTGCACATAATGGATGCTGCCGCAGAGTTGCACAAACTCGAGCATTATCTTTCGTTCTATGGAAATTACTACACTCTGAAGAACTAATTGAACCACTTCTTACCATGGAAGTTCGATTGGTAAGGAATCCTATATTCCCCATCAAAGGAAAAAGTTAACCATCTTCTGTACAGAGTTTCTATCGACTGTTAAAAAAAGGCAACTTGATTTCACTTGTAATTTCTTCTTTTCTTTTTCAGCTTTAGGTTTCTGTTAATTCTTGTTAAGTGATTCACTTGTAGGTAAATATTCTTGCTGATATGGAGATATCTGGAATTGGTGTCGACATGGAAGGATGCCTTAGAGCGAGGCATGTCCTTGGGAAAAAACTCAAGTTGCTCGAGAAGGAAGCTTACAGATTAGCTGGCAAGACATTCTCATTGTTAATGCCTGCAGATATAGCAAATATTCTCTATGAACATTTGAAGCTGCCCATGCCTGAAGGTTACGAAGGGAAGAACCACCACAGAACTGACAAACATTGTCTGGAAATGCTCAGGTACTAAACGGTTAGCTGAGCCCTACTGATGCAATGTTGGCCACAATTGCGTACATCACAATTTTCTGTCACAGGTCCAGCTTCTCCATAATTTGTGGGGACTAACAAAATCTAGCTTAATTTCAGGGACAAGCATCTTATAGTCCCGGTTATTAAGGAGCATCGAACATTAACTAAGCTCTTTAATTCTACTTTGGGATCAATTTGTTCACTTGCTAGGCTCTCTATGAGGGCCCAGAAGTACACTCTGCATGGTCATTGGCTCCAGACATCAACAGCAACTGGCCGACTGTCAATAGAGGAGCCTAACCTCCAGGTTTGTTTGTTGTGGCATTTCCTTTTCATTTTTAAAAATTTTTGTTCTTATTACACAAGTCATAATATACTGTTCTGCTGCGATTTTGATGTGAACTGAGCGCAGTCTGTTGAGCATATGGTTGAGTTCGAAATGAATGAAGGTGATGGGAAATCATGTGTCAGCCACTATAAAATCAATGCACGTGATTTCTTTGTGCCTACTCAGGTGAAGTTAGATAGATTCTCAAACTCTTTTTCGTTTATCCTTTCACGAGTCAGGAGCTGTCCCGCTGTAGATTCATTTGCATCTTCTGATTTTTTATCTTCATTGCAGGACGACTGGGTGCTTTTAACTGCTGATTATTGTCAGATAGAGCTGAGACTTATGGCCCATTTCTCAAAAGACCGTTCATTGATTGAGCTGCTAACTAGTCCCCAGGCTGATGTCTTTACCATGATTGCCGCAAAATGGAGTGAGAAACACGAGTCTAGTGTGAGCTCACAAGATCGAGAGCGAACAAAGAGACTGGTTTACGGAATTCTTTATGGCATGGGGCCAAACACACTGGCAGAACAGTTGGACTGTAGTCCAGATGAAGCCACAGAAACAATTCAAAACTTCAAGAAATCTTTCCCTGGAGTTGCGTCCTGGCTCCAGGAAGCAGTTACGGCTTGCCATAAGAAAGGGTGAGGCAAATATAATATCGATGAAAAGGTGTCTCTTAGCTTTGATACTGTTAAATGAAATGTGATGCAAGTTTGGTAATCAAAACTTCTTTAAAATCAATCAAGTTGGCTGCAGCAGCTTCACGCCTTTCAGTTTCTCTTGCCACTTGGTGGTAGTCCTACATCTTCTCTCGTTATATGTTTACCCCTACCAATGACATGATCTCTGTTGCTGCAGTTATGTAAAGACACTTAAGGGACGAAAACGTTTCTTATCAAATATCAAATTCGGTAACAGCAAAGAGAAATCCAAAGCTCAGAGACAAGCTGTGAATTCTATATGTCAGGTGATTTTTCTTTTGCTGGTATCACAGCATAGTAATTATCATATTATATCTTCAATTTGTATTTCTCTTTGGCTTATGATTTTAGTTTCCTTTTTAAGAGGTGGCCTTGGGTGTTGGGGGCGATGGTATTTGTTAATTTCACATGTTAACTTTTTCCATGCTATGTTTGAAGGGATCTGCTGCCGACATAATAAAAATTGCAATGATATGCTTGCACGATGTGATTGGCGAGGATTCTGAAGCATTATGCCCAAGTTTTATAGATGCTGAAAAAATTCAATTGCTTAAAGGTCGCTGTCGGATCCTTCTACAGGTAATTGGTCAAAACATACCACGTGGCCCTAAGCATTTATCTTTGCTTTTCTATTTCAATAATAACATTATCACTCTTACTGTCAGTGGTAAATTTTAAGTACCTTTTACGTTTTCAATATTCGTCTCTGAAGCTAGTGAGTTTGATGGACATTTCTGTCATCGACCTGTCAGGTACACGATGAACTTGTGCTGGAAGCTGACCATTCAGTTGTAAAGGAGGCTGGGTTGTTGCTCCAATCATGCATGGAAAGGGCCATGTCACTTCTTGGTACGGTTTTTAAAAAGTTCATCATGTTTGTTATATTTGTCTAATTCTTGAAATGCCAAAAATGCCTCGGCTTTGCTATATTATTGTTATGTGCAAGCATACAGGTTGACTGGGGTAATATTGCTCTCAATAACGATTCTTCTCTTACGTCTCTTGCAGTTCCGTTGCCTGTCAAGATCAAAGTTGGGAAAACATGGGGGTCTTTGGAACCTTTTGATCCTAATTGTTAGCTTTTGATGAGCTATACTTCAATGACATTTGTATGAGGAAACAGTCTGTTTCCCTTCTTTAAGTCTAAGGTGATATATCTACAAGTTCTTTTTTCTTATCATAAATTTTGCTTAAGAGTAAAATGATGCATTTTAAGGTAATAAAGAGAAGTGTAAATTCCTTTAGTAACTACGAATTCATAAAGTTATAGTTTGAAAACCTTCACTCTAACGCACTTTGAGCCGCCCTTAGGGGTCAAGAAGTCGAACTAGGGAGTTATTCAAGACACACCTTGATTAGTACTGGATATAAGCAGCATCTCACGGCTTTAGGCTACCTCATGTGGAGGTTTAGGATACATGAAGGCTAGTGAATTTCACACGAATGCATCTAGGGAGATAGTGATTTTGCATAGAATGTCTCCACCATGTATGAATCCATCCATCCCCTAACTTGCCATTTCTTGGATTGGTTTCTTGCAGTTGTCTTTTTTCTTTTCATGTTGCTTGTACATACCATTCTTCCGATGCATACGCTTGGCACGAGGGGATGGAAACCAGAAGACAAATCAAGGTTAGAAGTTATTTCTTGTAGATTTCGCCTTACATTCTCTTGCAGAACACATTATTCTGGTTTTCATCAATTCATTAACATAAAAGAAAGACTCAGCCTGATAACTCACACATATATCCACATATCATACACATACGTAGATATTCGAATTCTAAAATACATCCACACAACAAAATAACATACATATAGGCTTATGCTTATCTCTCTAATTCTTTGAAACCCACACAATGTGATTCTCAGGGAGGTAATGGCAGACCGGGACAGACCCGGGCTTCACCTTGAGCACCTGGAAGGCCAAGTGCTTCGGGTTCCACTCCGACGTGTCCCTGTGGCACACGGCCACCGCGTCCGCCTTGGACCCGCCGGCCCCCACCAATGAAACGCGGTAAGCCACTGTCGTGTCAGTCTTGTGGCAGTAGAACACGGGGTACGCATACTCCTGCTTGTGGCACGCCACGACCGGCTTGTCGCTCGACAACTTCGTCACGGCCTCGATACGGTACACTTTCCGCTCCGTGCTGTCGGTTTCGGTGGAGACTGCGGTCGCGTCCTTCCCCAGCATGGACGTGCTGAAATCGACCATGGACTCCAAGGAAGTTGCACAGAACCTCTCCTCTCCTTGCCGCTCGGTGTCCTCGCATTCTTGAATGGTTTTCTTGATGGCCTCAGCCTCGCTTGACCCGGGCTTCACGGAGAACTCACTGTAGATCTCTGGCAGCTTGTTCGAGGAGAAGGGCATGGAGTCGGCAAGGTGGCGCGGCAAGAATGCTTCCTCCTCTCCCGTGGGTTTGGAGAAGTGGAGGGTCATCTTGTTGCCTGCATACAAGTCTTTCTCTAGGAAGAAGAGGGCCACGTTCGGGTCGTCGTGCAGCTGCGTTTCGGTGGCAGCGTAGAGGTAATCGAACGGGTTTCCAGTCGGGGCTACCCGAACGTAGACTGGTTTGCCATTTCTGTTGTGTGTTCCGACAGTGACGCCGCCAGGTGGGCCGCCGACGTTGACGTGGGTGCCGCTGTTTCCGTTGTTGACGTTCACCCCGCCGCTGCCTACTCCGACAGATGTGCTCTTGTCGTCCAGCCATTCTGGGCGGAGGAGATATTATAGTAGTGTTACACAGAGTATAATGAGCTATAGAAAATTTTGCTACATAGAACTGAATTTTCATGAAATGGAAATCCAGATCAAAACTAATTGAGATTAATGAAAAATGATCAAGAATACTAAGATCAATTTCAAGTTACTCGGTTTAAATTTTTTGTTACTAACACTTATGACTTAACATACAAAACAACCATAAGGTCCATAACTAAACTTATAAAAAAAGTTAATTAATCAGAAAATTATTTATGCTATCGCTGCAATTTCAATTTTAATATTTTATGCTACATTTCTCATGTATAAGTATCATCTGCGAAACGTCTTTCTCATTTAGGCCACGGTAACATATATTTTCTCAAATGTTATCGACAGTAATTCTACAAATTACTTAAAAATCAAGCATTAATAATTCATTTTCTCTATGAATTCATAAACGAATAAAATAACATAATGAGCTAATTTATAAAATTTAAAACGTTAATAACAAATTTGATGGTATTAGGATCTAACTAAATTAAAAGATAAATAAATAACAATAAACGTAGCCTAAACTAGAACGACGATCACGAATGATTCTCACATAAAGTATGTAGCATTACCCGATGTTGGCTGCAAGAGTTCTTTTATCGCTTTGGGGATAGGAGTGTTTGGCAACACCGAATTCCAATACTCCTCCTGCGGCAAAGCTGCATGACTTACAACTATTGCCACCTGCAAACAAAAATCAACTTATTTAGAAAATATAAAATGAAAAAACAAATCTTTAAATTTCAACATGATAAATAATTTATAAAAGATCCAGAGTTATTAATACTCACAGAAAGAAATGCAATAAAGGGCAGAATCTTGAACTCCATAATTAAATTTTTGGAAGTTTGCTACTCAAAATAATGAAAGAGGCTTCTTCTTCTTCTTCTTCTACAACGTGGAATAAAATGAGTTGAGACACAATTATTTATAACTCATCAAAACACACACACACTACATAGTTATGTACGTATATTAATTAGTATGAATGAAGAGAAAAAACAAAAAAGAAAAATCACCAAGTCATCACCACCTAAAAACATGACTAGATATTTACTCCAACTGCATTCGCCTCACTAAATCGAAAAAAATTAATGTCAATTTAATTGTATTTAAATATCGATAATAAATGTTGTGTACATTTATGCACATACAGTCCCTTCGAGTGATTATTCTGTAGTGTAATTAATGGTAAAATACGTGCAAAAATTGTGTAGGGGGTATGGGTGGTGGGGGGTAAATTTAAATGTCCAAGGAAAATGGAGCACTTGGCTTTTAATATGAGGGGCGGACTATTGCAATCTAATAATGATTTTTTGATGTGAACTACTACTATTTTGCAATGAATTTACAAGTCGTTATTGTGGATTAAATGGGTGGGCTAGGGTGCAACCCTAAACTATCAACTACCAATATTTATTAGGGTTTTTGGAGGCGAGTTATGGGTTAATCAATAATAATACTAGCTTAATATATCCCATAATTTCACTACAAAAAAGAAGAGATTTAGTGAGGATAACATTTCGTGAGCAACGACGTCCTTCAAACTTGGCACTCTCTGAATTTTGCGAGCACCATTGGTGTTCGGCCAATAGAAAATACGAAACTTGTGCTCGCAAAATGCACGGTTGTGTTCACGAGAATCTGGTGCTCGCCATGTTGAATTCTCGCAACCACTGTATGCTTGCAATGTTGACACAAGGTCCATTCCATCTTAACGAATGCTAAAAAATCAGCCGCTTACAAAGCAAAAGGCCGAACCACCAAATACCAAAGTAGAATAGAAAATGGATAATGTACTTGAAATTTTGAATAATCATATGTGCATATATAAATCTTTAAAAAAAGGCATAAAAGGATTTTTAGCAATATTTACAATTAAGTCGTTATTGTGGATTAAATTGGTGGGCGATGTGTAACCCTAAACTATCAACTACCAATATTTATTAGTAGTATATTTTTAAAAGTTTCTATTTTTAAAGGACAAAGGGAGTATATTAAATCCCAACTATTAAACTTATGAGGGCCTCATATCTATACTAGTATTATACTATAAGCATCCAACAATTATTTAAGTTTATATGAATTGTTCTAGAAGATTTTTTCATGTTAGCATTGAATTACAATGTTAATGCATAATTGAATACTAGCACGTTCTTTCAGTTTAAGTATATGTAAATACATGAAGTTTATAAAATTTGGAGACAAACTACTCTTCTATTTTTGAGAAAGAATTATCTTAGTATATTTAAGATAATTACAATTCAAAAGTGAAAAACTATTGAATTATCCACCAAATCAAGACTTGAATGGGTTTTCATTAAATCCGACATATTTCAGCTCATGATATACAGGCCCAAAATCGTTTCGTTGTGAAAACAACTATTTAATGATGGGCTCAAAGTCAAAACTCCTACATACACTTAAACTGATCATCATCAATGTTTTATGGGCACGGGCACGGGCACGGGCACGGGCATGGGCTAATATACATTTAAAAATATTTAGACTGCAATTCGTTAAAGACAAGTGTATATTTATATAAAGACAAGTGTATATTTATATTCTGTTTGTGGGATTGTTCGTCGATGTACACTCAAAATTCTATTTTACTGTGATATTATCTGTTTTGAACTAATTCGATTTATTTTTGAATTACTTCCCAAAAATCTCATTCTAATAGAATTGGTGATGCCTAAAATCAAGATCGTTATATATCTGATTCAAACTAACTCGATGATTTATAGTGACATTAGCACATAATAAATCTGATGCAAATGGACTCAGGTATGAAGTTGGAGAAGCCCCACTTCCTCCTGAGAATGAGATTCTGACGACCATATATGGATCTTTATCGTTGGGATTCGTGGTAGCCTGTGCCCCTCTTTAGCTGAGCAAGAAACAATGCATCAAAGACGTAGACCTGAGTTGTTAAATCTTGTCTCATCCTATATAAATATAGATAACTCTCCCTCTTATGAGCCATTTTAAAGGAGGGGTGACTCATTTCTAATACGACCTATCCATCGAGTTTCTCTGCGAGAGGACTTAGGGTTTAGGGTTTAGGGGACTTCCTCTTATTCTTATCTTGATTCAAGGATAATTAATAAACTTATAAGCTACAAATGACAAGCTTAATTTCTTTTTGTACTCGAATATTGAAAAAATGGGCCGGCCACCTTTTTTATTGGAAAAACACTTAAATAAATACGTATTTAAATAGTAAAAAGCGGTCGCACTAGCGCTTTCGCATATGAAATGTAATCTCTCAGGTGAGATAAAAATTTACTTTTCTTGCTAAACGGTGAGATGTTAACTTTTCTTAAATTGTTAACTTACTAATTCATCAACATAGTATATTAAAAATATCAATATGATCACATTAAAATGTTAATACATATTTGTGTTGACATTTTAATAAAACTGTGTTTACATTTAAATACCAATGTCAACATAATTTATTAAAATATCAACTCAAGTTTATATTGATATTTCACTATCATGATGTTGATATTTTTAATACATTGCATAAATGAGTTAGCAAGTTAGCAACTGATCACACTCCTTCACTAAATATCTCTTTTCTCTTCTTTTTTTTACTTATATAAATATGGAGTAATAAATAAACCTTCGTTTAATATTCTTTCCGTCCACCATTTAAAGTCGGTATGAGTTATAAAATTTGTTTAATTTTATAAAGGAAATAGCTAAATGTTAATGAAATGGTATAATTTTATATAGTGATCGAGTTAGTAAAGTATATGTCCACATAATATAAATCATGAAAAAAGTAAATGTGTCCTTAATATAACGATAATCAAATAGACAAAATGTGTCAAGTTTTGGTGACCGAAAGGAGTAATATATAACTTGAGTCTGTAACTTATTCATAAGTATTTTTAATATAACGAACTTTTTTCAGCTGCCCTTTGTGAGTTACTATTAATTAGTTAAGTTAGCATTTTTCTATCTCAAAGGGATATTATTTTATTGATATTGCTATGGTTGAAACTTGACCAATATTTCAGTCTAACTAGTTTATATTTTTTTCTACTAATAATACAGCACTTGCTGAGATGATTAATTAGTTTATTATCATTTGATTCATCATCATTGGATTATAATTAAATATAGGTTATTGAAAATGGAAAATATGGATGATTAAACATGTTTATCCTATAACCTGCTTAATTGTGTAGTGTTTATCATTAGATATAAAATAGGAGAGAATAACTATGCTGTTCTTCCATACTAGGAAATATTTCTATGAATGAATGATATAAATGTGAGTGGGAATATGATACGAGTTTATTATTATTATTATTATTATTTAGTTTAGATATTATAGGGATTTAGCATATCTTTTTCTATATCTTTATTTTCTTGTTCATTAAGTCAGTAGCATTATAAATAGGATAGACTGTTATCTTTTTTATTCATTCAATCAATATATGAAATTATTATTCTTTTGGCTCAATTGAGTAGCAAACAAGAAACATCTCCTAAGGTTGCCGACGAGGCTGATCTCGCGCTCAACCGCCCCTTTTTGCCGTCCAAGTCACGACCCAACGTTGGGCGCTCGACAACGACGACATCTCGTTTCTTGATTTTGTGTGGAAATCGACGTTAAGGAGGACGATCCTTAACAACTGGTGCTTTCATCCAGAGCTCAGCATCCTCCGTCTGCGTTCATCCATATCCCCAAATAAATCACCACCATTTCTACCGCAACCACGATTCAGTCCGTCAACATGTCATACGACTACGCCGGCTATCGCCGTCGTCAATACGACTTCCCTCAGGCCACACAGTCATTCCGTCCCTCCGAGCAGCCGGGTGGAAGTACTCCGCCCGCCGTCGTGGCCTGATCCAGAATTACCCTACGTATCACACCACTTGGATCCACCTGATCATCGCCCACGGCCGAGATACCAGGCCATCGGGTGCCGCGATCGCACGCAAGACGCTTGGCCCCGACACCGCGGTGGCTACGTCGAGGGGGGTGGCCGCCTATCTGATCACGGAGATCATCACACCCAATTAGGGTTTGATCGCTACCCGACAACCGCAACGCAGCGGCACCGCCCAACGTGCTGGGACCCACCAGCGCAACAGCAGGACCACGGCTACCCGACCGTTGACCGGGCCCGACGCTCGGAGACGTGCTGGGACCGACCTCGCCCTCGGGAGGAGGTAAGAGCGCGAGTCCAGCCCGCCTCCCACCATCCCCGCTACTTCACCGAAAAGCCAACGCGGGACCTGTACAGTCAGCCCGCACGTGTGACCAGTCAAACTCCGGAGCAGCCACGCCTACCGCTAATACGGGTCTCCCAAGCGGAGAAGTCAGAACGGTCCAGGTTGGTTCTATGCTGGCACTGTCACGAGAAATGGGTGATGGGACATGTGTGTAAACAACGCATTCTCTGTTATGCGGATGATGGGGAGGAGTTTGAGGAGAACATTCAAGATGAGAATTTAGCCGAAGAGAAAACTAATAGTACTCCCACGATAGGATTCGGTGATGATGTTCCCAATGACATTACCGATGTTCACAATGATGGCGCTCCTCTTGATGTTCCAAACAACGAGTCCCCTGGAGAGTTCGTCACGAACAAAGGGATTGTCATGAACGACAACAAGTCATTGCAAGTGCTCGTTGGGGTATATGATGAGAAGATTGGTGAAAAGGAGGAGACATTGCTAGAAGATAAAGAGGATGATGGTTCTATTGGTGATTACACTGTTTTCCACGAAAGTGCTTGTGTCTATAAGGATTTGAATGTTGGTGATGTTACAAGTCTGAATCAACGATCAACATCGCTCGACGCCGATCCAAGGTTGATTCCTTTACGAAATAACACGCCGTGTTTGAGCATTCATGACTGTGTGGCAGAACTTTCCATTTTAGCGTTGAATTTGGACGACCACATTAGTCTACCTTTGTTGATTTTTTATGGAGGTGAAGAAGGGAGACGTTCAGCTGTTCGATGTGTGTTTGATCCAGGAGGAGTTGCCACGCCGAAGCTTCTGATTTCAACTCTCATTTTTGCTTCGTGGTTCCCACCTTGAGGACAAGGTGGATTTTAACCGTGGGGGAGTTGATACGAGTTTATTATTATTATTATTATTATTTAGTTTAGATATTATAGGGATTTAGCATATCTTTTTCTATATCTTTGTTTTCTTGTTCATTAAGTCAGTAGCATTATAAATAGGATAGACTGTTATCTTTTTTATTCATTCAATCAATATATGAAATTATCATTCTTTTGGCTCAATTGAGTAGCAAACAAGAAACATCTCCTAAGGTTGCCGACGAGGCTGATCTCGCGCTCAATCGCCCCTTTTTGCCGTCCAAGTCACGACCCAACGTTGGGCGCTCGACAACGGCGACATCTCGTTTCTTGATTTTGTGTGGAAATCGACGTTAAGGAGGACGATCCTTAACAGAATATAGCCATAACCCATAAGCTAGTTATAAATTTAGTTACTTTATTTTCTTTAACGAAAATAATGCAAAGGAAATTACAATCAGAAAGCTATGTAAAGTGCTTTATATCATAGAAAGTGAAGCCCTATTGACGTCTTATCATTCATCTAAGAGAAGTGACTAGCAACATTAATTTTGTTTAAAATTAAGGAAAAGAGCAAACTTTATGCTCGTGCCGATTTTTTCTGTCTTACCTAGTATACTAAAACACATGGTTATGCAAATAACAAAAGTTGAAAGAATATTTCCATAAAGTCAATTACCCATGTTTTCTATATATAAAAAACATTTTCAGAAAAAATAATCCTTTAAAAATAATTTCAAATATTCAAATAAAAGTAATTAATTGCATCTCTAAATTTGTGTACTTATAAAATAAAATATGTTCGTCGCAAAATAAAAGTTTGACGGCCGACCCTTATATTACAATAATGAATAATCTTATTGGCCCTAAGAGCATCTGCAACGGTGGACGGACGCCGTCTGTGCTCGCGCCGCTGGCACGGCGCTGCTCGATGCATCGAGCACGTCCGTGCCAACGAGCAGGTGACGTGGCGGCACGCGATTGGGCAACGGCACAGTCGTTGCCTTTGAATTTTTTTTTTTTATTTTTTTATTAAAAAAATTCGGTATTAAATTTTAAAAATTGATAAAAAAAAATAAAAATATATATTTTCCAAATCCCAAAAATATGGCCGTTTTTTTGCCCATTTTTCTGAAATATTTTGATTTTTTTAAATTTCTCCCCCAAAATCATCTATAAATACACACATTTATCATCCATTTATCACATCAAATCATCTCACATTCATAATTCTCATACATACTATCTACACCTTCATCTCTCACTCAAAACCTCAAATGGATTCCACCCATCTTATGGCGGAAGCGGAGCGCAAAGAACAAGAATACTACGAACAACATCGTGCCGCTTACGAAGCTTATGTCGCGGCGAATACCCCCGCTCCTCCTCCTCAACGAACTAGATCAACTCGCCGCTACGTCCATCATGACCGGGAGGGAGCCTACGAAAGGCTCGTTGCCAACTACTTTGCCGACCAGCCGCGGTTTCCGGCAGATTACTTCAGGCGCCGTTTTCGCATGTCAAAACGCTTGTTTATGCGAATTGTCAACACATTGTCCGCACGTGTTGAATTCTTCCAAGCAGGTCTAGATGCAGTCGGCCGACAAAGTATCACGCCGTTGCAGAAGTGTACGTGTGCCATCCGACAACTCGCTACTGGGCAAACGGCCGACCTCTTCGACGAGTATTTGCATATCGTTGAGTCCACTGGAATCCTTTGTCTAAAGAATTTTTGCGAGGGCGTTCGTTCAGCTTTCGGTGATGAATTCCTTCGGGTACCCACCACTGATGATTGACAACGGTTGCTTCGTCTTCACGAATCAGTCCATGGCTTTCCCGGAATGCTTGACAGCATTGACTGCATGCATTGGAGAAGTGTATTACCTCGCCGATGGTATCTACCTAAGGGAAATACATACCACATGGGTTACTATCTCGCCGATGGTATCTACCCAAGGTGGTCGACTTTCGTGAAGACGCTCAGCAACCCGCACGACCCGAGACGGGTTCTTTTTGCGCAGCGTCAAGAGTCCGCGCGGAAAGACGTCGAAAGAGCCTTTGGGGTCCTTCAAGCCCGATTCAACATTGTGAAGGCCCCGTCTCGGCTGTGGTACGTGAATAATATCGCCGACATCATGTACACGTGTATTATCTTACACAACATGATCATAGCCGACGAAGGACCGAGGGCGGCTAGCTTCTACGACGAGGATGAAGCCGGAAGCTCAACCGCGAGGTCTCTCCCACTCCGAGGTGTGTATACGACGGTGGGCCAGAGGATCGAGACAAGACACACAATGCGCGATACCCGAACCCACATTGAGCTACAAGAAGACCTAATCAAACACATGTGGGCGAAATTAGCCAACGAGTAGTGTTTTTTTTATTTTTAGTATTTTAATTATGTAAATTTTAATTTTTAGGATTTTAATTATGTGTTTTTATTTTATTTGTCATTTGTAATATTATTTAGGTTTTTTTTAATGAATTTTAATATTATGGAAATGTTTTTGTTTAATTGAATTTTAAATTGAATTGTGCCCGTCCTTGCGGAAGAGCACAGCTGTGGGTGTTGTGCTCTTGCCAGAGAGCAGGTAGAAAAAGTGGGGCCGGGTCCACAACCGTGCTCGCTGGCAAGAGCACGGTTGTGGGTGCTCTAAAGTGTAATTTTGATTCTCAATAGTTATATTAATATTATATTGTTTGCGGTATTCCCATATACATGTCTTAATCAAATGTGAATCAATTAGATGTATCATTTGTGCACAATGATTCTTGATTGAAATTAAAGTTTTCATTAAGTTGTGCTATTATAAGAAGGGAGTAAAAGTTCTCCCTCTAATTAACTTATTGGAAGGTGGCAATATATGGCATGTGACATGCTTCTGCATGGATCAAGATAAATATTTTTAAAAGGTGACATGACACATTATTGCTGAATCTTTGTTACAACTGGAATTAAATCTTCAATTATGTCCAGACCTGAATTGGAAATGAGATATGACTAGCTTGATTTTTATGTTTCATTTAATCATATATTTTGATTTGGGATCAATCATTGAGGCCATTTTATCAGATATTTATATGATAGGAGTATCTCTTGTCGTCTTTTTGCAATATTGAAAATTTAAAATGATGATGTATATAGTACTACTATATAGGACTGATGGGGTGCGTACTAAACAAGCCCAACAGCAATGACGGCCCATCAGCCCAAAGCCCAAGGAAGAGTATGAGTTCGGCATTACCAAAGAGTTCGGCCTCAGCCTACAGCTCGGTAAAAGCCAACCTATCAAGCTCTGCTCTCAGATCGGCAACCAAAGCAGGAGTATGAGTTCGGCATTACCAAAGAGTTCGGCCTCAGCCTACAGCTCGGTAAAAGCCATCCAATCAAGCTCTGCTCTCAGGGCGGCATCAAGCTCTACTCTCAGATCGGCAACCAAAGCAGTTCGGTCTCAGTATTCGACCGAACAAGGAGTTAGTGGACCCATACAGGATGTCCAACACACCCACTACCACGTGATGTCAACTCAGGCCACGATCGTAGGCCATGACCTACGCTACATCCACGATCTTAGGCCATGACCTACACGACATCCACGACTTAGGGTGGTGATGCAAGCCACGATCTTAGTCCAAGATATAAATAGAACTTAGATCTGATATGAGAAGGTTAAGCTCTCTAGAGATAAAATAGCAAATAGCAAGTTTGTATTTGTAAGCTGTAGCAAACAGATCAAGCAATACAATCTTGCCCTCCCTTCTTCCCGTGGACGTAGATTTACTTCAGTAAATCGAACCACGTAAATTCTTTGTGTCGTAGTTTTCATTCTCTACCAGCAATTACTAACATCAAAAATTCGCGGGCCCATCACTGGCGCCGTCTGTGGGAAGCAGAGAACCAAATTTGTGATAAAGCGAATTTTTGACCATTTTTTCCACCCAAAAAATGCATACCAGATCGCAGAGTACCCGTATTCCTGCCCGTGAGAACCAGGAGGAAGCCAATCCATCCCATAGGTCCGGAAAACAGCCTAGGGATAAATCCACCACCAGTTCTCATGGCGAAGGAACAGGCCGCTCCAAAAATCGTCCCACTGAGTCTTCCCAGCAGCCTGATTTGAATGAGGCTGTCAAGCTGTTCTTGGCTGAGAAGCAGGATGAGTTCTTAGCCTTCCTGCAAAAGAGCCAAGAGCCGAAGACGAAAGCGGAGGATTCTCCTTCCTCGTCCAGACATGAAAGTCACTACCGCAGTAGTGCCGTGTCTTCCAGGAAGAAGAATCCTCAACCCCGACATATTCCTGTTCTTCCTCGGTACCGGAATCACAGGAGAACTCAATCTCCTCCATACCGACGAGATATCGGATTCGCCGTGTACGGAGCACTGAAGACTCCGTTCTCGGACGACATCACCCGAACTCCCCTACCACAGAACTACCGAACTCCGTCGATGACTTACGACGGGCTCGTGGACCCTCACGATTTCTTGGGGCGCTATCAGTATAACATGGCGAACCAGGGTCTCAACGAGGTCCACATGTGCAAGCTGTTTCCCGAGCTGCTCATCGGGAACGCGAGAAGGTGGTTCGATAGCCTCCCCCAGGGCAGCATCAGATCTTACCGAGATCTAATGGATGCCTTCCACAGGAGGTTCTTTCAGAAAGCGGAAGCCCGAATCACTTCGGCTCAGCTGCTTTCCATTCGTCAAGGTCGCGACGAAAAAATCAGCGACTTTATGACAAGATTCCACAAGGAATGCTTGCAAGTAGACGATCTCAACGATCTGCTTGTCATCTCGGCATTCCAAAATGGAATCCTGCCCGGAGCGCTCTACAGGAAGCTCGTCGAGTGCGGTCCGCAGACAGCTCAGGAAATGTGGGACATTGCGGACCAGTACTCCCGGGCCGATGAGGCAGACCGTCGCAAACGGTCGTTAGACAGCTCATCGTCCCGAGGAGACAGGAGGAAGCCCGATCATAGCGATCAGGGACATCCTCGCCGAACTCCTTTTGGCGATCAGGGACATCCTCGCCGAACTCCTTTTGAAAGGATTCAAAGGACTCCGGTGCAAGACAGATTGGGACCCCGTCTCAATCCCGAGAAGCCACCCGCTCAGTTCGTACCGCTGAACAAGCCAAGAGCGGAAATTTTCGAACTGCACTCTGACCTGTTCGAAAAGCCAAAGCGGATGACGAAGTCAGCCGCGCGCCGACCCCAGGATAACTACTGCTCCTACCATCAAGACCACGGTCACGATACCGAGGAGTGCAGAAACTTGGCTGCAGGTATCGATGTTCTTGTGAGGGCAGGGACATTGAAAAAATACCAAAGCAAGCAGTCAAAGAAGAATAAGAAGCAGAGAGGTGCGAACTGCGCCCCTCAGGATCCGAAAAAGCAGCCAGATCCCGAAGACGATGACGAGCCGCAATATGATGGAGTAATCCTGACTATTGACGCTCTCCCTGCCGGGAAGACCAAGTCGTCCCTGAAGTCAGAGCGCAGAGGCTCCAATCGAGAGGAGCCAACGCATAAAAGGCTGAAGCAGGACGAAGTGATTACGTTCTCGGATGCTGATCCCGTCCCGGCCATCTCTCCTCACCAAGACGCCATTGTCATCCAAGCCGGAGTGGCAAACAAACTGATCCACAGGGTGTTTGTGGATACAGGAGCGTCAGTCAGCATTCTTTTTAAAGAGTGCTTCGACAAACTAGAAGTGGACCCAGCTCGGCTCAGTCCGGCTCCGCTTCCCCTGAAGAGCTTCGCCCAGGAGGACACCCGCCCTGAAGGTATTATCAGCCTTCCGATCACGGTGGGGAAAGCGCCTGCTAGCTCCAGTACGATGATTGAGTTTTTCGTGGTGAAAGCTCGGTCCCCGTACAACGTCATCCTGGGAAGAGACTGGCTCAACACAGTTCGGGCCATTTGCTCCACTTATCACCTCACCATCAAGATCCCTACTAAAGGAGGGATAGCGGTCATCCGAGGTGACCAAAAGAGAGCAAAGGAATGTCTGCAAATTGCGCTTAGAAGTGCCGAGCAGTCAGATCGGCACCACCAAGCATAGCAATCACAGCAGCCGGAGTCAGAGGCGATGACCGAAGTCATACATGAGCCGAACTCGATGACAGTTCAGCTGTACGAAGACGATCCATCCAGAACGGTTAAGATCGGCTTCGCGGGAACGCCTCTACTTCGGGAAAAAACCATCCAGCTCCTCAAGGAGTACAAAGACGTCTTTGCATGGTCTCCGTTGGACATGACCGGAGTGCCCCCCGAGGTAATCACTCATCGTTTAAATATTGATCCTTCGGTCCGGCCGATAAAACAGAAGCAAAGACTCTTTGCGGCAGAACGAAGTCAAGTCATCCATGACGAAGTCCGTCAATTATTGAAGGCGGATGTGTTATTCGAAGTGAAGTACCCTTCGTGGGTGGCCAATCCTGTCATGATCAAGAAAAAGGAAGGAGGATGGCGGATGTGCATAGATTTCACCGATCTAAATAAGCACTGTCCCAAAGATTGCTATCCCCTTCCGAACATAGATAAAAAGTAGAAGCTCTGATAGGCTTTGAAATTTTTTGTTTTCTTGATCTATACAAAGGATACCATCAGGTTTTAATGGATGAGATTGACGCTTCAAAGACAGCCTTCATTACTGATTTCGGCATTTTCGCTTATAAAAAGATGTCATTCGGTTTAAAGAATGCCGGAGCCACTTATCAAAGGATGGTAGATAAGCTCTTTCGGCATTTGATCGGAAAAGAGGTCGAAGTGTATGTTGACGATATAGTCGTCAAGAGCAAAAGCACCTCGGAGTACGAGCACAACCTCAAGTCCACTCTCAACGTGCTCAAGAAAGCCAGCCTCAAACTTAATCCCCAAAAGTGTACCTTTTGGTAGATTCGGGAAAGTTTCTGGGTTGTTGGGTTTCAAAAGACGGACTCAAGGCAAACCCCTCAAAAGTTCAAGTCGTTCAGAACATGGCAATGCCGAAGTCCATACATGACGTGCAAAGGCTAACCGGATGTCTAGCCGCACTGAGTCGATTCCTTTCCCAAGCAGCCGAAAAGCAACTGCCGTTCTTCAAGGTGTTGAAAAAGGCACCAAAGTTCGAGTGGGGAGCCGAGCAGAAAAAGGCCTTTGACGAGCTCAAAAGTTATCTAGCCGAGCTTCCTATTCTCTCTGCTCCAGCCGAAGCCGAAGTACTATTCTTATACTTAGCGGCATCGGATCAAACCATCAGCGCGGTGCTTGTACGAGAAGAAGGCCTAAAGCAGTTTCCCATCTACTTTACAAGCCGAGCATTAAGAGGTCCAGAAACCAGGTATCAACCACTGGAAAAGATTGCTCTGGCATTAGTAAATGCAGCAAGGAGACTGCGGCCATACTTCTATGCTCACAAGGTATGCGTCTTAACTGATCTGCCACTTCGGCAAGTGTTGACCAAACCAGAAGCATCAGGCAGAATCGCCAAGTGGGCTATAGAGTTGGGAGAGCACACAATTGAATATCTACCTCGGAAAGCCATCAAGGGACAAGCCTTGGCGGATTTTCTTGCAGAAGCGAAGTTCGATCAAGCAATTCCCGTTATTGCCGAACAGAAGAATTCTGCCAATGCCGAACTAGCACAGCCCTTGGAATCCGAAGTAGAGCCGCCGGACTGCTGGAGCGGATTCGTAGATGGAGCTTCAAACAAGATGGGAAGTGGAGCTGGTATTTTACTTGTCGCTCCCGACGGACACGAGGTAACCTACTCACTTCGTTTCCTATTCCCCACTACTAATAATGAAGCCGAGTACGAAGCCCTCCTGGCCGGACTCCAGTTAGCGCAAAGTCTGCTCGTCAAATCTCTCAAAGTCCATTGTGATTCACAAGTCATAGTAAATCACATGTTGGGTACAAGTGAAGCTCGTGACGAGAGAATGAAGAAGTATTTGGACAAAGCGCGAAGCATCAGCCGGAGTTTCTCCTATTTTCGGATAATCCGCATTCCTAGAGCGGAAAATAGCCGAGCAGATACCTTAAGTAAGTTGGCCTCAGATCCGAGCTCAAAGGCGGAAGAATTAATGCATCGAAGCATTGATGAAGCCGAGGTACATTCAGTATCCAGCTCGCCGAACTGGATGACGCCGATCTTGCAGTATCTGAATCAAGGACAATTGCCCGAGGATAAGAGAGAAGCTCGGAAGATCACGTGCCGAGCACTTCGGTACGAACTTCATGAAGGAGTCCTCTTTAGAAAATCTTACCTCCAGCCGTTATTGCGGTGCGTAGGACCAGAAGAGACGGACTACATCCTCAGAGAAGTTCATGAAGGATCGTGCGGTAGCCACATCGGAGCCAGAGCTTTAGCTAAAAAAGTTCTGAGATGGGGATATTATTGGCCAACCATGGTACAAGAGGCAGTGCAGCTCGTCAAGAAGTGTACGAAGTGCCAAATTCATGCAAATGTCCCAAGGATGCCGCAGACCGATCTACACACTATGCAAAGCCCTTGGCCTTTCATGCAATGGGGCATAGACATAGTGGGACCACTTCCTCAAGCTCCTCGGCAAATGAAATTCCTTATCGTTGCCGTGGACTACTTCACGAAGTGGGTGGAGGCTGAACCATTAGCTACGATAACGAGCTCAAAGGCATTGGACTTCGTCTGGAAGAACATAGTGTGCCGATTTGGCATACCCCACATCCTCATCTCGGATAATGGGACTCAGTTCACCGACAAGACGTTCAAGAATTGGTGCCAAGAGCTGAACATTCAACAGCGGTTCACTTCGGTCTCCCATCCCCAAGCAAACGGACAAACGGAAGTAACGAACCGGATTCTGGTGAAAGGGTTAAAAGCTCGGTTAGAACAAGCCAAAGGTCAATGGGTAGAAAATCTCCCTCAAGTCCTATGGTCCTACCGAACTACGCCCAAAACCTCCAACGGTGAAACTCCGTATAGTCTGGTGTACGGCACTGAGGCCGTAATTCCGGTGGAGATCGGCGTACCCAGTCCCCGAACTCTAAATTTCTCCTCAGAAATGAATGACGACGGACTGAGAGCAGAACTAGATCTCGCCGAAGAAAGAAGAGAATTGGCGTGCATAAAAGCAGCCAAGTATAAGGAGCAAGTAGCCCGGTATTATAACCAAAGGGTGAAAAAGCTTCAATTTCAAGTGGGAGATCTCGTCTTGAGAAACAACGAAGTAAGCCGAGCAGAAAAGCTGGGCAAACTCGAGCCCACATGGGAGGGTCCATATCGGGTGTCAGAAGTCCTCGGCAAAGGGTCTTATAAATTGACTCACATGTCAGGAGAACAAGTACCCCGAACATGGCACGTCTCCAACCTCAAGAAGTTCCACTTGTAAGAGACAAAGTCCGGTCAGTCTGTCTTGTGTCTAGTTCGGTCATAGGGGTACATGTTTTTATTTGTTTGTTTTTACTTGTACCTTTTACTTGTCGTTTTATAAAAAGTTTAAAGTTTTTTTTCTTTCGTCTTTTTCATTTTTTCCCTATGTGTTTTGTCTCTATGTGCTTGTCGTCTCTTACAAATGGTACCAAGGTATATCGTTCTTTAAAGACTGATCCCCTTTTTAGATCGATTATTAAAGACTATTGTGAGTCCAAGCTTCTAAGGAGGATATAAGACCACAATTCAGCTTAACAAGCAGTCCGTCTGAAACGAACTGCAATAAGCCAACGATTGTGAGTCCAAGCTTCCAAGGAGGATACAAGACCGCAATTCAGCTTAACAAGCACTTCGTCTGAAACGAACTGCAATAAGGGAAAGTCCGATCCACGCGATAAACCTCGCCGAATTAGGACGACCAAGTTCGGTCAAAGAAGTTTACCTCATAAGACCGAGGACGACCACGTCTAGTCAAAGAGGTTTACTGCATAAGACCACTTCGGTTAACTGGGAAAGTCCGATCCACGCGATAAAACTCGCCGAATTAGGACAAGGGAAAGTTCGATCCCGGCGACAAAAATCGCCAAATTAGAACACAAACCAAGTCCGGTCAAAGATGTTTATTTCATCAGACCAAAGACGAGTCCGGTCGAAGATGTTTATTTCATCAGACCAAAGACGAGTCCGGTCAAAGATGTTTATTTCATCAGACCAAAGACGAGTCCGGTCTAAGATGTTTATTTCATCAGACCAAAGACGAGTCCGGTCGAAGATGTTTATTTCATCAGACCAAAGACGAGTCCGGTCAAGGATGTTTATTTCATCAGACCAAGGACCAAGTCCGGTCAAAGAAGTTTACTTCATAAGACCGAGGACAAGTACGATGAAATTTTTTCGCTAAGCTGTAAATACAGTGTTAGAAGCGAAAACAAAATTTCATTTATCAAATCTTGTTCGGCATACAACTCCGCTACCCTACAAAATGGCGTTACGCTATTACAAAGGACTATTCTACTGTCCAGGGTTGCTGAAGTTAAGCCACCTATCTGCAAAATCCTCTGGAAGCCGAGTTCGGTTGTTCCGAGCAGATGAAGAATAAGCAGGTCGACGAGATGCTATCCTCGACCCAACGCCTCTTCCCCGAGCCCGAGAAGTCCTAACACCTCGGCGATGAAGAGTCTCTGCAATAAGCATCTGCTGATCTTGCTCGCTCATAGTCACAACTCCTCGGCGAATTTCAGTCCGTCCCCGTCTTGACGATTCCGGTTGCTCCTGAGCCCGTTCTCGTCTTGACGTTTCCGGCTGTTCCGGAGTTCGTTGTTGGCTGGGAGTAGGATTTTGAACAAGGGAACCAGAGGTTTGATCTGGAGTGCGAGCATCTGTTGGCGCGATATGCCGGAGGAATCTCTCAATTGAGGGACGCCGGGCAAGAACAATGTCGTACCGAGAAGCCCAGCGCCGCAATGATTTCACGACTTGTTGGCAAGCCGAGCTCTCCAGCGCATTGTTCCTCCGGAGTACATTATACTCCTCCCACAGTTCGTCAACTCGTTCCTGAACTTCTGATACGGTCATTCCCCCGCGCACACGGATGTAATCCTCATACGCAGTCCTCTCAGCAATGGCCGTATTCAGCTCGGCCTCCAGATCTTTCTTATCGGACTCTAAGTCCTTATTATCGGCATCCAGCTTCACTAAACGAGCCAGAAGCTCGTCATTTTTCGTCTGATCGGCTATAGCTCTTCTCTCAGCTTCGTCCAAAGCCGAAGAGTACAGCCGTTTCCAGTGAAGTATCTCCATCTCCTTGGGTACAAAGCAGCTATATTAGTTCGGCAGCTGTACCGAGCAGATAGTAAAATACAACAGGAATAAAGGCGAGTACGAAAAGCTATACGAAGACAAGTATAGAGAATTTTTCATTCACAAGGAAAATTTTACACTAGGAGGGCATCAAGGCCATTTTACAAGGAAGAAACTAGACTAAGAGAAGGGAGACGAAATCATACTCCGCCAGCTTCGTCTCCGGCTCCTCGGTCTGGTACAGCTTCTTTCTCCTGGGCTACCTCAGCCTCAGCCTCGCCTCCTGCCGGCCTCGCCTCCGCCTCCTGATCGGCCTCCTTCTCCGGATGCCCGGCCCGCTCGACTTCGGCTTCCTTCTCCGGATGCCCGGCCTGATCGACTTCGGCCTCCCGCTCCAGCGGCTCGGCCTCACCCTCTCCGTTGTAAGTCGAAGCGGGTGAAACGGGTCCCACGGAGGCAAAGATAGCCTCCAGGTTCTCGTCCCGATCAGCTCGACAACTCCGGACTCGGTCTGCAGAAAGCAGGACCGAGGATGAAGCGAGCTCCTCAAGGAGCGGCAGATTCTAAAGCCGAGCTGCTATCTCTCGGCTGTACAGAGGCAGCACGACGTCGGCCCCCTGCTCGCCCTTATCGGTAATTAGCCTTACCAGACTACCGACAAAGGCCGAGAACTGGCTGCTCAAAAGAGTTTCTCCGTGTAAACACGGAGAGCCTCCCCTTGGGCAACCACGGCAGCAGCATCGCTCCGCTTCGCCTGCTCTCGCTGGATGACGAGCTGGTTTTTGGCAAACTGAGCTTCATCCTGGGCCGAAATCCTAGCAGCTCTGGCCTTCTCAAATTTAGCCTCAGCCTGTTCGGCCCGATGACAAGCAGCCGCCAACTTCCTCTGCATCTCGGCATAGTCATTGGACGCTTTGGAGAGTTCGACGGCGACGAGCTTGGAGAGCATATCGTTCCTCTGAAAATGAATAAAGAAAAAGTCAACAAAGGGACCACAAAAAGTACAGGAAAAAAGCAAGGCCAGAAAATCAAGAAGAGAATTCACCTCGGCGAAGTCCGTGGGCCATAAAAACGGCTCACAGATATGTTCCGAAGGAGGCGCCAAGACCACGTCTTTCTCTGGCGCTCTCGGGGGCTTCTGGGCCTTCCCCCTCCCCTTTGCCGAAGTTGACTCCGGCTTCTTCGGATCCGAAGAGGTTTTTTGCCTTTTCGGAGTCCTCTCGGCATCAGACGCCGAGCTGGTGGTTTTCGGCCTCTCCGGCTCCTTGGACTCCGAAGATTTTCGGGTAGCCTTGTTCAGCATGAACACTGCCAAAAAGCAAGAAAGCAAGGTTAGTTTTCTTCGTTAAAGCAGTAGAACATAAAGGTAAAGAGAAATCCTCACCCTCGGCCTCTTCGTCCGAAGACGAGATGTCGAACACGACGTCGCCCTTGACGAGCTCAGACTCCGTGTATTGTTTCCTAACTATGGGAATCTTGTTGAGCTCGTCATCGAGCTCGGCCAATGGTTCTAACCGAGGGTGAGGAATCACGGACTTCGGCCCTCTCCAGGGGAAGCCCGGAGCCGCTGTCCTATTATAAAAAAAGAAGCGGTTTTGCCATTTCGGCCACTTGGTTTTGCAGAATGCCCTAAAAGGCTGTAAGGGGATCAAGTAAAACCAAGATCCCTTCCTTTTAAATTGGAAAAAATTAAGGATTGCCCGCAGAGACAGATCCTTATCTAACCTACGGAGTTCGGCAGCAAAAGCCGACAAGTGCCTCCAAGAGTTCGGAGTCACCTGACCTAAAGGGAGTTGAAAAAAATCAAGAAGCTCTACAAAAGGTGGGGGAAGAGGGAAACGAAGCCCGCATTCTAAGCAGGCTTCGTAAACGGTGGCATAACCCTCCGGCGGGTCGTTAGCCCTATGATCATCGTCGGGAACCACCGCCTTCCCCCCAGGAAAAGAGTATTTTTCGTAAAGGGATATCACAGTATCCTTACTCAAGATACTGTGAAAATACTCTACGGTCTTCTCCCCGGATTCTTTCCGGCTAGAAGACCCCTTACCCCCTTTTCTACCGCTACCAGACTCAGACGAAGAAGAAGCAGACATGGTTCTTACTCTTTGAAAGTTTGAAGAAATCCTGAGGAAATTTTTGAAAGCGGAAGGAAATTTTTCACGCAAAAGATAGAGAGTACAGAAGAAGCCAATAGCAAAGGTGTTCAAATGATGAAGAAAGACGGTATTTATCAGATTTGGAAAAGATTTCAAATCATCGCACCGTTTCATATCCCACCTTTTCAGGATTCGACGGCCGGATTTTACTGTCGCATTTAATGCCGCATTTAATGCAGTCACGCGCAGGGCACGTCCCCTGACTTCAGCCTCCCCCGTCCCCTTTTTCAGAATGCCGAAGTGACTCGCTTCGCCGAAGTGATTCACTTCGCTTTTCGGGGGGGGTAGTGATGGGGTGCGTACTAAACAAGCCCAACAGCAATGACGGCCCATCAGCCCAAAGCCCAAGGAAGAGTATGAGTTCGGCATTACCAAAGAGTTCGGCCTCAGCCTACAGCTCGGTAAAAGCCATCCAATCAAGCTCTGCTCTCAGGGCGGCATCAAGCTCTACTCTCAGATCGGCAACCAAAGCAGTTCGGTCTCAGTATTCGACCGAACAAGGAGTTAGTGGACCCATACAGGATGTCCAACACACCCACTACCACGTGATGTCAACTCAGGCCACGATCGTAGGCCATGACCTACGCTACATCCACGATCTTAGGCCATGACCTACACGACATCCACGACTTAGGGTGGTGATGCAAGCCACGATCTTAGTCCAAGATATAAATAGAACTTAGATCTGATATGAGAAGGTTAAGCTCTCTAGAGATAAAATAGCAAATAGCAAGTTTGTATTTGTAAGCTGTAGCAAACAGATCAAGCAATACAATCTTGCCCTCCCTTCTTCCCGTGGACGTAGATTTACTTCAGTAAATCGAACCACGTAAATTCTTTGTGTCGTAGTTTTCATTCTCTACCAGCAATTACTAACATCAAAAATTCGCGGGCCCATCACTCTATTTTAAAAATTCACCAATTAATTCCATTTTTAAATTTATGCGTATTTCTTAAACCACACAATAGTAACAAGTTTTTTACTTGAAGCAAAACTGACATCTATAGTTTCATGAAAAAAAAGTTCAATCTAACATATGTAAGAGAATATTGGCTTAACGAAAATCATGACATGTTAGTTTTCAAGCTCATGCGAAATCTTAATTAGGTTTTGAAATAATTAACCCGTATGTGTATAATGCTTATGTCAAAAAATTTCTTCAAGCAATTTATTTATTAAACAAAGAGTGGCAAGCTATTATATATAAACCGAACTATATATTAAATGGGAAAAATTTACGAAGTTCATCTCGTTAGTTGTTTCCAATGTCATCGATGCACAAGCTCATACAAAGTCAATACCTATATGATCAACACCAACATTCTTTGCGTAGTTGACATGCAATTTGTTTATTTATATTTTTCAATTTTTGTAAAAAGTAACATTCCTAGTCACCATATAAAAAAATTCCTAGTCACCAACCAAATTAATCTCTTATAACTGGACTATTTTTAAAATTTTAATTTCTACCTTTAATGATTGCAGTTACACTCAGTCTATTTTCTGCATTATTTAATTATGCACTCTTTATTAATCCTTGTTTAAGTACTTCCAAACTAAGATAACTAGCTAATAATCATTTTAAAACTGACTAATCATCCCTGTTTATTTTAATCAACCTATTATATTATTAATTACAATCATAATTAACAATATCGTGTAACGTGATTGTACTATTTACTTTCCGCCCCAATATTATATATAAAAATTAAGAGTAAATAAATGATCAATTTTGAACCCAAAGTCAAGGTTGAACAAGATATAACTGCGCGTGCGAAGGTGGGAATTAGGCCGGCCAAGTAATTACAACTCTATAACTCCTAGTAATTACTATCATACCATATTTTATGCTAATTTTATAATTACACAAGTAATTTATTAGGTAAGATAATGATTGTCAATAATAATAATAATATAAATATAACTTCTCACTTTGAGATTTTTTAAGTATATTTATTTTGATTCTAATATCTCAATAATATTATCGACATCATTTCTTTTTAAAATTTATAAAAATAGAAATTAATTTATTCTTTTATTTATATATTTATTTAAAGATTTAGAAAACATAAAAATTTATTAGTAGAAGATAAATTTATTAAGTAAGTGTTGACTAAGGTCAATGTAAAAAATGAGATGGAAATGCTTGCTTTTATCTTGTTTCAAGCTTTTGTCTGCCTTCCTTTTGGGTGGCTCTTGGCTAATGTTCTTAGTTACTGGCTACGTACGTTCTCTTGGTTAGCTTTTGGTTTAATTTTGTTTGCTCTAGACTTTCGGTGCCTCCCCTAGTATGCTCAACATTACAATATAATTGATGTCTTGTTGTTTTTGCCTCTTGTTGTAGAAGGTCTTTTGTTGTTTTGTTACTTTACTTCATCATTTTTTGGTGGTTCGAGCTTTTCGATTATAAAAGAAATCAGAAACTGAGATCAAATGTTAATATCGAAATTAGAAGTAGCTAAAATGTGACAATTATATTTGTCCCAAAATATTACTCCCTCTGTTCGCCAAAACATGACACTGTTTGTCATTTCGGGTTGTCCACCATTTGCAGACATATTTACACGTTTTCTATTGTGATCTCATACTCTACTAACTCGTTGCACTCGCAATTTACTATAAAATTAATTTATAAAAATGAGACGCATGCATATTCCACTAACTTTTTCACTCAATAATTTCCTATATAAAGTAAAAAAATTTCCTAAAATCCGTCGAATTAAAATGTGTCTTTAAATGTTTGAAGATAGGGATTAGATATTTGACCTAAACACTCAAACAAATGGATCGAGCTCCTCATGAATCCAGCGATTATATATTACTTTATGTGTTTAATTTGAGTGAATGCATACTAAAAATTGAAAAACACACACACACACACAAAGTAGGACATGGCACACACGTGCCTCAGTGCCCATTAATTACCACAATTGTTAGTGGTTGTTCATAAATCTATGCCCACAACAGATTTTTTCTTCTTTTTTCCTTTTTCCTTTTCTCTTTGGTAGGGTTGGCCGCGTCGGCCGACGCACAAATTTGCAAATTAGGGCGACAATTTGATTAGCGTAAAATTAATGGGTTTGGATAAAATCTTATTGCATTTATGCCTTAATAATTGAGTTGATCATCTAGAAACTCCATAATTTTGAATTGAGTTCAGATGATCCAATTAAAATAATAATATTATTTTAATTATTTTTATATAAATATATTTTAATGTTACTCTCTTACTTCATATAAATTATCAGAATTTTATCGAAATTTGTATTAATACTTATAAAATATCCAGACATAATAATTAAAAAAAATTCATTGCATGTTTCAGTCAGGTGGTGCTTCTGCATGAAAAAGCTCATAATAAGCGTGGGCCTTCTCATGATACTCTGTCTTGTTTAGTACTTCGATGAGGATTCTAAGCTTTCACGTCTTAACTTTAATTTTTTTAATCTTAAATTCCTATAATGAGTCTACTCATGGGAGTATCTCATTCTTATAGTATATAATTTCATCATTATATTGACTTCAAAATCCTGAGGTTATGGAAACCATATAATCATGTCTAATTCCATTGTTAGATTTTTTTATGGCTTTTGCATAAAGCTTAAATACTGACTGATAAAGGATAATGTGTGCATATCCCTAATTAGTTGGTGGATTTTAAAATGCAAATAATTTGATTGGACCTTAGCGCTACAAATTTAATTATGATCTATCACAAAGTAATAGTTTTATAATAATGATTGAAAGCTCAAATCAACAAGCGACAGAGCGAAAAACTTCCAAACTAATTCAAACCACAAAGGATGAAGAGGAAACCACTCCTAACGCAACAATTAAAGCAAAGAGACAACAAAAACAAATACCAAAAACCAAGCAAAAATTGTAACAAAAATGTACTCCGCATAGATCAAACAAACATCAAACGACAAAAGAATTTATGTGTGAGTTGACTATGTAGTAGAGAGGTTATGCCTGAGACCTAGCGCAATCTTTAAATTTAAATTCATTTACCTAAAAAAATAATAAAAATTCAATAAAGAACCTAAGCTTAACCTTCAATCTAATTTCTAATGTTGTTCAAGTAAGCAGTCGTAAAAAAAGTGATTGACTAATTGTACGGATCATAAAGTTCTCTGTAATAACCGAAAACACGTTTTATGAGGCCTTGTATTACGTATGCTTATTTCTTAATTATTATTATCATTATTAATTAAATGCATAAAAATAAATAATCAATTGAACAAACATGTCCTCATTTTACATTGTAAACTGGTCAATATGGTTAGAGAGAATCTTTTAGTCAGTTCTTTGTAGATGTTACTTACTAAAATTCACTACCTAGATAGATGTGTAGAATCTATCATGAACGATTGTGGTGTCGATTCTAAAATCACTTCATCAACGACGATGTGTATGCTATAACACTAAATTGGATTAGGAAGAGACTGCAAGTACTTCTATGTTGGTTAGTGAGCACCAATACTCGCTAAATTCAAACATTTTAAAAAAAATTTTATCAAAATACAAACGCGAGCAACAGTCCTCTGTAAAAATCATGGATTAAATATGCCCGGTCAATGGTTTTGACCAAAGAATAAATATGACGAGACATTTAATTTTGTGAAATTAAATGATATAGCGTCGATCTACATTTTACGTAGATAAATGTAGTATATTCACTTTCTCAAATCCGATTTCCGGTGAGTGAGAAATAGTGGATTAAAGTTGGGCATAATTAGCTTTTAATTAAAGCTTGGAGCATGTGCTTAGGGAATAATTAACTAGTGTTAATTATCCCACATTGGAAGATTAATACATCTTTAATGTGTTTAAATTAAGTGACTTTATGTTACTTAATCATTATAGTGGATCAAGATGGGTGAAAAAGCCCACACGCGCGCACACGCGCGCGCAGCCGCCGCCCGCCCCGCCCCGCCCGTGCGCGTGCGCGTGGGCGCGGGCCCCGGGCCCGAGCCCGATCCCGATCCCGATCTCGATCTCGGGCTTGGGCTTGGGCTTGGATCTTGGATCTTGGATCTTTGGGTGGTCTTTGGGCTTGGGGCTTGGCCCAAACTATTCTTTTTGGACCACCGCCGAGTCAGCAATCCAAGTGGCTTGACACGTCGTCAAGCGAGGCACAGTCACGGCTGCCACGTGAGAAATCCACACGCTCCACATGCGAAAGGCACACTCCTGCCACACGCTCGTAACCGTCGGCGGTTACGAATCTGCCATGATGAGCCTTCATGGCTTGGTTGACCCTGCATGATGGCTTGGCCTATAAATAGGCTAGCCATACCACTGCATTAGAACACACAATTCCAAGCATTCTCTGCATCATAAGCTCTCTCCCTCTCTGCATTGTCTTTCTGTCGAAGCTCTGCCCTCTCCTCCATCCCGTTCGCCGGAGCTCTACTGATTGCGGTGCTGCATCAATAGAGACGTAGCCGTTTTACCTTTGGGGACGACACACCAAACCGAAGAGCACTACCGGGGCATATCTCGTCTTGCGGGAAGAGGCCTCCTCGACTCGGCTCAAACATTTTTCACGGTTACTGTTTCGTTTTTACATTTGTAATCTCATTCTAGTTCAGTTTCCTCTTTTGTATTCCTTCTTTTGGGTTGTATTACGCTCGGCTCTTATCTCTTGTAATCCAGAAACCAACATCCTCACCAAATTCCACGTCCCAACTTTGCAACTAGAAAGACAAGGTTTTCCGTGAGAACGTCTACAATAGAACTCGCTTTTAGTGAATAGTGATGCTCACAGAATTTTGTGAGCGTTATAACGAAAACATTTGGGGGTTTAGCAAGCAACTAAAATGCTCACTAAATGCCACTTTGTGTAGGCCTCAAAATCAAATATGTATTATTTATATTGACCTTGTTAATATATCGTAAGGCAATCAAGAGTTGAGAAGGACCATCTTAATAAATTTGAGTTAGGGGTGGATGGAAGGAGCCTTCAACTATCAACCAAGACACCTTTTTAGCCATTTCGTTTTTAAAATTTGTTTGAATAACATATCAAATGAGTGGCTAGCAACACCAATATGCATGTGGGCCTCAAACATCACACCCAAACAATATTCTTTCAACTTCGCAAGCTCTATTTCTTTCTAATTTGCAATTCCATCACACACACACACACACACACGCAATTCAATTACATATATATATGAGTATTGCAAAAATAGCTACGGAAGAGATATGTACATAGCTACTCTATAGGCCTTTAACCATAGGCACTCTAGATTCTCCCAAAACCTAGTTCCAAAATAAGAGGATACAAAACAAACAATTATAACTAGTTTTGGTATTAACTTTTTTGACTCATCTCATTCTATTGTAGTTCTGTTACTTAACTAGGAAACCACTCTTTGATGATGCACTTGCCCTCAAATCCATACTATATGCATTTAACATATTATATAGAATAGTACTATATGAGATTACATATAAACGTAAAACTAATTTTTTTAAGTTGTGTTTAAAATATTTAAAATATTTTTTCAATATTAATTATTATTAATCCTGAATATTTTGTTTTCTATATCTCATATATAAATAAAATTTTATAAATATATATCTGAAACATGACCATACAAGACTTTTTGTGCATGGTGACCACAATAAAGGCATTTTTTTAAAAATAAAATGCTTTGTTATTTGTTTAGTCATTTTCCTTTACTCCATGTGGATTAATTGATCACGTAAAATTTGGCGGCTGCCCTATGAATTAAATATACAAGACAAATGGGTTGCATGTATACGAAAGTAATTTAATACGTAGTAATTAAAAAAAGAATTAAATATTCAAAAATTTAGGAAATATGCAGAATAGTAATCTTTATCTCCGAGATATTTGGTGTGATCCAATCGTACTATATAGTTGAAAACTTTACATTATAATGGTTATAAAAATGACAAGAAAATTAATCAATTTTGGAAGCGTGTCCATCTTTTTTTGTACATAGCACCAATATATATGATGGAATAATGTGTCATCCAACAAACTACACAAAAATATTCTAGACTTATATGTGAAAAATAAAGAGAGAATGTACAGCTTAGAACAATCAATTGAGATAGGACAAATGGATTTTATTGCAGAAAAAAAAAGTGGACTTCATTGACTTATGGTATTCTCAAGAGGCCTAAACAATTGGGTTTTTTTTTTAATATCAACATTTACTAAACTAACCCACCCCCAATCATATACATATGTATTAGGAAAATACTATATGGTTTGGCATGATGATATATTAATTAACAGTATTAAGCTTAATTAGCGATGCATTAATTAATTAATACTAATACATTAGTACTATTCGAGCTTAGTAATTAATCCAATTTGTGCCAATTTTGGTGTGCAAGGTTTTGTTGGAATCGAAAAACATTTTTAGCAGTGCCCGATACACGATTTTTCTGTGTCGGATCGAGAAATACCTAATATTGGAATCTTGAATTTAAGATGCCCGGTCAACGAAGTTTGACCGATAATAAATGTGGCGAGACATTTAATTTTTGGAAATTAAATGATATAGCGTCGATCTACGTTCCGCGTAGATGACCGCAGTATATTCACTTTCTCAAATCCGATTCCCGGTGAGTGAGAAAAAGTGGAATAAAGTTGGTCACATTGTAGCTTTTAATAAAGCTATGAGATTAAAGCTTATGGAGTAATTAACTAGTGTTAATTATCCCATATAGGAGATTAGACACATCTTTTAATGTGTATTTATTAAGTGACTTTACTACACTTAATAATTATAGTGGACTAAGATGAGTTGAAGAAGCCCAGACGCGCGCACACGCGCGCCGGCCCGTGCCCGTGCCCTTGCCCTTGTCCTTGGACTTAATGTTTTGGACCAACACTTAGTCAGCGAGACCAGTGGCATGACACACTGTCAACTATGACGCAGTCAAAGTCTACGAGACTGCCACATAACGAAGTCCACGTGTGTCGGATGAATTGGGAATATATCGCGTCTAGATTCATCGTCAACCTCTCCAGCTTTCAAATCCGTAACGGCCAGCCGTCACAACCACGCCATGATGACAGCCATCAAGGCTGAGTTGACCCCTGCAGTGGACTAGGCTCTATAAATAGGCTAGTCATTTCTTGCATCAAGATAGAACATACACACAAAGCATCATACCCTCTATGCATAGTCTTTTCTTCTCGAAACTCTGCTGATAGCGGTGCTGCTTCACCAGAGACGTTGCCGTTTTATTTTTTAGGACGACACGTCAAACCGTGAGCACTACCGGGGCGTATCTCGTCTTGCAAAAAGAGACTTTCCTCGACTCGGCTAAGTTTAATTTCATTGTTTTCATTGTATTTTCAGTTTCTGTTCTTCCGTATTGGTTGTATTACGCCCAGTTTTTGTTTATCTCTTATAATTCCTGTCATTCCACCAACACCTAATACCCAATATCTGGGACACCCCTACTACTCATGACAAAAAAAATAACATTAAAAAGTCTAATTAATCTAATAGGCTTTACTAGAATTAAAGTCACTATTCTATACTTGGGTCGAACCCGTCAACATATATAATGAATTTGAATTCGTAATCTCCCCACTTTCCTATGGTAATTAAACTATCACAATCACTCACAAGTCCAATTAGTACCGTACCAAATGGTTAATTAATAGAGCTAAATCAATTCTTGCCATTATTATTATTATTATTATTATTATTATTATTATTATTATTATTATTATTATTATTTATGTTTTTATAACTTTTTTATTGAGGTGGAAAGTAAGGTTTAATAATGAGAGAAGTTAAAAAGAGAATGAGGTAGATAGCTAGGTACCCCCAGCCCAGTGCTCAACGCCAACGCAATGCCTTTGGGTGTTGCGTTTGTCGTTTCATATGGAGTAGTCTAGTCTTGTTGGTTTGGGTGTCTGTTTTACTAGTGTCGTGTTTTTTTTGTTGATTTATGCTTCTCTAGCTGATATCACTTCTATCCTCATCGTTGATTAGATTGTATCTCAATTTGTTCACCTATTTAACAAGTGGTTTGAGTCTTAATTAGTAAGTATTTTATTGAAAAAAGCCCAACGCAATGCCAACCCACAATCTAACCTTTTTTCTAATCAATTTCTCCCACTCACAAGTTCACCTATAATTGAGTTGGTAGGGTGAAACACCGGTTCAAAAGAGTAAAATTTTGCAGGAAGTAGTTAATTAAACCTTATGTTGCTATAGATTTTCATATCTTCTCTACATAACACAAAGCAAAGTACCCAAATAATCACCATCCAAAATTCAAAATATATTACTCCCTCCGTCCCCTCCCCTAAATATAGAGATTCTTTTCTTTTTGTCTGTCATTTAAAAATAGAAACTCTTTCCTTTTGAAAAATTTCTTTCTCTCTAATATGGTGGGACTCATTTTCCACAAGCACACTTTTTTCTGTCTCTCTTTACTTTACTAATTTTGCATTAAAGTTCGTGTCGTTTCAAATGTTTCTATTTTTAGGTGACGGACACTACAGTTTAGAAATCAGTACGTTCAGTCCAAAGTAGGCCTGTCAAAATGGATATCGCGCATCTCCTCCAATCTCCTGCTCTCTCGCTGCACTTCCCTCCACCGCCGCTCTCCCAGTCTCTCCCTCTCCTCTTGGAATATATTCCTGTCACTACCTCAAATTAAAGCGGCTGCAACCTTCAGGTTATTATTTTGTTTACTGAATTGTTTTGCCTAAATAGAATTCCACCATGATCTATGGAGTTATATATTATTTTTATGTTGGAAAAGCAGTCGAGCATATTAAAATAAAATGGTTGACACAACTTTTTATATTGGGCAGTACATTATATGGAGAATTGGCTGCATACACTTTTAGTGTTTAAATATTTGGCGGTACATGGAGATTTGGCAGTATATATTTTTAATAATTGTGAATGCTCATTTTGAGTTTAGTTTTATTTTTTATACATGTTTAGTGTCATTTTTAATATATATTGTTATGTTCTAATTGAATACAGTATGTTTTAACTTTTTCATTCTATACGAAATGTGTAGACATTTTATAGAATGTCTACAAGACCAAGTGGAAAATCAGCTATCTTATCTCAGTCTATGGACACGCAACAAGATAGCAACACCAACATGATTCTAAATGACCAACATTTAGAAGATGTGTCCATATTAAAGGATATGGAAATGGAAGATGGCGATGTGAATGTCAACGTTAATCAATCACGAGCGAAAAAAAAGAAAAATTGGGGTAAAGGAGCCAAGATCTGTTCATTGGAAGGATTACTATATAGTGAAAGTTATGAATGGCAATCCTCCTATTGAGGTGGTGATAGGAAAGTGCAAACGTGGTGAGGTTCTAATTGCAGCTGACCCGCGCTTGTGTGGAACTAATGGTTTAAAAAACCATACCATTTCCTGTTTGAAGAAGTATCAAAGTGGTAAGTTAAATTCATTAAATTAAATTTCTTTTCATTTATACATTATAGTACTTATTTGGCCTCTCTTATTATTTATCCATGTAGTATTAGCCACCGTTGGAATTCAAGATGCCGATCCACTATGCCGCAATAAAGATGATTAGATGGAGATTGATGAATTTTGGATGAAGAACGAATGAATTAAGGGTCCACTTATGTTATATTGTTTTGTTACAAGAACTGTGTTACTTTTGAGGAATATGATTATAACTTTATTGACGTGTGTTCTTTTGAATTTTGAATTTTTGGTGGATATTAACTTATTGTAGATGGATGTTATTGTTAGATCTTGATTCTTATGAATTGGGATGGTGATTGTGGATGAATGATTGAACTTATGAATTATTGAATTGTGATGTTTATTAAGGATGAATGTTTGAACTTATGAATTGTGATGGTTATTGTCTTATTGACTTATTTTGGATGGATGAACGATGTTAATATGTTATAGTCACTTTTAAATTTTATACTTCTCAAAGTTTGTAGTTATTTTCTCTTAAATTTGAACTACTATAAGAATTTTAAATTGCTAAAAGTTGGTAGCTATTTTCTCCCGAATACTACTTCAACTTTATATTAAATTCGAACCAAATAATATGAAATAAATTCTAAAAGTTTGTAGTTAATTAAAAAAAAATCAAAATCACAATCGGGACTGGATACCCGAATTAAAATTCGGATCGGGTATCGAGTATTGGATTTTGGGAATTTCGGGATCGGGTACCCGAAAATTTCGGATCGGGTATCCGAGGGTACCCGATTTGACAGGCCTAGTCCAAAGTCCAAAGATCTCATTCCAAATTTGCAATGGACGTTATATATACCATTGTTTTAAATGTTAAATAAAGCATACTATTTTAAATCTAAATAAATGCTAAAAAGGTGCTATCAAAGTTAATCTCAGTTTGATCGCTTACTAATCTCCACACACACACACACACACACAACATACACTATATATACATGTAGATCGAAACTCGACTCCAAACATCTCTCACCTTCAAATCAACCCTCCGTCTTTCTCTCTCTATATATAATATATACACACATGTAAATTGTAATTTTCATGAACAAAGTGAATAGTATATCTCTGTTCGAAGTCGTATTTGGATTAATCTTGAATTGAATGCAGGTTGAAAAAACACAGATTCAAATCACAAGTGGATAAGAAGTAATCCCTGTTTTGTAGGACTCCATATCCCATCTCCCCGATTACTTATCCCTTCTCCCATCCTCATCAATTCATCACCATGCTCTCTCTCATAATCCCAATTTAATCCCATCAACACACATGGAAATTCATTACTTAAAACAGATGGAGGCAAATTCCTCCTCCTCCCCCACCGCGCCTCGGCCTAGGGTTATCGCAGGCCCGGTCATCGTCGGCGCGGGCCCCTCCGGCCTAGCCGCGGCGGCGTGCCTCAAACAACGAGGCGTCCCTTCGCTGATCCTCGAGCGGTCCAACTGCATCGCGTCGCTATGGCAGCTCAAAACCTACGACCGGTTAAAACTCCACCTCCCGAAGCAATTCTGCGAGCTCCCTCTCATGCCGTTCCTGCCGCACTTCCCGACCTACCCCGACAAGCGCCAGTTCGTCCAGTATCTGGAGGCCTACGCGGAGCGGTTCGGGATCAGGCCGTCGTTCGGGGAGGCGGTGGAGAGGGCCGAGTACGATGAGAAGCTGGAGATGTGGAGAGTGAAAACTGCGGGGGCGGAGTATGTGTGCAGGTGGCTGATTGTGGCGACGGGGGAGAATGCGGAGGAGGTGGTGCCGGAGATGGAGGGGCTGCGGGAGTTTGGGGCGGGGGGAGTGGTGCACACGAGCGGCTACAAGAGCGGGGATGTTTATGAAGGGAGGAGGGTGCTCGTCGTCGGCTGCGGAAACTCCGGGATGGAGGTTTGCTTGGATCTCTGCAATCACAATGCAAGCCCTTCTCTTGTGGTTAGGGATACAGTGAGTTCTTTCTATTCTTTTCTACTAATTTTTTTAGAAGAAAAAAAATAGTATATTACACCTTCCACTGTGTGTGATTGTGTGTTTTTCTTTTTTGGATTCGATTTTTTTGTGCATGGGAATTCATATTGAAGTTATGTGTTTTTCTCTTTTTGGGTAAACCCTAATTATTTATTTTTTATTTTATTTTTTGGGATTAAGGTGAGAAAATATGGTGGTGAGGTTTTTATACCTTAATTGGAGCTGGAATGGTGTTATGAAGAAAGGGAAGGAACAGATCTCTTCCTTTTCTCATGCTCGGAAATTGTCAAAAATGCAACTTTTTGTGCTCGGTGTTTTTTAGTGTTCAAGTTCCAAAGGATTTTTTTTAACAAATTTTAATAACAGTTGCAACAAAGATTAAAAAAAAGGGTGAAAACCATCCTTAAAAGTCTGGATGTTAAGCACTTTCTTGGGATACTCGAGCATGCGCAACAATGGCTAGTAAAAGGGTTTCGAGATTTTGTATTAACTTAATGAGAGAATGGGTGTAACAACAACGAGTTAATGAGCTAGAGATTATATGCAATCTTTCTATGATTAATTTTCCTTTTATCTTCTTCTTTTTAGTTGAGCCCCATTTTTGTATTTTGGTAGTACAACTTTTTTACGTGGGCTTTGTTGATAAATTTAGGTGCACATTCTACCACGAGAGATGCTGGGGAGATCGACTTTCGGGCTGTCCATGTGGCTGCTAAAGTGGCTGCCTATAAACATTGTCGACCGGTTTTTGCTCATCTCGTCATGGCTCTTACTGGGTGATACATCCCGGTATGGGCTCCACAGGCCCAAGGTAGGGCCTCTCGAGCTCAAGAGTCGATCCGGGAAAACCCCGGTTTTGGACGTGGGAACCCTTGACAAGATCAAAAGTGGAGACATCAAGGTACAATTACTTTGAATCAAATTAAATCATTACTTAATCTTGTCACACCACTTTTGTCCAAACATTTTTTTTTCTTTTTTAAGTTTATTGTAATCAATTGAATTTATGAATAGATACGCCCAGGGATTAAAAGGCTAAGGTACAAATCAGCCGAATTTGTGGATGGAAGAGTGGAAACTTATGATGCAATAATCCTAGCAACTGGTTACAAAAGCAATGTGCCATGTTGGTTAAAGGTAAAGTGCCTTGCCTTTTTTTTTTGTATATGACATAGATTTCCTTAAATCTGTAATGCATTCATAACTTTGAAGTACTAAAGAGGAAAAGGCATGTTTGGCTGAATTTGTTTCTCTCTCTCCTCCTTAGAAAAGTGAGATGTTTTGTGAGAAAGATGGGCTCCCAAAAAGGCCATTTCCCAATTGCTGGAAAGGCGAGTATGGACTATACGCGGTTGGGTTCACCAAACGCGGCCTTCTCGGGGCATCCATTGATGCCAAGAACATTGCTGCTGACATCGAGGGCTCTTGGAAGGAAACTATCTCACAGTCCAAATACTCCCCGAGTTTCATGCAAAAACACCTATAGTCCAAATAGTTGCCGAGTTTCTTCCCTTTTTAATTAGGTCATCGAGTGTCCGGCTAATCAATCTATGTGAGGTGAGGGCCGGGAGGGATGGCCCACGCCCGACCCTTAGTGCCCAATGGGGTTTGATAGAGATCGCGGGATGTACTCGAGCAAGAGCATAAATGGATGTAAGAAAATTGGAGAATTTTGGGGGGTACTAATGTTTGAAAGACAAAGGTTGGTGCCATTGGAATCTCCATGGAAAATTAAGGGTGATTTTGTTAGGGTTAATAGTACGTCGTACTAGGTGCATTACATTTTGTACAGGGATATTTTTCTAATTTCACTAGTGATTATTGACTTTTAGTTGCTAGGTAAAGAATTCTTGAAGCAGAATGGTGTGGTTGAATAATATCATAATTGAATTCCTGCAATGTTTTAGTATACTATATATATTTGACATGGGAAAATATAATGATTGTTGTGTAGGAATGTGTAGAAGGTACATAATGAATTTTGGTACCAAAATTAAATTGTGACTCATTTAGTGCAAGTTTAAAAAATTGTGCCAAATTGGATGGAGAAATGATTGCTATCCCCAGAGGACCACTAAAATTAAAGAATTAACCAAATTAATGTGCCAGTCTCGTCAGATTGTGCTGTGCCAAGAAAATTAGAAATTCAATTGGTGGAATTGACTTTTTTTTAATGTGGAGTATATAATATACCCTTCATCACATCTCTATATAATGAATATTAAACGCATATAAGATTGTATGTGCATAGTTTTGTTAATATTTGGTAGTGTGTAACTATAAATAAATCAAAAGATTTTTGTTGGTATTTAATAGAATCGGAATAAAAATTTTGATTCATTTAATAAATTTTGACTCGTCAAATAATTTGGACAAGTCCCTTTTCCATGATATAAAGTGTTCTGTTGCATATGAAATATTAAATTAAAAAAGAAAAGGCATACAACTGAAGGCAACGAAATATCTGAGTGGTTTATTATTTTGAACTATTTGAAAATTGGGTTATATTATAATATATCGAAGTCGGAAATAGATAAGCATCAACCTATTATTCATTATTCTGCGGCCATTTGAAAAGAATATTTATTCGTTTTATCTCCTTTCCCCTCAATATTTTAATAGCAAAAGCCTAATAATTAATCCTCTAAAGAAAATTTTCTTCTCTTATCTACAATTCTCACCATAATCGACATTTTAAAACGAAATATTTTGCAAAATAATTGAACTTGGGATGTAAGTGGTTGCTTAAACCCGCAGTTTAGTTTTAAAAATTAAAAGGAATTAACGAAGTTCCCCAATTTTCCATATCATATCATTAAAGTATCTTTTATATGCATTCATAATCTTCCACGTTTCGATTGTAGGCTTGCGAATTTAAGTGTTGGTGGAAGAGAAGGTACAAAACATACATTTAATTAATATATATCTTGGTTAATTGTTAAGCAATGGACTCAAATTAATTACGAATATCGAATCATAATGAATTCAATTTATCAATGACTTTTTAGTTCTCATCTCACAAAAAATATCTCTAGCTACCTCAGAAGTTTTTTCCCACCATCCACCAAACATAATCTCGATTACATAATGTACACGGCAAAGAAATGTTGGCAGTATAAATTTAAAAATAAAAAATAAAAAATTATTGATCAACTGTCTCACCATTCAAGATGCCTAAAAGTCACAGAAATAGTTACTAGGTCCGTAAGTGGATATCATTTGGTTTAACAACTAAAAAAGCATGTGCATACTTAATTCCCTTTCATAAGTTAGTGTTCTTCTTTGATAATGTTTTCGGCTTGATTGATTAGAATAAATAATGGAGAAATTAAATTAATTCTCCTTCTTATTATTAATATCTTTTGTATCCAATTGCAGCACTGGATGTATATAATTAATGGAGAATAAGAAGATAATTACTATAGATATAAAATTCGTTTAATCTTTTTTTTATTCAACTAAAAATATATTTAAATTAATTTAATACTCCTTCCGTCCCATAATAGATGACACACTTGGGGATTGACACGGGATTTAGGTGATGTTGTTTTGTGTGTTAGGTGGAGAGAGAAAATAGTATATTTATATTAATGTGAGAGGGAGCTTTTTCCAAAAAAGGAATTGTGACATCTTTAGTAGGACAAACTAAAATGGAAAGTGTGAAATCTATTATGGGACGGAGGGAGTACTTTTATATTCAATTAAAAATATGTCTATTAAATTAATTATTTGATTATATCGAACTTTTGAAGGGTAAAAGTGGAAAATAAAAAGAAGAAGACCTAGCCTATTTCCTAATCACGCTATGAATGGTTCGAAGAAAGATGATTACGATAATTGGGCTAGATAGATATCATTGGCCCAAAATAGGGTTGGTAATTAGGTTGTCTTTGCATGCTTTGATGCCACATGCTTGCTTTTTCTCTAAAGTTCCAAAATGAAAATGAGAACATTTGATCTCTTTACGAATTTGATGGCTTGAAATTATGCTTCTATTTATTTTATAGGCAAGTTTATATGCTCACTTTTGAACCCTTTAGATTCTTCTAGTAAATGTCAACTAGGATCCATGTGTGTCATGCCTTTGTACGTGTCAGATCTTGATAGATTTTAATTTTATGATCAATCGGTTAAAAATACAACCAATCGATGACTCATTTATTTCCGACATAGTATTATTTACACGCCTTGTTTGTTCATACATTTTTGTCTCATGTCCTAAAAAGCTAAGTAATTAGCCCCAATTCTTGACAAGTACCAGTTGTAATGAAGAGATAGAAAAATCTAATCAATTTAGTTTTGGGGCATAAATTCCCAATTACCAAACCCTAATTTTTATTGTAATTGGAAATAAAATATAGGGTTTTGAAGTACATTGCAAAAAAAAATGCTCCATGTAATCACAAATAGTGGTCCAAGTGCTAAGTCAGCCTCATGATGGAGAGGAGAGCATTATTTTAGACTACTTCCCTCTTTACGTACATACACATGCTGCACATGCAATCTTAATAAAGCATTCAATTTTTATTATTTAAAAAATATATTCGTATATATGCTACATTTTGTACAGTACTTATTTCAAGAATGAAGTCCTTTCTAAAAATTTCTTCGAATTTTTATTTATTGTGGTCCAACAAAAATTTAATACTATGAACTGTATTAATATTTATGTACAAAATTGCGTTAGGGCCTAGGGTTGATGGACCATATATATTGAATTGGTGTCAAAATCATATCGGGTGGATGGGTTTGTTATTTGTCAATGATGACTCAAATATTCTTGGTGTAGATAGTACAAAATTTAATGATTGGATTAATTCTTTGTCATCAGGGTTTATTTGAGAATGTCTGTCATAAATGTATGGTTCGATTTCTCCATTTGGAAGTATGTAGTTTTATGCATGAACATATAATATGAAATCATTTTAATCATAAATATTCATATAATATGCATATTTGGTTGTTTGTTGTGCTTTTAGCCTATTGTTATTTTCTAGCCAGTTACGTCAGTTTTGTGCTACTTGTGTTATCAATTTTGCGTTTGGTTGCTTTCGGTATAGTTGTTCGTCATGTTACTTTTGTTAGTGCTATACTCTACCTCACTACTTTTTAATATTTTTAGATAATTGAAAAAAATATAATACGTGTGGGTTTAATATATATTGAGGGATCGGTTTAAGCACCCCTAGATGAAACAAATAAATAAATAAATAATTGCCCGAAATAAGTAACTACTATTAAAAGTAAGTCCTTCAAGATGAAATTTTCCATACCAATTCATAAACTGAAAACTCTAAAATCCGATCTACTAAGTGAAGACATGGTAAATATTTAAAATTGAAAGTCAAAGTTCTTATCATGTAAGCAACTCGAGGTGCTATCAATCAATCGAAGGTCTTCTTGTAAAGGAAGACGCAACGATGAAAACCGACATCGATCTCTCAAATTGAATTGAAAAGTATGCGTATTAACATAAGTGGGGTTCATCAACTCTTCTATCCACATAAATCGACGATTAATTTCATCAAAATAAAAATGGATGTCAAATAATTTTGCATTATATCTATAGAATATTATTGTTCAAACATAATCACAATAATTAAAGACAAATTAGTTTCTAATAAATTAGGTCCGGATCATCTTCTATTGCTTATAGCATCATAATCCAAAATCAAGACCAAATCCCCACTATTAGATTTCAAAATGAGTGAATGAGATTAAATCTTACGAATTTCAATAAATAGTTGATAAAATATCAACAAAGGGGTAAGATCGTCATTCTATTATCATTATCATAATTTTCATGTTTTTTTATATCAACATAGTGTATTACAAATACCAACACAATGACATGAGTATTTCAACACAAGTACACGAAAATATCAACACAATTTTATTGAGATTTTACATGTATTATGTTGAGATTTTACATGCATTATGTTGAGATTTCACATACATTATATTGAGATTGTTTTATGTATTTGTTGATAAAAATCTGTTTATCAACATATACGAAAACTGAAATAAAATTCATCAAATTTCATCTTCCGAACGTCGTCGGAACATATGCAATTGAGATCTCGTTAGAATCCTTATAAAATTACCTTTAATTTGATATATTTTTTTATGAAAAATAATTTAAATCGAGTGAGTTACGTAAATTTAAAGTTTGAAATAATTTAATAAGAGAAAATTGATATTAATACCCTTTAATTTTATTTAATAATTACTTAAATTTAAAATATAATCTACTTGTCATTATATCAATAACTAGATCTCATAATCTAATGGTTAAAAATTAGCCTTAATTTTGGATTGATAATTAGTTAGCAATTGATCACACCCCATTAGGTCCGATCATATTTATGAAACACATTTTGGATAAGAAGCACCGTTACAATATCAATTTCATATTAAAATACATGTTGGCCCTAAGAACTCTACTTCTAGGAGATGGTGAGAGTATTATTAAATGCCACATCAAATTTCTAGATAATACATTAATACACTATAACAAAAAAATTAGATGACACTTTTAATGCTATTAAGGGCGCTGATTTTGTGTCTAATTTTACCACCAACGTTTTATAAAGTATCCTTATTGTTAATGGTGTAACTATAAAATTAGGGGACACACAATAGAAGCGTCCTAAAAAAATAAAAGATTAAGATAATTTGCCCTCAACTTTATTTTCTTTTGTGTCTTAAATCATGGTTAATTTAAAAAAAAATCAAAATACTAATAATTGCGTTCCGATTTTGTATCATTAAAAGATAAGTTTTTTTTAATGATATCATTGCATAGACAAAGATTTAATAAAATCTTTCATTAGAAAACCCACTAATAGATAAATGCCAAATGGTAGACCATGATAAAAAATTCACATCCCATGTCTAACTCAAAACAACATCAACATATCTAAACAGAGAAATTAAGCCCAAACAATCACTAGTAGGTAGGGTTCCCATTTATGGGATTTAAACATGTTAATTTGAAAAACCCCATAAATGAGATAGACAACCCCAAACCCATTACAAAAATCACAATATCATATGAGATTACCATATATAACTACATATATCCCCTTTGACTATAAATAAAACCCATGTTGAAATAATTACATTTTTCATAATGGCCCACAAATTTTTCCAGTATCTTTGGGGTGGAGAGTACAAAAAGAAAGAAAGCCATTTATACATAACATGCAAGGAAAGATCAATACATAGATTGGTGAAAATGACACATCATGAATTCATCATCATCTTTTCACACATAATATCATCAATGCCTAAGATCATCAGAGAATATACAGATCACCACCCAATTTCTTCACCTCTCAGTGGCGTGTTTTGGTGTGAAATTATTATTCTAGGGACCAGACAGACCATTTTGTATTTTATTTTATTTTATTTACAAGGGTTCACAAAATAACAAATGCATTCTTATTTTCATGCAACTAGCTTCTTAAAGTGCAAAAAGAGTGCTTTGGGTGTCCCTAGTTAGTTACAACTCTTGATCAAAATATTGTACTACTACTATATATTGCAATTTGTGTAGTTTTTTTCCAATTATATGATAACCTTTAAAATTTATTATACATATCGAAAAAGAAAGATAAATTTGGTTAAAATAATCATAAATTTACACGACTAACCTTTGTATTTGACCATATAATTGATTAAAACATGTTTAAATATAAAATGTAGTGTATGTGCGTGCGTGCGTTGGTGTGATGGTGAAATATCTATGCATGTCTATCTTAATTACCCTTTATTTGAGTCATGTGAATATTATCTTCAATTTCTTTCAATGTTATGCATCCCTTTTTCGTTCCACGGGGAAACAGACTATAACAAACAAAAAGTTAGTCGTTTTT